>NC_133619.1:145558607-145896523 GCF_048593235.1 Sminthopsis crassicaudata
TAGAAAAACTAACTACATGGCCTCAGTCATCATTCATTAGCTCATAAACCCAAGCATATTTGCTGCCAGATAAATACCAATTACTATTAAAAATAAATGTAAACATGATTTTTAACTGAATATCTATGTCAGGTTTATTATTTCACAATTAATTGTCCATCATTGAAATATATGATGCTTAGAAATTTCCTGTAAATATATTAGTAATATTCAAAGTATTTATGGGTTTCAGGGGAGGGATAAACCAATAAGCAGTAAAGGGCTAAGTAGGAAAGAAAAATCTAATTGTAAAATTTCCAAGTGAATTGTTTTTAGTTGCTTAAGGGAGAGAAGAGTTAATGGCTTGTCAGCTTGAAACCATAGCAGCTCTTCTGCAAATATTGCTACTAAAATATCTCTTAATGCTCAAAGGGTAAACAAGATAATGCCTACAGTGATACAAGTGTTCTGTCAAACACACTATCTTTATTGATGGAATTGGTCTTATTAAAATGAGAAAATTGCATTAGAAAGTTAATGGAGAGTTCCATTGTATGGAACATTTTGTGCTCTTATAAAGAACATGAAAATTTTTAAAGGTTTCTGTCTTATTTAGGTAATTAATTTAATGGCATTATCTGAAATGTTTAATTTATCAAATAATTGAACAACAAAGTTAAATGACAAATACCCGAGATTCTTCCATTAAAATATGAGTCCTATTTAAATTTTATATCAACATCATAGATGACAGCAAGCATATTTATTTCATTTCTTCATCTGTCATTTTTGTTTGATTTGATTGAGTGAATTACTCTTTCTATTTTTGAAATCGAGAGGTAAGTTGATTTTATGGGATAATCTTAAACTTTTTTCCACCTACGGCTCCTTTTCACCTGAGAAATTGTGAGCTGACCCTGTCTTGAATCTGCGTGAAGGTGTTTCTGGCAGCAAATGCAGTATTAAGTGAGTATGTTTTGTATTCAGAACTGGAGGGAAGTTGCCTGATGCAACATGGGCAAATGCTGCCAGAAACACCATGGATTCATTATACCTTTGATTTTGAATTAATTTTTGTTCATTTGGTATTCAGAAACCTTTTACTGCTGCCAAATTTTCTGTGACCCTCACATTCAGTTATGTGACCCCACAGGGGGTTGCAACCCACAGTTTAAGAAGCTTTGATATAGAGTAAAAATTAATGCTTGAGGTTATCTGGTCTAACCCCTCTCTTTATATAGATGAGGAAAATGAGACCCAATTTGTCCACTAATATACTATTAATAAATAAGAGAGCTGGGATAGGAACTCATATTTTCTGACTCTAAATAAGCATCCTTTTCACTGTACCTCATTCCCTTTTGTAATCCACATGAGCTTTCTGACTTCATCCTTAACTTTCTTTTGCTCAACATTTTTCTCAGTGGCTTAAATAAAAGTGGTATGAATATCAAATTTCTCGGCAGCATAAAGTTCATCGGGATAAAAAATATCCTGATAGAATTAGGACAGGCTAAAACTAAATAGAGATAAATGCAAATCGGCACTTTCATTAAAAAATATCAACTTGTGCAAGTGTAAGATGAGAAAAGATGCCTGGAAAGTAATTGATAAGATAAAAGACTCGAGGTTTTAGCAAACTACTAGCTGAATATACATCAGTATGATGTGATAAAGAAAAAAACAAATAAAATGAATTTATGAGAATAAATGAATAACAAGAACTTTGATTTTTTTTACAAGCAAAATATTTGGGGCAAAGGACATGGTAAGTCTCTTCTACTCTACACTAATCAGACCATGTATGACCTTCTTTTTTTCCCCATCTATATAGTGAACCCCTTGGTGCAGGTCTTCATTACTTCATGCTTGAATTATTGTTGTAAAGCCTTCTGATTTGTTTTTCTGACTAAAATCTATTTCCATTCTGGTCCATCCACAATTTTTAAAGCACAAATCTAATCATACTCCCATACTCAATAGACTTCAATCTCTCCCTATTGTCTTTAAGATAAAATATGAAATCATCTGTTTGGCTTTTAGAGCCCTTCAAATTGTGTTCTCTTCCTACATTCCTACATTTCTCATCTTCTTATAATTTACACCTTCCTACTTATTCTATAACCCAGCACCACTGGCTTTCTTGCTGTTCCAAATACACAATGAACCATCAAATGAGATACAATTTGGCTGCTTATCAAAGTATATGGCAGACAGTAGATACTTAATAAATGCTTGTTCCTATTCCTTCTCTTGAAGGAATTTTTCTTCCAACACTGTCTTTTTTACTAGCTGTCTCCCAATTATGGAATGCTCTTCTTCATCTTTTCTACCTGGCTTTTCTCAAGATTCACCTTAAATCCTACCTTCTGCAAAGAGCCTTTTTTTGCCCTTTCCTTTGCTAGTATTTTTTTCTCTGAGATTGCTTCCAATTTCCCTGTTTCTCTAGTGTGCATCTTCCCCATCAGAATTCAAGTTCCTTGAGGGTAGGTACTATTTTTTTTTTTACTTTCTTTTGTTCCCTGTTGCTTAGCACAGTACTTTTGCATTTGTCATTCAATCATTTTCATTTGTCTCCAACTCTGTGACTCCATTTGAAGATTTCTTGGTAAAAATACTACAATGGTTTGCCATTTCTTTTTATAGTTCATTGTTATAGATAAGGAAACTGAGGCATCCAGAGTTGACTCGTCCAAAATCACACAGTTAGTAAGCATCTGAGGTTAGATTTGAACTCAGGTCTTCTTGACTCCAGGTTAGACACACGATTTATTGTTATCACCTAGCTTCTCTACTTCATACAGAGTAAGACTTAGTAAGTACTTGTCAATTGACAAAGTAATGTGTTGGAACTGTAGGAAAGCAAAATCCATTTCAATATATTGGGGGAAAATGTATCAATAATCTAGGCTGTGTAAAATGGAATGGGTTTCCTTTAAAGATACTATGTTTTGACTAATATGGAAATATGTTTAAAAAGATGGTACATGTATAACCTGATGAGGTTCTTCCTCAATAGGTAGTGTTGGCAGAGAAAGCCTGAAGTACTGATAAGATTATTCCCTAAGGCAAGCAGTGAAGGACACTGATGGGAATCAGTTCAACCTAATATTTTCACTCTCCATGGAGGTCTTGTCCAGTCTGAAATCCAAATTAGGTCAAACTTCTGAGGTTAAATGACCCCTACAAATCTGCCTATGGCCCCACACCATCTTTGCTGAATCCCTTTTAGATTCACCTTGTTATGGCATTGTCTTTCATCTCATTCCCCGACCATGCCTCATGGTGTTTCTCCTTCTTATAGCTAAACTAACTCTTTTAGGATGCTAAATTCCTCTCTTGATTTAGCCTGCCAGTTGATGACATATTCACACCTCATGGCATATTCCTCTAATGAATTCTTCTAAACTCCTTTTCTTGGTAACTCTATTGCTCTCCAAAATCTATTTCATATTTACCATTCTTGATATCTATTGTACTTCTTCATTTTGTCTGTAACCACTTTTCCTAAATAAGCCTACCCTGTTGCTAAAGGCCATTGTAAATTCATCACATAACTGAACTCTAACAACTGTTACCAAACCCCAAAATTTGATGCTCCATGCTCTCCTAAGTCCCATCATTTGGTGTCTGAACATAAATATCATCATTTGGTGCTGAACTTCAAACATGTTATAATCTATCTATAGCAGATTGCTTGCTGTCTTGGGAAGGGACAGGAGGGAGGCAGAAAATTTTGGAACTCAAAATCTTACAAGGTGAATATTGAAAAGTATCTTTACATGTAATCAGAAAAATAATGGACTATTAAGTGAAAAAAGGCAGTATAATCTAAAATTAGAAATATTTTGATTCAATTCAGTTCCATAAATATTTATTAGCTACCTACTATGTGCAATCATGTTTATAATCTATTGGAGGAAGACAATACACAAAAGCAAGCAGGAAATGGGAAATGGGAGTGAATCAGAGTATACTCAGAGGAAGGCATCTTATTCTATGGAGTTCAAACCAAGCAGAGATGAAGATTAAAAAATAGAGTGGAGACTGAGGAAGTAAGGAAGCACTTGAATATCCAAAGCTGAATTAGTAGCATGGTGATAAGGTTCCCAGTAATAAGCTTATCATGGGAAGGGCATCTTGTTCCAATCAGAGCTCCAAATGGGGAGTGAAGTGAGAGACAGAGGCAGAGGCTAAGCAGAGACTAGTTGCCCAATTGTCAGGAAGGCTGAAGCTAGGCATTATGTTTTGGGAAAAGTTAAGATAATGATGATGATGCCTTTCCATTGTAGCATTCTTTGATTTTATCTCTCTAATCACCAGGTCATTTTTTCCTAATGAATGTTTTGGCCATTTAAAAATAATAATAATAATAACAGCTCTTTCTTCCAGAACATATCAGGAGACTGATACATTTGCTAAAGTAGAAGTCATAAAGAATATACTTAAACCATAAAAGATCCCCTCTGGACAGTTTGCCCAGAAAGTGTATCTGTGTTTTAAATGTCTAGAGATGCACTTTGTACTCATATTGCACAGCTCCTTTTCCTGAACTGCTTTAAAATAATGATAAAATTCCCTAGCAAAGTTAATGAAAAGGAAGCGAAAAGGTTGGTATAAATCATGCCAATAAAAGCATTTATGTGTGTACTACATGATGTTTTAATAAGGAAAAAAACACACATATCTAGTCACTCTCAGGTAAAAGAAAAATCTCTGCTGTTTTCTCCAGTCTCCTAAACAACATATCAGCACCACTTTCCCATTTATTTGAATAATAGACTTCAAAACCTTTGCAAATCCCCTAGTTTGTATTTCCTGCACAAAGTGTTCCAATAAAAGCAAAAGCTACATGAGATAACATGAAGGATTTCAACCTTGCCCTCTATTTCTCATCCTTCCTTTCATCCCTCCTCATCCTCCTGAAATGTCTAGAGATTCCTCTGAAAGGCAGGGGTAAGTGGAGATCACAGACATGATTGAAAACATATTGAGGCAAAATGAACTACCTGGACATGTATCACAAGTGACATTGGTGAAAAATTTCTCTGAAAGCCCTTGTTTCCCTCGGGTGGCATCAATTACATTGTTGGTGCTGGTCAATGTACTTCATTCCATCTACTCAGTGTGCTGTGCTTCTTGGAAAAGCCAAGCTGCCATATGGCATATTCAAGATCCCTCCTGATAAATCTAGCTAACCATACCTTGACTTCAAGCTAATCTGCTTTTCTGTCAATCTATCCATCCATCTATAAATGTATGAAGACACACATATATTATATATCTATACACACATCTATACTATATACATTAACACAGATTATATACAGTATACCTACATATATGTATGTATATCTCTGTGTGTATGTGTGAATAATATAGTTTATTGGTTGTTGGAAACATTTGGACCAAAGACAAACAAGACAGTTCATATTGTACACTGAGCTTCTCCATCCCTATTATCTGCATCATTGATTTTCAATGTTAGAAAGCATATTCTCCTGCTGATGTGTAGCTGTCTTTATGGAATCCTGTAGAAATAAAATGTCCAATAAGCTGTATTACTGACAAAAAAGGAAGATGAGAAGTTGGAGTTTTTTTGTATATGATGATATTGGGGTGGGGGGGGAAACATCTTATGATCATGAAACTGGAACTCAAGATTAAGCACCAACTGCAGGTTTGTAAATGGATATTAATAATAGTAAATATCTGGTACATTTTGTGGTACTGAATATGTTTCTTAAATGCCTAATAATAATAATATGTACATGTCTACAGGGCTTGAAAAAATAGGTGATTATTTGTTTTAAATGAATATTTCTTTATAGCTAACTTCTGTTATTAGTAAAGAAAAAACTAAAGGGGTATCTGGAAGAGCTTTGATTTAGATAAGGTTCACCGCAGTGGGCAGTATTAAAAACTACTGAAATGCTTATATTTCATATATAGTATGAAAAAAATTATTCCATCATGGAGAGAAGAATCTTGTCTTGTTCCTTGAAATAGAGAGATAACACACCGTGGATTGGATGGGACTGCTCATTGGATGTTGATCAAATTAACATTAGCAAATTAACATTAATTAGCAACTTGTTCCATGTGAATTAGCTTAGAATCACATGAAAAAAAAAATAACTGAGAAATCACTTCCTTGGCCTTGATGTGTGTGTGTGTGTGTGTTGTTTGTTTGTTTGTTTGTTTGTTTGTTTTGGTTTTGTTTTGTTTTTTTGTTTGTTGTTTAGGAAAATACTGCCAATTGGTCAATCTCTCTTTGAAATCCCATAATCCCCTCTCCCCCTTCCCCTTATTGTCTGATTCCAAACTAAATCTGAGGGGCTGTCTTTGAGACTTCCCAAAATTTTAATATCTGTTGTCAGTTATGACCTATTTTGGACATCATTTTTTATAGACCTATATATAACCCTATCAGCTGCATATTGACTTCACACACACACACACAAACACACACACACACACAAACACACACACACACACAAACACACACATACACACACACATGTTTTCTGGCCCTGAGATTTCACTCCACAGTGAATTTCTCTATTGATATATATCTGAAAACTATTTTGAAACTTTTTTTTTCAATTTAAAGAATTTCCTGGAATATTAAGAGACAAAATTACTTGCCTAAAGTCACACAATCAATGTTACACTGAGGCAAAACTTCATAGAAACTATAGTTGAGAAAGACTCAGAGACCTTAAACCTATCTCCTTATTTTTTTAAAATGAAGTCATTAAGTCCCAGGAAAGTTAAAAGATTGGACCAAAGCCACCCAAATTAGTTTTGAAAATGTCTTAGAACTTAAGACTTTTGATATTAGAGATAGTATTCCTTTACCATATTCCCTCCTAAATCTTCCTCACATGATGGCTGGTGTTCTATCTAACACATCCTGTTGCCTCTGATGACCATGATTAAGATGTCATCTTAAAAAACTACTGGAATTTCATTAATAAACTGAAATGTTCAAAGGAAAACCACTGGGATAGAAGGACAGAATTTAAAGCATTAGTAAAGTTTCACAAAGATAAATTTAGGATTAGAGTAAGGGAAACTTCCTGTCTGTTAGAGGCATTCAAAAAAGTTGAATATTCTGGCAAATGAGGGAATGAGTTTCTCCTCAGTGGGGATCTTTGAGCAAAAGTTGGATGACCATCTCTGGGGTGGGCTGGTAATGAGAGCTCTTTATAAGTAATAAGAGATTGTGTCCTCTCTAGCTCTAGAAATCTTAGATTTCATAACTTCACATACTGCAGCTTTCAGTTATCCACATGGATATTATGAAAGAAGATTCTAATCCCTCAATGTTTTGATTTTTTTTTTTCATTTCCTTATAACAACTGACATTTATGCAGTACTTCCCTAGTGATTATATGTTATCTTTCCTCTTTTTAAAATGTCATTTGATATTCACAACTCATTAAAGTAGTGGGATGCTTTTAGTAACAGTGGCTTACTAATCAAATAATAATAGTCTAATACTCTTTCCAAAATAAAATGTCCAAATGCATTACTAGTGGTTTAAAACTAAGAAGCCTCTTTATAAGTCAAATCCAAAATAAGGTTTGTCCCAGGGCACTGATATCCAAAAGTTGTGCTTCTTCCCTAAAATAGTTCTTTCACTGACTGACATTCCAGGCTCCCCAATAAATTGGTTCAGGAATAAGAAACAAATTGAGGATAGGTTTCTCTGGAGATATGCTTCCCCAGAATAAATTTGTCCCTGGAGATGATAACAATGCAAATCTCAGTTAGGTATAAATAATGGACTGGAGAAGAGTATGAAGATAGTTTCCACCAACCTTCTCATGAAACATTCCAAAGATCCAGTCATCCCAAGGACAGGGGCAAAAGATTTTCTTCCTCCTATCACATTCTGTGTAGAGACATGTCCAGTAATAAACGATGGGCAAGTGCTTCTCAGATTAAGATTAGTTGCTGACTGAGTCTAGTACTCTGGCAGTTGAGATTCTGAGTTGAAATAAAATGAGATAATTGTAGGGCATTCACTAGTTAATAAACAGAGTTTTACTTAACCATTAATATAGAAAGAATAGTCAAAAAGGTCACTGTAGTACTTTGGGTGCTTCCACCTCCCTTACTCCCATATGGAAACAGGTCTGGTCAGCTGCACAGAGTTTAGTGATTTGTATATTCTCAGAGCATCCACAAAATCAGAAGAGGCCCAATAATATTTAGGTGGCCTTCTTTTACTTTTAGAATGTAAATGACCATATATCTGTATGACTGGAGGCACCAGGAATCTGTATTAAGTATACAGCTTGAGTCTTCTAGGGGTCAAGGATTTTTCACTTGCTCACACAAGAGTTGACTATTTTTTTTTGTTTGTTTCTTTTGTTTGTTTGTTTGCTTGTTTTGTTTTTTGTTTTTTGTTTTCTCTTTCTAAAATGATCTATAGTTAAAATGATTTTCAAACAAAATTGTGAAAAACTCTGGCCTTTTTCTATGCATGGCTATAAGTGACTTCCTACAAACATGATTATTCTTGTCATTAAAGTTTACTGGGCCACTTAAATTTTTTCTGTAACAATGTTATGTAACAATGACCAGTAAATGCTATGACCTAGCATTGTTTATTTCTTCAAACACATTATATTTCTAGCTTTGGGGATCTTGTGACATGGCAAAAGCTGAATTGTTTAAAAAAAATTTAGGGAAAATCAATGGAGTTTTTCAGGAAAGTCAGTTAGAAAAGGAATCTTATGCCTAAAATGGTAATGAAAGACAACATATAGTAGGTGTAATATGGCTTAAGCACCAAATTTTGTCATGATTTATGAGAGCAATTCCTGGTCACCAAATGAGGAGGTTATAGGCTCCAAATATTAGGGTTCAATTATTTGAAGAATTCAAAATGGCCATTCTCTTTGGTAAAAGGTAAGTTTATGTAGGAGATGAGCTAACAGACAAAATAAAGAGATAAAAGGCACCAGGAATGCTAAATATGAAACACGGTTGGGAGAGTTTATAGTTAGCAATTAAAGGGGTTTTAACAATTAATAATGAAAAAAACAGATTAAATGGAAAAAGAGATTTAGCACCGTAAAAGAGCTATAAGAAGGAGAAAACCATCATAAGGCATGTTGGGGATTGAGAGAAAGAAACCATGAAGCATGGTAGGGGGATCAGAAGAGAAACACCATGTAGCAGAGGCAGAGTGCCAGTGAGCTATAACCTCAAAAGATATTTGGCAAAGCTGGCATGAGCCATGGACAAATTAATACGGGAAATTTAACCTCAGGAGTTTGACATAACTTGGATTTCTTACCAGACATAGCAAGATGAAATTCCCCATAGAGTGAGGAACCTTCACAAAAGGTGCAACCATGAGACTAAACTGATTTCTATCAGTGCCCCACCCCCCTACCCCCGACTGCCCCTGTCCCTGACACCCAGCTACTGAAGACCTCCTCAAATGTCTTGAATTCTACAATTGATTTTGGGGGCTTATAATTGAGGAGCCTAGAAAACATTGAATCATACTTTCTCTTTTTGCATATTTACACATGTGCCTAGAAGGAATAATTACTAATCACTGCAGAAGTATATACTGCAATTGAAATAGTTCCTCCTTCAGAGTACATTTGAAACTTGGCTCTGAAGTAGAAAGTGGATGGGAGTAATTGACCCAACTGATCATTCCAAGTTGATCCAAGCAAAATCAGACAGACACCCCACACACTACTCCAGTTGACTGGCCTTTTCTTCCTAGAAAGATTTGGTTAAAATAAAATTTGAACAAATTTGTTGAAAATCCTGACCTTCCACCATTCATAGTTATAAATTACTTCCTGCAAATGTGATGACTCAGCAGTGAAATCCAGTAAATTTTGTATGAGACAAATCAAGCTTTTAGAATTTTTTTTGAGCTTTGTTAAATTGAAAAGAGTGAAAAATGAAACTGTTCAGAGTAAATAGAGGGATAACATTTTCTTGGTTGGGGTGAGAGATTCAATCAACCAAATAATTAGTAAATATTTATTAAGTGCCTACTATGTGCTAGGCATTATTATAAATGCTGGGGATACAAAAGACAATCCCTACCCTAAGAAGCTTACAATATAATGGGGAAATATAACACTTTAATAAATATACCAAATGCAAGCTATATAAAAATTAAATAGAAAACAACAGAGAGATGGCACTGCAATTTAAGAGGAAAAAGGTTTCTTGTAGAAGAAGTAGTAACTTAAAGGAAGGCAGTGAGGTCAGTAGTTAGAGCAGAGGATGGACAGAATTCTAAACATGAATTTGTAGCTGGAGCTAGATTTTTGTCCTTGCCAAGTTCATCAGCATGGTTTATTTTGATTGATTAAGGAAAAGATTCAATGTATTTTGGCCTGAGGAAAAAAGTAGTCTCATGTTATTTTTTGTTGTTGCTTTATTTTCTGTCCATGCTCAGGTGAGCAGCATGGATCCAATTTCATGTCACAGGTTTTTGCCTGTGTGTGTGTGCGTGTGTGTGTGGGGGGGTGTGGAAGAGAAGGGGTGCTCACCACACTCCAGAAAGTAAGTGAATGATTAATAACACAATAGTTGTCTTCCTGCTTGAGCAGGCGAAAATGAACGGATGGAAAGAAGAAAGAGTTGTCAGATTTTAATCTTAAGTGTTACATATATGGAACACCACACACGAGCTGATTTCTGCACAGCACAGGGTTGTTATCAGATAAATGAGATGCGGCTTCGACCAAGCTGTTCACTCTCATTTAGAGGCAGCTGGTCTATTTTTGTATCTTCAGGCACAGGTAGGTAAAAATCAATCCTGGTTTTGCATCAATGGAACCCCACTCTTTTAACAGTCAAATTTCCTCTCTTAATTAGTTGTCTTCTGTCATTTTTCTGCCTCTTATTTTGAAGTGTGATCCTGATGCTTTGTGATAATAAGGCTTCTCAAAGGCTATGCAAAAAGACCCCCAAATTCTGGATAGTCTTTTCAACCTGGAAAAGTCTGACAATAAAATAAATGTCTTCTGTATGAGAATCAACAATTTATATTGGCAGTCTCATGAGCAAAAATTTGACTGCCAGATTATTATCTTGGGGGGGCACAAAATCTCATGAAATTATGAAAAAGCAAGGGGAAATGACCTGCCCAACAGTCATGGCAATACTGTCACAAAGCCTAGTTTCTTCAATACTTTTGGAAGAGTTCTTATATTTCTTCCTATGCTTAGAAGCAAAAACACTGCAGAATCCAAATCACTCTAAGACTCAATAAGCCTTTATTCAGCCCTTACTTTGGGTTTGGCACTTTGCTAAGCAGTAAAGATATAAAGAAAGTCAAAAAAAAAACAGTCACTGCCTTCAAGGAACTCACATTCTAATGAGGGTGAAAATATGCAAATAGTTTTATCCATATAAGATATATGGAGATAATCTCAAAAGTAAAATACAAGCTAGCAATGAGGAAGAAGAAAAGAGATTGGGGGGAAATTTTTATACTAGGGAGATATGAGCTAAGATTATATTAGCAATTCATGGAGAGAAGCAATTCTGAAGAAATACATATAATTAAAATATAACACTAATGTTCTCTCAATTAATATTAACCAATTAACCAAAGAATACATTTAATTTGTATATAAATTTATCATGTGATATGACTAGAAGATCATATCCTTGTCCTACATATTTCAAAAATAGGGGGCTATTTTTAAAATTTATTTTAGGAAGTCCTAAACTTTGAACTTATTATAATTTGATAGCTATATTTAAAAATAATTAGTTTCCTTTGCATTTTATTCTGTACCTTTAAAAACATGATTTTACAAAGAAGTTCAACTCTATCAGACTGCCAAAGGAATCCATTACACACACACACACACACACACACACACACACACACACACACAACACACAAAATGAACACCTGTCTAGGTTGCTTTTTAATGTTTAATTTTTTTTAGAAATAAAAATAAAGTTCAGGAAAGCATGCATATACAGGAACTTATAGGTACAAGTGTGAATATGCATGCAGGCACATACATTTCTTACAAGGTATTGGCACCCTAACTCTAACTTAAGAAAGTTCCCATTTTATTGGATAATTTATGTTAAAATACTGTGGAAGTTAGGAAAAAAGAGCTCTCTGACTTAGAACATATGGTGTAGGAAGGTCAGGAATTCACCCAATTATTTGAACAGAAACTTTTATTTTTTCAATAAAATTCAGACCTCCTCATATTTGTATAGTGCTCAGGAGTGACTCCAAATGTGTTGTATATATTAATGGTCCTGAAATACTTCAAAACCATTTCTTCTTGAGGCCATAAAGATGTAGGCAGCATCACTTTAAAGGTCACAAGTTTGACAATTAGTCACATAAGAGCATATGAAGAAAGTTAATTCTCATTGCAAAAGTAACTAAGTTGTCAAAATGCCAGGTCTTAGGACTGGCATCAAAATACATGCTTCTTGAGTCAAAGCTTTAAGAAGCCAGAGATCTGGAATGGTCTTTTCCCCAATAAAATTTGGATAAATTCCACAGAAGCACAACAGCTAAAACTTGACAATTAAAATAGGTGTGATTTGAAGGGTGTAGCTAATCTCATCTCTTCTAGCACCGCTTTATTGTCTTTTAAAATAGCTCCTTTCTTTTCTGTTGGTCTTTAGAAGTAGCCCTCATCACTGTTAGATGTTAATTTAAAATAATATACTTGTTCTATCTAGAAGAAAAAAGAGAAAGAGAATATCATTATTCCCCAATTCCATCTTTTCTCTTACTTGATTCAGCTAAGCAACAAACAGGATCTCAAGATCCCGGTGGAATAGTCTGCATTTGCAAGAATTGGAGAAAATAGGAAGCATAGGAATTAATGTGAAGAGGTATTCTCTGTGACTTTGCAAAGGCTTTATCTGTTATCAAGAATTCACTCCTTATTCATTTCTGCCTCTACTAGCCTTCCTACCCATGACATGATTACTATTTTAACATTAACATTGCCAATCTTTCTTCTGAGCTACCCTATTGTTAATGTGAATCTTCTATGTTGACTTCCTTAAAACTGATCTTTGATTTTTGGGTCTTATATGTTAAATTTTCTATTAAGTTCAGATTTGGTTGATAGAAAGTTCTGAAAATCTGCAATTTCATCAAATGTCCATTTTTTCCTAATTCAAATTTATAGGTAACATTGCTGGATATGATATTTTGGCCACAAGCCTAGATCTTTTTATTATTGGTAGATATGACTCCAGGACCTGCAGTCTTTTCTTGTAGCTGCTAAAAAGTGTTATACAATTCTAATTGTATGTGGTCTAGCAAGGTTGAATTGTTTGAGTGTGTGTTTGTTTCCTGAAAAAAAAAATTTCTTTTGATATAAGGATTTCGAAATTTATGTGTTTTCCACCCTCTCACTAAGGTAAAGATTGGTGGATTTTTTTTCCTATTTCTACTTTCCCCTTATGTTCTAACACTCCAGGACATTTTTCTTAGATTATTTTTTGCATTATTGTGTCAAGGTTCCCTTATTGGTCACAATTTTCTGACAGTACAATTATTCTTATATTTTCTCTATTTTCTAAATCTGTCATTTTTCTTTTGTTTCATATTCTATTCTATTTTTTGTTCTTTGTTATCTGTTTTGTAATTTTTTGATCTTTCATACCTTCACTGGCTTCCCCTTGCCCAATTCTAATTTCCCAAGAATTTTTTTTCATCTTGGAGAATCTATATCTCCTTTTCTAATTGGTTAACTTTATTTTATTTATTTTTGTTTTTCTTGGATTTTTTTATTTTATTTTGTTTTGTTTCTTTTAGTTTTTCCTCAATGTTTCTCATTTAATTTTTGAAGTTTTTTGAGTTCTTCTATAAATTTTCTCTGTGGTAGAAGTTTTTTGTTTTGTTTTGTTTTGTTTTTTACTAAGGTGTCCTCCTCTAAAGATGAATCAGGTCTTCTTTGTTCCCATAAGGTTCTTTCTTCTTTGCTAATTCATTTTTTTAATAAGAAGTATTAGTGCAAGCACCTCTACTTGTGAGGTGGGGGGCTGGTGTTTCTAGCTTCCCTTCAGCTCTCTACAGTGAGCAGGAACCCCAGACCAACAGATCCAACCTCCTGGAAGTTCCCACAGCAAGGAGTGTCTCTGCCCTCCTACCTTTGCACTCACTAGGTGCTGGTGCCTTCTCACCCAGGGCCACACCTCAGTAGCATAGCTGGAATTCCTAATCAGCTGAGGTTCAGTCAGTCTTTCTGAACTATCTTCTCCTCCTCCTCCTCCTCCTCCTCCTCCTCCTCCTCCTCCTCCTCCTCCTCCTCCTCCTCCTCCTCCTCCTCTTCCTCCTCTTCCTCCTCCTCCTCCTCCTCCTCCTCCTCCTCCTCCTCCTCCTCCTCCTCCTCCTCCTCCTCCTCCTCCTCCTCCTTCTTCTTCTTCTTCTTCTTCTTCTTCTTCTTCTTCTTCTTCTTCTTCTTCTTCTTCTTCTTCTTCTTCTTCTTCTTCTTCTTCTTCTTCTTCTTCTTCTTCTTCTTCTTCTTCTTCTTCTTCTTCTTCTTCTTCTTCTTCTTCTTTTTTATTAAAGCTTTTTATTTACAAAGTATATGCATGGGTAATTTTTCAAATTGACCCTTGCAAAACTTTCTGTTCCAAATGTTTTCCCTCTTTCCTCTCATCCCTCCTCTAGATGACAGATAGTCCAATACTTTAAATATGTTAAAATATATGTTAAATCGAATATATGTATACATATTTATACAATTATCTTGATGCACAAGAAAAATTGGATCTAGAAAGAAAAAAAAAATCTGAGAAGGAAAACAAAATGTTAAGGACCATGCCTAAATGAAGGGGCAGGTCAATTTTCTGAGAGCCTCCACAGTTGTGGATCATAACATCTGAAGAAGTTGCAATGCAGCTTTTACTGACACAGGTGTTGCAGACTGGGAATGAAATACATTGGAGGCAGAGGGAAGAGGAGAGAGGTCAGACAACGCAATTGCCTCTCAGTGGAAAAGTCATAAAACAGTAACTGCTTCTCAGTCTACTTGTATCATCATCATCCTCTCACATGAAGAAATCCATTCTGCTGGTCTGAGTTAGACCTCCAGCAGCTACTGGCAGGTGGCTCCCATGTCACAACAACAAAATGCAAGCAAAGATCAATAGAAAGAGTAAAAATGCTATGTTGTAGTCCACACTCAGTTCCCATAGTCCTCTCTTTGAGTGTAGATGGCTCTCATCATCATTGAACAATTAGAACTAATTTGAATCATCTTATTGTTGAAGAGAGCCAAGTCCATCAGAATTGATCATTGTATAGTCTTGTTGTGGTAGTGAATAATGATCTCCTGGTTCTGCTCATTTCAGCCTCAGTTCATGTGAGTCTCTCCAGGTCTTTCTGAAATCATCCTGTTGGTCATTTCTTAGAGAACAATAATATTTCATAACATTCATATACCATAATTTATTCAGTCATTCTCCAACTGATGGACATCCATGTAGTTTCCAATTTCTTGCCACTACAGAAAGGGATGCCACAAACATTTTTTGCACATGTGAGTCCCTTTCCCTCCTTTAAGATCTATTTGGAATATAAGCCAAGTAGAAACACTGCTGGATCAAAGGATTTGCACAGTTTAATAACTGTGTTCCAAATTGCTTTCCAGAATTGTTGAATCCGTTCACAGTTCCACTAACAATGTATCAGTGTTCCTGGACTAACTTCACAAACGATCCAGGAGATGAAAGTTTCTGTGGTTCCTGCTGAGGCTCCAGCCACACACTCTATCCCCAAAAGTGTTTGCACTTCAGGCAAGTTAATCCCCAACACAGTTCTTCAGATCTTCTTGGCTTGTATCAGGAGGACCCCTTGTCTGCCCTAAATCTTCTTGACTTTTCACTAATCTATGTTTGTGCTCAGGCACAAATTTGTTCTATTTCTGGAGGAAATATGGAGAGCTTGATCTGCCATCTTCCTAAAATCCTCCCTGAATATATTTTGTATGAACATACATATACAAGGTAGTCCCTTTTCATATTTGTGTAGTTTGGTTGCTGTCAGGAAAAAAAAACCTTCTGTACATGAAAAACTAGTAATGTCCATATGTACTAGAAACACAGTTTTTCTGTTAAAACATGAGGAAAAATACATTGTTAAGAGTAGTCAATGGAGAATTGCTTTTGTAGCAAATGGTCTCAGACCTGTTTGAGTAGGGGAAAAAAGACTCAGGCTTCAAGTTTATTTGTATATGACTGTTTTTTAGAGTTTAAGAGGTTAAAATTCACAAAGTGGTAAACCAAATAACTATTTGGAGAGTACTTGCTTAACTGTCAAAAATATGTGTTATCGTGAGTTTTAGTTTACAAGAGAAGGATGAGTCACTGACCTTTAGGAAACTCATATTTGAGCCAATAGAGGCAGTTAAGAAGTTATTATGGCCACTGCTGAGGTTGTTAAGAAGACAACATGAGCATGAGCAGTGAGTAAAGCAACAAGCTATGAGAGAGCTGAATTAAGATGGCAATAAGAAGAGTGGGGAAAAGACAAAAAGGAGTGGTTTCATGGGAAAGAACATTGCTTTTGAGACTGGCCAGTAAGTCTGACAGCCTAGTGATTAGAAAAGACCTAAACTCTGCTACATATGGAGCTATTATTCTCTATTTCTCATTGCTGTTTAAGAAGTAATAGAAAGGGAGAATATGAACTTTGCAGCTGCTTTGCTAATATGCATAAGATTGAAGCTGATTGGATGAAATAGAATCTCATTCATCCAAACTGGATTGGGTAGGCTTACATCGTCCCTAGACTATTTGGCTTTGTTTGCGTTGCTTAGAGACTAAACCTGAAAATCATCAAGGATCTCTTTATTAAGAAAAAGGCTTGTGATTAGTATAACATAGTACATAGTATATCCCTTTTAAAGATGATTATAAATTAAAAGGACTTGCCACTGTTTCATCAGGTTGAGTAAGAGAGTAGAAAGGGATGGTCTAAAAATCAAGTAGCTTCATATGTTACTTTTTTTTCCCTGCTGAAATTCTTAATGACTTTAGGGACTATATTTCAGAGTTGTGTGTTGCTCCTGAACACAATAGTTTTCTTCACTCATATGCCTTCCTTGTAAATGTTTGGGTATGATTTTTTCTGGGATAAATACTACATGTATGCTGAAAAAGTGTGACCCAGACTTGATTTATGTGTGGAATCAATGTATTAATTTTCTTTAAGAAAATGTTTTCTGGTTGCCAGCTAATGTCATACATTTTCAGGAACTAGAGTGGTCAGCAATAGGAGTATTACCATTCTCTTCCTCCCACTTTCACAAGTTTCTAGAATAATGAATATGTATATATATATATATATATATATATATATATATATATATATATATATACACACATATATATATATGTATGTATGTATTACTTGCTATATAAGATCTATGTGTGTACATATATACACAGAAACATTTGTTCTTAACTATACTAATATGTAAGATCTTTTTTAGACCTTTCTGTGGGGAGAGTTTCTCTTCTCTTATGAGTCTTTAGAATTCACATATAACATCTCCCTGGAAGTGGGGGTAAGGGGAAGAAATCATAAGTAGCTCTAAATAATCTTTGATCCCTCACCTAAGATTATAATTCCATTCTCTTGGAAAAAATTTGACTCCTACTTCCTACTTTTACTGACTGTCACCCATGTTCACAATGTTATACTTCTTCACTTCTGTCCTATGACTTTCTTATTTTTTTTAAAGACTTGGCTCAAATCTCATCATTTGCAAGAGTTTTTTTTTTTTTTTCCCCAGTCCTCTCTCCCCACTGCTAGTATCTCCCTTCCAGCTTACAGTTTATGAATCTTGTAGGCATTTTTCCCCATGTTATCTCCCTCCCTTATATTTTTTTACTTGAGGATAGGAACTCTTTGTGTGTGTGTGTGTGTGTGTGTGTGTGTGTGTGTGTGTGTGTTTTAATGCCATTTATATTTCCACTACTTTGCATATTGCCAAGGATTTAGTAATTGCTTGATAAATTATTGTCCACTAATTTATGATAATTTGCATACAACTTGTATTAATTGTCTTTGCTTTAGCTTTTAAAAACAACCCTGAAAAGGTCTCACCATTTTATAATTATCTCACAGATAAAATGCCCATTTTGGCTCACATGGATCTAGCACCTGGCATCACAGATAAAATCCTCCATATTCTCCATGGTAGCCAAGTTCCTCATCTTCTTCCACAAATGACTGGGTTTAAACATCCCAAAGAGTAACTATGGAAACAGAGGTAGCAGATAACACCTTACTCCCTACCAATGACCATCTGGAACCCCTGAAAAGGAGGGACCATTTCTAACACATGGCAGAAATGGAACTTTTCCTCAATAAAAAGGCAAAGCTGGCAATATTTCTTAGGAGCTGCCAAATTACAAATATCTAGGAAGCTGACACGCCGACCCAATCTGGATGTGGATTTGGAGGCCAACATCATTACACTCCTGTTTGCAGCTAGATGTTTAAAAAAAATCTTTAATAAATATTCTTTGGACACATGCATTTTATTTGTGGGTTTCCTTTTCACCTCTTTAGTGCAGACACTTGAGTTACCACATAATCATTCATTTAGAGATGCACTTGCCACCAAATGAAGGGATTGAAATGGGTAAGAAAAAATGATCGTGTCCTCATTTTTATCTTCTTTGAACCCAAGAAGCCATCATTCCAATTGGTATAGCGAATGGCTCCATTTTACTTTTGCAAAGTGTTGGTTGTTGTTGCTGCTTTTATTCTTGTTATTTTATAAGTAACCATGACACAAAGCTAGGAAGACTATCCTGGCTAAAAGAATATCTTCCAATTGGTACAGTGAATGGCTCCATTTTACTTTTGCAAAGTGTTGGTTGTTGCTGCTTTTATTGTTGTTATTTTATAAGTAACCATGACACAAAGCTAGGAAGACAATCCTGGCTAAAAGAACATCTGTTTTGGTAAGGCTTTAGGGTGAGTATTTATGTAACTATAAAAGCTACCTTTTTTGCTCAAACAACATTCACTCCACACACAGGAGGAAAACTAAAATTGTTCTGTTAGAATAGTGATTTTGACCCCACCACCCCCACCTCCTCTGTTTTTAATGGCACAAAAGCTCGAATTTACTCTCTCAGACATATAACTTTTTTTTCAGTACCCTCATGAGTCTAATGACAAACTTCTTAATCCAAACTTTCAGAATTCAGTTCAAGGGAAACATTCCAAAATGTGGCCTTTCCTAATCCCCCAATTTCTGGTATTTCCTCTCTCCAAAATGCTTATTTTCCATATAGTTTATACATACCTACATACAAGATGTTCTAAAAGATTTTGGGTATATCATGGAATCAAATTCCTCCCTCCCCCAAAAAATGTAATCTCCCCGAAGACAGGAAATATTTTCCCATATGTTTTATGGTCCCAAGCCCCTGACACAGAGGAGGTACTGAATCAATATTGTTGAATGATTAGGTAGCACCAGCAAATAGTTATTTTCAAGGTATGAAATGGAGAATGGAACTTAGAGCACTAGTGTATAGCTTGTGCATTCCAATCCTTATTTCTTTAACTGATAATGGAGTTACCAATTTGTTTTGCTAGAACAGTTAGCCATTTCACAGTTTTGACAACATGTTATAAATAGGAGCAAAATGACCAGGACAAGTATCTAGAGACATATCTTTCTTTTTGTTCTCCCTTGCTAATGGGAAGGGAAAGAAAAGAGGTAGCAAAAAGTCGTTTATTCAGGAGAGCACAGATTCTCTCTCTCTCTCTCTCTCTCTCTCTCTCTCTCTCTCTCTCTCTCTCTCTCTCTCTCTCTCTCTCTCTCTCTCTTTAGGTCAAAAAGGCTTTGACTTGGGACATTACTTATTTCAGCAGAAAGGAGGCTTATTATGGTAAAACATCAATGACACTTCCAACTTTTAATCTTTAAGCCTTTCTTATTTCTGAGACACTGCCTTGGTACATGAGTTGTTGAATTAATACTCCTCAGTTTACCCATTTCCACTGTATATGACATAACTCTTTGATCCTTTTGGCAGGTCCTTCTGATAATTCCCATTAATCTACTTGTAACAGCTGTCATCACAAATGTGAGGGGGCAATAGGTGTCCTAGTTTTAAACATAGAAATAGCAAAAATAATGAATTCCCCATAGGAGGGAACTGTTAACCATAAATTAGTTCAGAGCTATAATACTCTCTACCATGAGAAATCAAAACCTGGACCCACCCTGAAGCATAAACATACACACACACACACACACACACACACACACACACACACACAGCCACACACACAAGTCTGAATGTCAAAGTATCTACCTGTTTAAAATATAACAAGAAAATGCTTAGAAACAGAATAGATGATGGTAGTCTTGGAAATGTGAAACTATCTAACAGGAAAAACACATTCAGAAGTTAGAGTAGAGAATAAAATATAATAGACATGTAAGAGACCTTAAAGACCAATGATTGTAATTTCTTTATTGCATATAAAGAAAGTGAGACCTTGATAGATAGGTCTTTCCCTTTGTGGCAAAATCATTCTCTCATACCTCCCTTTGGAAGCTTGAGCAATTATTTCTTAGAAGAGAGGGCTTATTTTACATATTAAGAAGTACATTTCTTTAAGATTATCATATGGGTATTGCCCATATGGAGTACTTTTTAAAAATGAAACATTTTCTTATAGGTGAATACAACAGAAAATAAAAGCAGATAATGTATCATCTTCTGTTTCTTTCTCCCTCTTTACTCTTTCTGTCTTTGTCTGACTTTGTTCTCTGTCTGTTTCTGTCTTCTTCTGGTTCAAGAGTAAACACATGGAAAACTTCAAAATGAGATAACCATGACTCCAGTTTTAAAGGACTAATACAAATTCAGCAATCTAATTAATAGGTGATAGAAAAACCCAGGCATAAGAATAAATCATAATAATAGGAAGAATGAGAATACTATGAGTCAGGAATTGTGCTAAACAATAATTATCTTATTTGATTTTGAAATTCAATAGTCTCATAGTTGGAAGAATAATCTGGGCACTTGGAGGAATAGCAACAACTAGGATTGCAACAACCATGATAATAGTTACTAGCATTTATATTAGCTTCAAATTTGCAAAGCACTTCAAAAAAATTTATCTTATTTTATCATCACAACAATCCTGGGAGATAGATGCTATTATTATTTCCATTTTAAAGGTGAGGAAATATAGGTTAAATGGTTTGCTCAGGATCATCAATCCTGTGATCTATCCTCTTCTACTTCTTAAGGGCACAGTTATGTTCTACAGTCAATAAGTATTCTGGGTTTGCAGATAAGAGTATGTGGTCAGGAAAAGGAAGTAGGGAAAAAGTAATGCAAAATTCTGGAAAATAGGCTATTAACTTTAAAGAGGTCACTTCTTAGATTGCTTTCCTCGAGGCATCAAGCGAATATTAAATACTTGGGAGGTATATTATTTTTTAATTTAATTTTTATTTTATTTTATAATTATAATTTTTTGACAGTACATATACATGGGTAATTTTTTATAACATTATCCCTTGCACTTACTTCTGTTCAGATTTTTTCCCTTCCTCCCCCAACCCCCTCCCCCAGATGGCAGGCCGTCTTATACATGTTAAATATATTACAATATATTCTAGATACAATATATGTATGTAGAACCAAATTTCTTGTTGCACAGGAAGAATTGGATTCAGAAGGTAAAAATAACAGTTTACACTCATTTCCCAGTGTTCTTTTTCTGGATGTAGCTGATTCTGTCCACCATTGATCAATTGGAATTGGATTAGCTCTTCTCTATGTTGAAGATATCCACTTCCATCAGAATACATCCTCATACAGTATCACTGTTGAAGTGTATAATGATCTTCTGGTTCTGCTCGTTTCACTCAGCATCTGTTGATGTAAGTCTCTCCAAGCCTCTCTGTATTTCTACTGTTGGTCATTTCTTACAGAACAATAATATTCCATAACATTCATATACCATAATTTACCCAACCATTCTCCAATTGATGGACATCCATTCATTTTCCAGCTTCTAGCCACTATGAAAAGGGCTGCCACAAACATTTTGGCACATACAGGTCCCTTTCCCTTCTTTAGTATTTCTTTGGGATATAAGCCCAGTAGTAGTATGGCTGGGTCAAAGGGTATGCACAGTTTGATAACTTTTTGGGCATAATTCCAGATTGCTCTCCAGAATGGTTGGATTCTTTCACAACTCCACTAACAATGCATCAGTGTCCCAGTTTTCCCACAGCCCCTCCAACATTCATCATTATTTGTTCCTGTCATCTTAGCCAATCTGACAGGTGTGTAATGATATCTCAGAGTTGTCTTAATTTGCATTTCTCTGATCAATAGTGATTTGGAACACTCTTTCATATGAGTGGAAATATTTTTAATTTCATCATCTGAAAATTGTCTGTTCATATCCTTTGACCATTTATCAATTGGAGAATGGCTTGATTTCTTATAAATTAAAGTCAATTCTCTGTATATTTTGGAGATGAGGCCTTTATCAGAACCTTTAACTGTAAAAATGTTTTCCCAATTTTTGGGAGGTATATTATTGTGTTATGTGGATTCTAGAAAGAAAGGTGTTAAATCCTGCAATGACTACCACAGAGTTCACAATTGAAAATGTCTTGCTTATCTAATGGATAGCTAATATTCCTGGGAAAGTGTATTGATGAATCCAGAATTTATTAAGCAATTGGTCCAAGATAGTCACTGGGTTTATTTGCTTGTTTGTTTTTTTGCTGAGGTAGTTGGGGTTAAGTGATTTGCCCAGCGTCACACAGCTAGGAAGTGTTAAGTGTCTGAGGTTAGATTTGAACTCAGGTCCTCCTGATTTCAGGGCTGGTGCTGTATCCACTGCACCATCTAGCTGCCCCAGTAATCACTTTTCTAAAAGCTAAAATTACAAATATAAGCAAGCAAGAAAACTTCTCATGTGATGGACCTTACATTGTTAACTTTTTAAAATAAATTGAATTTAAAACATACATTAAGGAAAGCTAGTGAAGGAGGAAAGATCAATCATCTTGGAATGTTGTGAAGATGACCTGGAATTTGCATAGAGGCCAGAATACAGGTAAAATAAGACAAATGTTCACCTATCAAAACTAGAAGAACCAAAAGTAGAATCCAAAGTAGCAGTGTGAGCAACCTAAAGGTGGTGGCTTGAAGCCAGTAAAATGATGGGAAGAATAAGAGGAAAGCTAATTATTTTGTTTGTGGAGGAGCCTGTTTTAATTCAGTTATTTCAACAATGTCCTATGTGAGCATGATCCCATTTGGAGTTTTCTTGATAAAGATATTGGAGTGGTTTGCCGTGTCCTTCTCCAGCTCATGTTATAAATGAGGAAACTGAGGCAAATGGAGTTAAGTGACTTGCCCATTCAGAGCTAGTGAGTGTCTAAGGCCAAACCTGAAATCCAGTTTTCCTAACTCCAGGGCCTTGTGCTCAGTACATTGTCCTCCATGCTACCCCATGGAGGAGCCTAGACCTTACGTAAACACAGCTCATCATGCTCTAAAAATGTACCAGATAGCAAAGAAATGGAAAATGAATATGTCCATCAATTGGGGAATGTCTGAACAAGTTGTAGTATATGAAAATAATGGAATATTGTTGTTCTATAAGAAATAATGAACAAGCTAATTTTAGAAAGGCCTAGAAAGATTTACATGGACTGATGCTGAGCAAAATAAGGACAATCATGAATATGTTGTACACAATATAAAGCAAGAATGTGCAATGATTACTATGAAAGACTTGATTGTTCTCAGTGGTTCAGTGATCCAAAGCAATTCTAATAGATTTTGCACAGAAAATGCCATCTGCATCAAGAAAAAGAACTATGGATGCTGAATGTAAATAAACACATTCCAAATAAATAAATTAAATACACAGAATTACAATAAATAAATAAATAATGTACCAGAATATGTTAGATTAACAGGACAAAACAGTCAATGACAATAGTAATCAAGTGTTTGACAAATTCAAAGACACCAGCTTTTGAAATAAGAACTCATTGGACAGGAATAACTATACCCAGAGAAGGAACACTGGGAAGCGAATGTAAATTGTTAGCACTACTGTTTATCTACCCAGGTTACTTATACCTTCGGAAGCTAATAATTAATGTGCAACAAGAAAATGGTATTTACACACATATATTGTATCCAGGTTATATTGTAACACATGTAAAATGTATGGGATTACCTGCCATTGGGGGGGAGGGAGTGGAGGGAGGGAGGGGATAATTTGGAAAAATGAATAAAAAATTAAAAAAAAATAAAGCAGAAAGAGCCAAAAAAAAAAAGAAGAAGAAATAAGAACTCATTATTTGACAAAACCTCCTGGGAAAATTGGAAACTAGTTTGGTAGAAACTAGGCATTAACCTATACCAATATAAGATTGAAATGTGTTCATGATTTAGATAAAAAGTGATATTAAAAGCAAATTAGAAAAATAAAACAGATCTCAGATCTGTGAAGAAGGAAGGAATTTGTGGCCAAAGAAGAATTTGAGTATAATCGAATGCAAAATGGATAATTTTAATTATATTAAGTTAAAAAGTTTTGTACAAATAAAACCAATGCAGACAAAATTATAAGGGAATCAATAAACTAGGGGAAAATTTGCATTCAAGGGTTCTGAGAAAGGTCCCATTTCTAAAATATGTAGAGAAATGACTCAAACTTATAAAAATTCAAGGCACTCTTCAATTGATAAATGGTCAAAGGATATTAACAATTTTCAGATGGATAAATTAAAACCATTTCTAATCATATTAAAAGGTGTTCTAAATCATTATTGATTAGAGAAGTGCAAATTAAATCAACTCTGATATACCACTACACACTTCTCAGACTGGCTAAAATGAAAAATAATGTTAGAGGGGATATGGGAAAAATAGGACACTAATACATTATTGGTGGAGTTGTGAACTGATTCCACCATTCTGGAGAACAAACTAAAACTATGCCCAAAGGGATATCAAACTGTGCATCCTCTTTTAGTAGTGTGTTTCTACTATCTTAAAGAGATAATAAAGATGGGAAAGAAACCCACATGTTAAAAATGTTTGTGGCAGCCCTTTTCATAGTAGCAAGCAACTGGAAACTGAGTAGATGCCCATCAGTTGGAGAATGGCTGAACAAGTTATAGTATATGAATGCTATAGAATATTATTGTTCTATAAGAAATTTTCAGCAGGATGATTTCAGAGAGGCCTGGAAAGACTTACATGAACTGATGGTAATGCAATGAGCAGAACTAGGAGATCATTATACAAGGGAATAGCAAGACTATAGGATGATCAATTCTAATAGACCTGGCCTCCTCAACAATCAGGTGATTCAGGCCAGTTTCAATGATTTTGTGATGAGGAGAGCTATCTGCACCCAGAGAAAGGGATCACAACATTTTATTTTTACTCTTTTTGTTGTTGTTTGCTTGAATTTTGTTTTCTTTCTCATTTTTTTTCCGTTTTGATCTCATTTTTTCTATGTAGCATGATATTTGTGGAAATATGTATAGAGGAATGCACATGCACTTGCTGACTGGAGAAGGGAGGGAAAAATTAGAATGTAGAATTTTATAGGAGTGAATGTCAAAATTATCTATGTATATATTTTGAAAATAAAAGGCTTTAATATTTTTTATTTTTAAATTAAAGCCCCTTCAATGCTAAAGTTAAGAATGGATGCTACCCTCTCTACAATTTTTCTGGCCTTATATTTTGCTTAGGTCCAAGATATGTAGATAATAATTTGGGTGTATTTTCTGAAATATTCTGGAATTCTTTTCATACAATCTTGACTTAGAGCCACCTTTTATTTCTTCCTTTGGTTTTCTTAATCATATTATTCTTTGTGGTATATAGAAAAGGGAGGGACAGTATAAAAGGGAGTAAAAACATTAGGGAAAATGTAAGAGAGGAAGGGTTGATAAAAGGTAAGGTAGTGGATAAAATGGGTTAAAAAAACCCACAATACTAAGAACAGGGTAGAAAGAGAGAACAAAAGTTTATACAGGGGAGAAAATAGAATGGAACCAAATACAGAGCTGGTAATAACTGTTAATGTGAATGGGATGAACTTGCCCATAACAGAGAAGTAAAGAGCAAAGTAGATTAAAAAACAGAATCCTACAATATATTATTTATAAGAAACATATCTGACACAGAGAGACACACAGAGAATGAAGGTAAAAAATTAGAATAGAATTTGGTATGCTCCAGCTGAAGAAAAAAACAAAAAGCAGGAGTGACAATTCTAATCTCAGATTAAGTAAAATGAAAAATATACCTTATTAAAAGAGATATGTAGGGAAAGTACTTTTTAATAAAGATTACTACAAATAATGTTGTGAAGATGATAAATGTGTAAACCAAGTGGCAGAGCAGGCAAATTTCTAGAGAAGATTTTAAACTAATTATAAGAACAAAAAGACAGCAAAAGTATTCTAATGGGGGACCTCAAACTTTCCTTCTCAAAATCACATATATCTAATAAAAAATAAACAAGAAAGAAACTATGGAGGTTAATAAGATCCCAGAAAACATAGATATTATAGACCTCTGGAGAAAAGTGAATAGGGATGAAAAGAATACACATTTTTCTTGGAAGTACATGACACCTACAAAAAATTGATTGTGTATTAGGGCATAAAACCCTCACAATTAAATAAAAAGGACAGAAATAGTAAATGCTTTCTTTTCAGATCACAATGCAATAGAATTTATATTCAATAAAGGACCAGGGAAAGATAAACCAAATGGAAATTAAATAATCTATTTCTAAAAAATGAGTGAGTCAAACAACAAATCACAGAAACAATCCATAATTTTATCCAAGAAAATGACAATAATGAAATAACAAACCAAAACCCATGGGATGCAGCCAAACCATTTCTTAGGGGAAATTTCATATCTCTAAGTGAGTACGTGAATAAAATAGAAAAAGAGGATATCAATGAAATCATTTCATTGATATCCTCTTTTTCTATTTTATTCACGTTTCCAATTTCTTGCAATTACAAAAATGACTGCCACAAACATTTTTTGCACATGTGAGTCCCTTTTCCTCCTTTAAGATCTCCCTGGAATATAAGTCCCATAGAAACATTGCTGGATCAGAGTATACACAGTTTGATAACCCTTTGGGCATAGTTCCAAATTGCTCTCCAGAAGGGTTGAATCAGTTCACAACTCCACCAACAATGTATTAATGTCCTAGTTTTCCCAGATTTCTTTCAACATTCCTCATTACCCTTCTCATCTTAGCCTATCTCAGAGTTGTCTTGATTTGTCTTTCTCCGATCAATAGTGATTTGGAGCACCTTTTCATGTGACTAGAAATATTTTCAATTTCTTCATCTGAAAATAGTCTGTTCATTTCCTTTGACAATTTATCAATTGGAGCATGGCTTGAATCCTTATAAATTTGAAACGATTCTTGATATATTTTAGAAATGAGGCCTTAATCAGAACCTTTGAATGAAAAAAAGTTTTCCCAGTTTATTGCTTCCCTTCTAATCTTATCTGCAATAATTTTGTTTGTACAAAAAATTTTAACTTAATACAATAAAAATTATCTATTTTTTGTTCAATAATGATCTCTAGTTCTTCAGTCACAAATTCCTTCTTTCTCCATACATCTGAGAGGTAAACTACCCTATGTTCTTCTAATTTGCTTATAATATCATTCTTTATGACTAAATCATGAACCTATTTCAAACTTATTTTGGTATACGGTGTTAGATGTGGGTAAATGCCTAGTTTCTGTCATATTAGTTGCTAATATTTCCAGCAGTTTTTGCCAAATAGTGAGTTCTTATCCCAAAAGCTGAGGACTTTGGGTTCGTTAAACACTTGATTACTATTGTCTTGTGAGCCTAACCTATTCCACTGATTGACTACTCTATTTCTTAGCCAGTAACAAATGGTTTTAATGACTGCTGCTTTATAATATATTTTAGGTCTGGCACAGCTAGAACACTTTCATTTGGATTCTCTTTCATAAATTCCCTTCAAATTCTTGACCTTTTGTTGTTCCAGATGAACTTTGTTATCATTTTTCTAGATCTGTAAAATAATTTCTTGGGAGTTTGATTGGTATGGTATTAATAAATAGATTAATTTAGGTAGTATTCTAATTTTTATTCTATTTGCTTGGTCTATCATGAACACTTGATATTTTTTCCAATTGATTAGAAGTCTTTTGTAGTTGTGTTCATATTGTTCCTGACTTTGCTTTGGCACATAGACTCCCAAATATTTAATATTATTGACAGTTATTTTCAATGCAATTTTTCTTTGTATATCTTGCTGCTGGACATTGTTGGTAATATATAAAAATGCTGATGATTTATGTGGATTTACTTTGTATCCTGCAATTTTGAGAAAGTTGTGAATTGTTTCTAGTAGTTTTTTAGTTTTTTCTGTTAGTATGAAGGATATGATTCCTACTCCCTCCCATCCAATGAAGAGTTGAAAAAGGTTGTTTGCAGATACAAGGATAATCATGGTGAATAGAAATGTAATTAGGTATTTGAAGAATCGGTGGATATTAGGGTCTGCATGTATATATCACATTGAGAATTCTAAGATAGATCATGTGACATAGTGCAATTGGGATGAAGGTAATAGAGAAGTAGTCTAGTTTGAAACTCATTGTTAGGTTGAAGGAGATTATTGAGAATCATTGTCAGTTAGTGATTGTGGCTTCTTGCCCTGAAAAGATAAATAGGGTAAGTGGGAGAATACTAATAAAGAAAGCGAGTTTTACTGTGTTTTTACATAAAGCTGGGAAGTTGTCGGTTTTATGAGGAAAGTGTATATTATAGATTAGGGGAAAGAAGAAGTGAAGAATTTAATAGATAATTAATTACTTTTATTTGGAATTGCACCAAAATTTTTGGTTCCTAAGACCAATGGATGACTATTATCCTTTAAAAGTAAGAAAGCCATGTGTTTAGGCATGGATTCAAAAATTAGCAGTTCTTGTAACTTTCTTGGGCATATAAGGAGGTTTGAACTCCTAATTCTAGATTCACAATCTAATGTTTTTGTTAAACTATATTTGCAATATGTGGGGCCTAAGATGAGTTTAGGTGAGATAGAGATAATTAGTACGGGTAGCAGGTGCAGTGCTATTAATACATGTTCTTGGGTGAATGTAGGTTTAATGGGGTTTATGTGGTGGGTGAATTTGCCTAATTGAGAGGTGATTAATATGTGGAAGAATACCATTTTATCATTTACAAAGAGTGATAATTTGGTTTCCTCATTCCCTACTCTAATTTCTATAATCTCTTTTTCTTCTCATATTGCCAAAGCTAACATTTCTAATACAATACTAAATAGTAATATTGATTGCAGGGAATTTTTTTGTCCTAGTTTGTCCCCATCACATATGTGCTTGCTGGTGATTTAAAACAGATCCTTAATCTTTTAAAGAAGTCCCTTTATTGCTATACTCTCTAGTATTTTTAATAGGAATGAGTGTTGAATTTTATCAAATGCTTTACCTGCATCTATTGAGATAATTATATGATTTTTGTTAGTTGATAGGTTGATTATGCTGATAGTTTTCCTAATATTGAACCAGCCCTGCATTCCTGGTATAAATTTTACTTGATCATGGTGTATTATCTTGAGAATGACTTTCTGTAATCTCTTTGCTAATATTTTATTTAAGATTTTTTCATCAAAAAAGTCCTATTTTATGAGCAGGACCAGGGGATTATTATATACTTAAACAACAATACTATATGGTGATCAATTCTGATGGACGTGGCCATCTTCAACAATGAGATGAAACAAATCAATTCCAATTGAACAGTAATGAATTGAACCAGCTACACCCAGTGAAAGAACTCAGGGAAATGAATGTGAACCACTACCTAGAATTCCCAATTCCTCTATTTTTGTCCACTTGCATTTTTGAGTTCCTTCACAAATTGATGGTACACTATTTCAAAGTCCAATTCTTCTTGTGCAGCAAAATAACTGTGTGGACATGTATACATAATATTATATTTAACATATACTTTAACATATATAACATGTATTGGTCTACTATGCCATCTGGGGGAGGGGATGAGGGGAAGGAGGGGAAAATTGGAACAAAAGGTTTTGCAACTGTCAATGCTGAAAAATTACCCATGCATATATCTTGTAAATAAAAAGCTATAATAAAAAGAGTCCCATTTTAGAAAAAGAAATTGAACAAGTTATTAATAAACTCCCTAAGAAAAAAAATCTCCAGGGCCAGATGGATTTACAAGTGAATTCTATGAAATATGAAAAGAACAATTATTTCCAAAATTATTTAAAATATTTGGAAAATATGTACAGAAGGAGTACTGCCAAATTCCTTTTATGGCATAAATAAGGCTTTGATACTTAAATCAGGAAGGGCAAAAACAAAGAAAGAAAATTATGGACCAAATCCCCCTTATAAATATTGATGAAAAAATTTTAAATAAAATATTAGTGAGAGATTACAGCAATCTATCAGCAGGATAGTATACTATGACCAAGTGGGATTTATACCAGGAATGCATGGCTGGTTCAGTATCAGGGAAATGATTCCTATAATTAACCATATCAATATCAAAACAAACAGAAATTGTATGATAATTTCAATAAATGAAGAAAAAGCTTTTGACAAAATACAGAACCCGTTTTTAACTAAAACACTAGAGAGCACAGGAATAAAGTGAGCTTTCCTTAAAATAATAATCAGTATCTATCTAAAATTTACAGCAAGAATTATTTGTAATGGAGAAAAGTACATATTCCCAATAATATCAAGGGCTAAAAGAAGGATGCCAACTCTTATTCAACATTATACTAGAAATGTTGGATTTAACAGCCAAAAAGAAAAGGAAATTAAAGGAATTGGAATAGGCAATGAGGAAATAAAATTATTACTCTTTGCAGATGAAAAGATGATATACTTGTAGAATCCTAGAAAGTCATCCAAATACCTACTGGAAATAATTCACAGATTTAGCAAAGTTGCTGAATATAAAATAAATCCTCAGAAATCATCAACATTTCTATATATTATTGATAAAACCCATCAACAAAAGATAGAAAATTCCATTTAAAATTATGTATACAAAATAAAATAATTGGGGGTCTACATGTCAAGACAAACCCAACTTTTATATGAACCCAATTACAAAAAAAAAAAAAAAAAAAAAAAAAACTTTTCACACAAATAAAATCAAAGCTAAACAGTTGGAAAAATATCAAATGTTCATGGCTAGGCCGAACTAATATAATAAAAATGATAATTCTTCCTAAATCAGTCTACTTGTTCAGTACCATATGAGCCAAACTTCCAAAACATGATTTTATAGAACTAGAAAACTAATAACAAAATTCATCTGAAAAAACAAAAGTTCAAGAAAAACAAGGGAATTAATGAAAAAAAAAATACAAAGTACAGTATCTTAGCAGTATTAAACCTATTAGTTATATAAACTATAAGGTGGAGCAGCAGTAAATCAAAATCATTTGATACTGGCTAAGAAATAGAGTAATGGGTCAGTGGAATAGATTAGACAAGCATGACACAATATTCAAGCTCTATAGTAATCTAGTTTTTGATACCCCCACCAAACTCCAGCTTCTGGAAAAACTGGAAAATAATAAGTCAGAAACTCAGCACAGACCCCCATCTCAGACCCCATACAAAAATAAGGTCAAAATAGATACATGATCAAGCATAAAGGGTGATATCATAAATAAATTATGAGAACAAGGGATAATTTATCAATCAACTCTTTGGAGAACTAGAAGACATTTTGAAAAGGAAAATGGACAACTTGGATTACATTAAATTAACTTGGTTTTGCACAAACAAAACCACCAGAAACAAGATTAAAAATCTTTATAGCCAATATTTCTGAGAAAGGCCCCATTTCTAAAACATAAAAAACTGTGTCAAAATTATAAGAATACAAGTCATTCTCAAATGGTAAATGGTCAAATGTTATGAACAATTTTCAGATGATGAAATTAAAGCCATTTCTAGTTATCTGAAAAATGCTCTGTCACAATTATAGAAATGTGAATTAAAACAACTCTGAAGGACCACCTCACCCCTCTCAATTTGGCTAAGATGACAGGAAAGATAATGATAAATATTGTAGGGGATGTGGGACAACTGGGACACTAATGTGTAACGTTCAGACTAGCTTTCTGGAGGGCCTTGGGACCAGTCTTGGTCTCAGCAGAATAATAGTCCAGGAATAAAGTCCAAAGTCTTTATTGTCTCCTTCAGTCTCCCAGTCTAAGCCAGTCTCCCAAACACCAAAACACCAGTCATTAGAACACCAAAGGGAAAATGGGGAGCCAAAACAGATATTGTTAGCAGGTTTCCTCTGGGTTGAAGGGTCTTATATGTCCTCCAGATTTCCCCTATTGTCTTTGGCCCTCTTCACTAATGCATTTTTGGTGGAGTTGTAAAATGATCCAACCATTCTGGAGAGCAATATGGAATTATGCCCAAATTATACCAAACTGAGCATACCTTTCGATCCAGCAGTGCCATTATTATTTCTGTATTCTAAGGAAATCATAAAGGAGGGAAAAGGATCCACATGTGCAAAAATGTTTGCACAAGTTCTTTTTGTGGTAGCAAAGAGTTGGAAAAGTAGTGAATGCCCATAAATTAGGGAATGACTGAACAAGTTGTGGTACATGAAGATAATGGAATATTATTGTTCTATTAAAAAAACAAACAAAAAAAACCTGATATTAGAAAGGCCTGGAAATACTTAAATGAACTGATGCTGATCAACACAAGCAGAAACAGGAATACATTGTACAGGATAACATCAAGAATGTGCGATAATCAAATATAAAAGCCTTGGTTCTTCTCTGTTCAGAGATCTAAAGCAATCTCAATAGACTTTGGACAGAAAATGCCATCTGCATCCAGAAAAAAATAATTGAGACTGAATGCAAATCAACACATGCTATATTCATTTCTTTTTTCTGTCTTTTTTTTTTTTACTCTCTCCCATGGTTTTTCCCTTTTGCTCTGATTTTTCTCTGCCAACATGATTCATAATAAAATATGTATTAAAAGTAAATAAACTTACTATAGTAAAAAAGCTAAAATAAAAAAAAATAGATTCTCATCTTGCCCAGAAAAAAGGGACAGACAGCAATCAATATTTCATAGAAGCCTACAGTAAAAAAAAAAAAAAAAAAAAGTCACAAGAAAGAAAAAGTAGGTAAACTCCATTTTGCTTAAAGGCATTAGAGTTATTGAGCAAATTTCCTTGCTTAGTTTATTACCAAACAATATAAGATCTAAATACTAAGGAAAAACAATCTCATTTCAGCAAGATGTAGAAATGAAACAATAATTAGAGGAACATCAATGTGGCTATTTCAGACAGACAAATTTAATGGAAAGAATCTCAACAAAACAGTTAGACATGAATAAAATACTAGAATATCAATCAAATGATAACTGTCTCTTCACTACTAAACATAACCATGCATGATACTTTTAAAAATATTGAACACATATTAAGGTAATACATTCTTCAAAAACTAATGTAAAAATATCAATATTAAATTATTTATTGATCATAATGTAATAAAATATCTTAAATACAAGAACTTTGCAGAATGTTTTAAGTAAATAACAATCCTAATAAATCAGTGGATCAATGAACAAATCATAGAAATAAAATGAAAATTACATCTAAGAAAACGACAATGTGACAACATACCAAAATTTATGTGCTATAACTAAGCAATCCTTAAAATAAAATGTATGTTTCTAAACACTTCCATCAATAGTATAGAAAAAGAATAGTTTAATTGATTGGGCAAATAAACATTCATTTGATAAATAAAAGAAGCTACAATTAAAAATCTGATAAATAGATAGTTTGAGTTTTTAAAGAGAGAAGAAAAACAAATTTTCATATGAAAAATGAGAATTTATAAATGAAGAGAAATACAAAGATTTTATCAGAAGTGATCTGCTCTAATTATATGCCAACAATATGGATAAATTTGATAAAATGAATGAATAAATATTAAAACAAAAATGCTCATTTCAATAGAAAAATAAATCATTTGGATAATAAAGTTTTAGGTTAAAAAATACATTCCTAATGAGAAAATTATCCAGGACCAGGATTTGCAAATTAAATTCTCAAGGATTACAAAAAATATAAAACACAGGAGTGGGAGAGATACCAAATATAAAATTCTTTCTGTGGCATGAATAATGTATTTATATTTAAACTGGGGCAATACAAAGTAGATTTATAAAACTATAAACCAATATGTTTAAAGAAGATTAATAAAAATAATTTTTAGCAAAGGGACTATAATGATATATTGAAAAGTTTGTGATCAGATTGCATCAAATTAGGAATACAGAATTGGTTTAATATTAAGAAAACTATAAACATAATAAATCACATTAAGAAAAAAAGCAATTTTAAAAATAGTATTATATTAAAAGACACAAATATGACTTTTTACCAAAATCCAACTCTTGTTTCTGTTATTATAATAAAACTGAAAATCATAAAAATAATATAATTTTCCTTGAAATTATAAGTATTACATATGTAATACTCAGAGCAAACATTATATGTAATGAAAAAAGACTGAAAGCCTTCTCAATAAGATCAGGGTGAAAGTCATTATCATTACTGTTTATCATTGAAAAATGTTAAGGCAGCTAGGTGGCACAGTTAATAGACTCATCTTTCTGAATTGATATCTCTTGAACATTTACTAGTTTTGTGACCTGAGGAAAGTCATTAACACTGTTTGCCTCAATATCTCATCTGCAAAATGAGGCAGAGAAAGAAAGGCAAACAACTTCAGTATATTTGCCAAGAAAATCTCAAATGAGGTCATAAAGAGTCAGACACAACTGAATAACAACTCCTAGAAATGTTTAGTTAACAAATCCTAGTCCTGGAGGATTTTTTCTTTAGGAGTTAATTTTTTCAGTATCAAAGCTAAATCAATCTCCACAATAAGATTTAAGTGATGGGCTTATTCTAAAGGAGGAATGATGATCATGATATCAAAACCAAACAAAGCAAGTGATGATAATGATGATGAAGTGATTGATGAAAAACTAATAGTAGATGTCAAAGTGTCATATATATCATTTTTGTTCACTTTTGCTTACATTGTTATATTAGCTGCAGTGTGTGGTTATTTTGTAAAAATCTTTTAAAATCATTTAGATTTACTTCAGTTAAAACTACATAATGGAACCTAAAAATTTAATTGATGAAGTACATGTCGTAATACATTAAAAATGAACAGAGAATTGAGAGCAATTACGTCAACCTCTATTACAGAATTTCTACTCATTCCTAAATTATCTCATGCAATACATGAAAATATTGAATATATTCACTATAACTATATAATCAATACAGAAAATACTTAGGGCTATTTTGACCAAAAAATTCATAAGAACTATGTGAATATAACTACAAAACAAAAATTAGGAGGAATATTAATTATTCATGAACAGGTTTATGCAATGTAATGAAAGTATGTAACAAAAATTTTAAATCTAACTTATTTTACTTATTCAACATTATACCAAACTACCAAAGGGCCACTAATAATAAAATGTATCAGATATAAGGACAAACTGAAAGTGCCAGAATCAATTAATAAATGGGATTATTTTCTTATTTTTAATTTGAAAATATAAATAAAAAGTATATCATTACTCCCCAAACCCTAATGAATTATTTTACACACTCTATAGAATACATGCAATTCATTCTGAGTTCCACTAATTTAGGCAACACTCTAAAATTTAACATTATTTGGTAATTGCTTGTCCATGTTGGTAGAGAGAGGTTATTTTGTTTTGTTTTGTTTTGTTTTTGTTTTTGTTTTTAGGTGTACTTTGAAATCCCAAATCTGGATTCTCGTCTAATTCTCTCTCCCCCTCCCAATAAAAATCTAATTGTGGCAGGTGTGATATACTACAAGACTACCATATTTGTCTAATATAAAGAATGGTATTACTACTATCAAAGTCCATTTCATTTCTACCACTTGGGCAAAGAATTTGTAATAGCTTATTTCTATTACTTTTATGGAAGGTTGTTATTGTAATTTTTCAGTATATTATATAATTTCTACTACATATAGCATGTAATTGAATCACAGTATTTATAATTTTTAAAGAGCTATAATAATTATAATGATAACAATATCTTACATTTTAAAGGAATTTTAAGGTTTGAAAAGTGCTTAGCATGTTATCTTACTAAGAGCCACCCATACAGTTCAAATAAATTCACATCCAATAATAAATTTGTTTTTCAAGGTGCAAAATTCTAGGGCTCTAAGCAGGGCAAGGAAGAGTTCTGTCACTTAGCTTCTTAAAATATTTTAGCATCCCTCACCTCATAAAATTGAATCAAAGTGCTTTTTCATGGTAGAAAAGCAATATACATTAGTTGCCAATTGCTAAAGTTACATTAATAAAGAGTGAGCATATGTTGTAAGACACCAATAATGTAATGTATTTTAGTAATCAGCAAAAAAAATGTGTTCAGGGACTTTCTCTGTGAGAATTGGTGGTCTCTCATTTATTTCCTCTTCAGGCAGAAAATGATGGTTAACTTGAGAGTTATAATCACTTTCCTTCTTTCAAAGTAATCACACTGTGGTGTGAGTCTACTGGAGCAATGCTTCAGTCTGATTGGTTTGTACTCAGAAAGAAAAGGGGAAAGATTGAAGGGAGAAAGGGTTTAACAATTGCTTTTATTTGGACTCATTGTTTTGAGGAAGTGCAAGGCAGGTAATATAATGAAGGCTGGATTGAAAGGGGTAATTCACTTTTTAGCAGAGTGTGGATAAAGAGACAGAAGGAACAAATCTACTACCACTGTCTCTTGACAAATCTAGAGTACTGACAGAATCCCATTGGGAGGGGTGTAAGATACATCATAACATGAATTCATCTTACGCATATCTGAAGTATCACGGCTTTTATAAGAAGGAACAGGCCCACAGAGAGCACCGTTCTTTAGTTCTCACTATAAATCAACATTTTCGTGTTGCCGTACAAGAGGCAGTCTGACATTTGTCTATAGCATTAAAGGCCAAGTATTTAGACTATCCTGCCATGGGTTGTCCTGCCATCTAACCATTAGTATGATGTAAACTTTTTTCTTTTCCTTGGTTCTTGTCTAATGACTTTTAAATATATGTCATTATCTTGAAGTTTCCCAAACTTTTCTTTAGATTCATGCCTGAAAAAGAAGTTATCCTAGAATCAATATAATATTATGAAGTGAAAATGTCCAGACTTATGAGTAGTCTTTTATAATTTATATATTACCCTGAGAGAGTTAAATAGCCATTCCAGCAATAGTCAAGTCTCTCAGTCATATTGCTGTTAAGATAAAGACATAGTCACTTTTGTGAGTATTGAAGCAAAAGCCCACATGTTGACATTTTTGTAAAGACTAAATCTGTTTTATGGTCATTTTGATAACAGGACTCATAATTCAAGTATTGAATCTTTGGAAATGACAGAGTTCCCTTCTGGGTGTTGCAGAGAGATTTCAGACAGAATCACAACAGTGTGTTATCTGCCATTAAAAAATAGCATAAGGAAGCTGCAATTAAGAAGCATCTCATTATTTCCCCCAATCTTTACAATCCACAAGAAACATTTGCTCCTACAGCTCATTGGTTTTCTCACCCAGAAATCTGAAGGCTATTTGAAAAGAAACAGACAGACAATTTGTCATCTCGGAAGGAATATATTAGAGAAACAGTGAAGAAGAGACAAATTCTGGAAGCAACTGAATATCAGCTGAGTTGGACATTTGAAAAAAAAATTGGAAATTGCTTTCAGTGACTGCTTCTAGTCTCTGATTTAAGCAGTGCTAGTAGTGAATGTCAGATAATAAACATGAGAGTTTCACAAGGGAGCCCAGAAATGGTAACACAAACAACTGGTAAATATTTTTCAGAAGGAAAAAAAAATCAATGAAGTTACAAATTCATAGATTTTTTATTATTATAAGTAAACTCACAAGGTGCTAAATTATAACATTTATCCAGCCCTATATGAGAAAAGCTGGTGAACATTCAATGGACATAGTATCCTTTGAGAATACTGGCTTTGAAGGTTGGATTTTTAAGTCCTAAATGCCATATTAGGCATGTGATTTGGATCAGCCATTAATCATGCAACAATCTCTCTGAATCTCAGTTATGTCAGCAGGAATAGGAGGATGTTGGACTGTATGGTTTTTATCATTGTTGTTCAATAATTCATTTGTGTCAGATTCTTTGTGACTCTGTGGACCATTGTATGGCAATACAATTCATGGGGTTTTCCTGATAAAGATATGGTTTGCCATAATCCTTCTCTGGTAGATTAAGGTTAAACAGAATGTTAAGTGGCTTTCCCAGGGTCACATGACTAATATCTGAGGCAAAATTTTAACTCAGATCTTTCTAATTCTGGGCTCAGACCTTTATCTACTAAGCAAACCATCTAGCTGCCTCTGAACTGGATGATCTCCAGCTTGTAAATTTAGGACTTTATTTCAATCTTTTCTAGGATTTTCCACAATGATTTTCATTACTCACATAAAGATTCTATCCCTATCAAATGAATGTCTCAGTATTAATACTTTACTCCCAAAAGTCTGGGACAATAATACTTGAAACCTTAGAACCTAATTTTTCAGCTATATTTTGCCTCATGTTGAATGGTAATATAAAAGTCCCATCTCACAGTGAATGAGATACTCTCCCATTCTTAGAAAAGTATATGCTATTAAGAATTTAATACAGATTATTCTTCTTTGAAGCCAGGTGATTCAAATCACATCAGAGTTATTGAATTTACACAATCCATATTTCATTCCAGAAAATTAGTGTGGGAAATTTAAGAAAGTGAGAAGCCTACACTATAAAATATAAAATATATAATTTTCATGATCCAAGTATATGGGTACTATGTTATCATATTAATTCAACTGGATTTTTGCAATCTAAAAATAATATGTATTTTTAGATTTATATCTAAAGATGCCGTAAAGAAAAATTATAAACTGATTAAATTGTGGTCAACATAAGGATAACAGGTGTTATAGTAAAAGTCTAAAATATTTATATACATTTCCACAAATTAAGGTGAATATTTTCCAAGGAAAGTTTCAGATATTGAAAACAACCAAACATCAGTTATTATGGTAGTGATTGTTTTATATGTAACATGTGGAGATACTCACTCTTTTTCAAGATATACAGGCATTTGCCATTTATATCAGAAGACTTTTTATAAATTAGTCACAGAAAAGTGGAATCTAGAGCCCCAGGAAACAGTAATTTTTCTTGTTTATCTTAGCTGTTTTCTCCAGTTTTCCTCTGAAGAAAATTTAGAACAAGGGTTTTTCAGACTTCATTTTGTGCACCCAAAGGAATTACTAATTATCTCAATCAGTCCCATAGTATTATAGAAAAATAATTTTCTTTCATTAAAAATATCTCCCATGTAGCAATTTCTCTGGAGAATTTATAATTCTATAAATGTTTCCATCCTCCCCTGCACCTATCCTCAAAAAACGTATTGTGATATTCCCAAGTGTTTCAGCAATGTACTTTTCTCAGAATAGTCTCTGTTGACAATTCCTAATTATTTTTCAAGTTGCAACAATGTTGTCTTTTTTCTTCATTTTTAAAGTAAGTTTTTAACCCTCCCTCCTTCACTTCCCTGTTTTAGGCTGTTTATTTGTCCTACTTTTCTGAAATAGTAAATAATAAGAAGATCATTGGTATTGTTTTGAGGATCAGCAGGGTAGCATCAAGATAAAAGAAGAGTGACTGGAAATTAAGAAGGTAGAGTCATTTTAATGTCATTATTACATTATCCTTGGTGTTTCACTGATAAAATTAGCTGTGTAGTCTTAAATAAACTGTTAATCCTGGATTGATAACAGTTCTTTCTTCTTTAAAATATGGAGATTGAACTAATTGACCTTTGTCACTTTTGAATCTAATTTCATTGATAATTATTTCATGATATAAATAAATTTATCTGAAACTGCTGCTAATATATATTGAAATTAGATTAATACTAATCTATTATTATAATAATCTAATTGAGGCATATAGATATAGACAAAGATGGTAATATTGATATAGGCAGATAAAGACAGTTTATATAGATAAAACTCATATATGGTCACAAATAAATATATATCTATGCACTTAAATAATATATTATTCAATATAATTATTTAATACTTGTATTTAAAATTTATATAAAACCATATTAGCATTTATTGTTCATTCATCCTATCTTTCTCTTATTCCTTGTCCATGAGCTGTTTTAAGTATTAAATCCACGTTTATTATGTGACCCTAAACAAAACTGAAAGATGTACAACATAGAATAATGGAAAAAGCAAGGGAAGGACAACTAAGTTTACATCCCATTTCTGCTACTTATTAAATTTTTACATTAGACAGGTCATATTTTCTCTTTGGAAGTTACTTTCCTTACTTGAAAAATGGAGTTGTTGGACTAGGAATATGTAAAGTTTATCTTTAAATACTCTGAACTTTCTCCTTTCTTTTTCTTGTTAGGTCCACAGGGAGGATCAACAGACTTGTGATTTTATTGATATAGGCAACTAATGGTGAGGGAACTCCTACCAATTTAAATTGAAAATTACCATATAGTTGATAATCTTATAGAATTTCACAGCATCCTAAATTTAAATGATTCATCCAAAGTCACAAAATATCTATTAAAATCAAAACTTAAGCCTCTCTTCCCAAATCCAAGGCTACCTCAATGCCTATTACTCATGCTGCTTCTTGAAATATGTATGAAGGACTGACCACAAAACTTAGCTTAACTCTATTCAGTATGAACTGTCTTTATTGAATAGTTTGGTATGTAGGTGAGAATTCATTTCCTTTAAGAATCATAAGAGTAGGTAGATTACATATGCCAATTCACATTACAAGTATATTACATTCATTTGAACTCTGCCCTGGTGAAATTGTTCTTTCACTGCTATAGACAAACCCCATTTCCTTTAATATTCCCTGGAATTTTTGACCTGGATTATCCTCAGATCATCAAAGCATTAGTCCTGAATTTGTTTGTCCTCCTCAGAATACTGATCTAGCTATAATTCTTCCATTTCTGTTAGCTCTCTCTGGGATAATAATTCTGATTCCCTGAATATTTCTGTAGTTTTATATATTTGACCACTGTCTCTCACATTTGTTTCAGGGTGTGATGCTCAGGTCCTTGTACTGTGAAGCAGACATCTGTTCCCTGTTTGTGCTTTCTGACCAGGAATTATAATTCCTCCTCATTAACCCCTTAGTTTTTGCGCATTTGACTTCTGGTGATAATATGTGACATAATGTACTAGAAATTAGAAAACATATTTCTCATCTTCAGAGTCAAGATACTTTGCAAATAGTTTTTATCATATTTTGTTAAGCATTCCACATTGGTTCACCAGTTTCACAGACTGCCCATTTCTAATTTATAGTGTTCCCAGAGAATGCTGTTTTCCTACTTCACTCCACTCCAAGACCACTATCTACCACATCTATGAATCCAAGAGATAGATGATCAGAAAATATTATTTTTAATGATACTAATGATGATTTATTAGACTAAATTCAATATATTTGCAATGCACTTTTCTGCTACTACTGAAGGGAAATGGCCATAATCTTACTGAAACATTTACATAGTAACTGTTTATGAAAAATCATACAAAAATGAAAATGTAGAAAACTGGCTCAAATTTTCATGTTTACAACCCAGAATGAAATATTGGTATTATAAACTTTTCTTCTGTTTCATGAAATAACAAAAACAACAACAACAACAAAAAAAAGAATAGTAAAATATTTCCTTGTTTTTTGGGGGGGCAGCTAGATGGCGCAATGGATAGAGCACCAGCCCTGAATTCAGGAGGACCTGAGTACAAATCTGGTCTCAGAGACTTAACACTTCCTAGCTATGTGACCCTGGGCAAGTCACTTAATCCCAGCCTCAGGGGGGAAAAATATTTCCTTGTTTTTAAGGTGAGGAAACTCAGGCTCAGAAAAAGAAAACAGAGAAAATGATCACATGATCTCAAATTTCACTATTCTAGGCATCTTCAAAGTAGATTTATAAGATATTAAAGACAATGAAATTTAATATTTTATATTTGAGCCTCATTTTTTAAAAACTAAAAACCAGGATATTATTCAATTTGATTGCCCTGTTTTATTCATTTGAATGTGAATGACTTCTACTGCTTTTCCAAAAATGAAATTCAATCTTAATAAATATATGTTACTATTAAGGTATGTTCATATAGCTAATTAAATTCCAAAAGGCTTTTGTGAGAGCCACCCATCAGGATTCCTTTAAAAAATCATTTTTTTAATTTTAAAAATGAGGCTATTTATAAGGCAACCACAAAGGCCAAAACATATTTTGAATTTTCCAGGTACACATAGTACCATTAAACATACCCTAATTCTTAACCCTATAAAAGAAATGTGTGAAAGTGAAATATAGCCGCAAAAATATTGCTTGTTTACCCTTATCACTGATGTATTGCTAAATGGTCCCCATCCTACATAGGACAATATGTTTTACCAAGACTTTTCATAAAGTCTATATGTCCAATGATTATGGCATAATCAAAGCTATGCCTAATTAAAAGTGTGAAAAGTATAAAATACTAGTATTGTAGAAGATATGTTTTATATATATATATATATATATATTGCGTGTATGTGCATATATATGTGTGTGTATGTGTGTGTGTGTGTATGTATCTTACATACATATGTCTGTGTGTGTTTGTTATATACCTGCCAATAAAAATACCAGAATACCTAAAATGAAGATCAATATTTGAAAATCAAAGATTTATTTCCCTGGGAAGATGTAAATAGCAATACAAATTGACTAATTATAACTCTACTGCCTTTCTTCACAGAAGCCTTTCTTCATATTATAGATCAGGGAATAATTTATACATTACCCTGATGATGTGACACTTAGTGTCCATGATACAGGCAGTCTTGTATCATGAGACCAGTAACCTAGGTAGGACTAATTAACTGTGAAACAAATTTTCTAGTCCATCGTTGAATAAAAGTGTGCATCCAAAGGCACAGAACTGTTTTTTATGTTATTTTGGTAATAAGAATAATACAATAATACTACTAAAAAAGATCTTGAAGATAATAAATTTGTTTTTTTTGATACTACATATTTATGAGTAAATTTTTACAACATTATCCCTTGAACTCACTTCTGTTCTGAATTTTTCCCTCCTTCTCTCCACCCCCTCCCCTACATGGCAGGCAGTCCCATACATATTAAATATGTTTTAGTATATCCTATATACAATATATGTGTACAGAACCAAATTTCTTGTTGCACAGGAAGAATTAGATTCAGAAGGTAAAAATAACCTGGGAAGAAAAAGAAAAAATGCAAAGTTTATACTCATTTCTCAGTGTTCCTTTTTTGGGTATAGCTGATTCTGTCCATTATTGATCAACTGGAACTGGATTAGATCTTCTCTTTGTTGAAGATATCCACTTCCATCAGAATACATCCTCATAGAGTATTGTTGTTGAAGTGTATAATGATCTCCTAGTTCTGCTCATTTCACATCAGTTGATGTATTCTTCCTGCTGGTCATTTCTTACAGAACAATAATATTCCATAACATTTATACACCACAATTTATCCAACCATTCTCCAATTGATGGGCATCCATTCATTTTCCAGTTTCTAGCCACCACAAAAAGGGCTGCCACAAACATTTTGGCACATACAGGTCCCTTTCCCTTCTTTAGTATTTCGTTGGGATATAAGCCTAGTAGTAGTACCGCTGGGTCAAAAGGTATGATAATTTTGGGGCATAATTCCAGATTGCTCTCCAGAATGGTTGGATTCTTTCACAACTCCACCAACAATGCATCAGTATCCCAATTTTCCCACATCCCCTCCAACATTCATCATTATTTTTTCCTGTCATCTTAACCAATCTGACAGGTGTATAGTGGTATCTCAGAGTTGTCTTAATTTGCATTTCTCTGATCAATAGTGATTTGGAACACTCTTTCATATGAGTGGAAATAGGTTCAATTTCATCATCTGAAAATTGTCTGTTCATATCCTTTGACCATTTATCAATTGGAGAATGGCTTGATTTCTTGCAAGTTAGAGTCAGCTCTCTATATATTTTGGAGATGAGACCTTTATCAGTACCTTTAACTGTAAAAATGTTTTCCCAATTTGCTACTTCCCTTCTAATCTTGTTTGCATTAGTTTTGTTTGTACAAAAGCTTTTTAAATTGATGTAATCAAAATTTTCTATTTTGTGATCAATAATGATCTCTAGTTCTTCTTTGGTCACAAATTCCTTCCTCCTCCACAAGTCTGAGAGGTAAACTATCCTATGTTCCTCTAATTTATTTATTATCTCGTTCTTCATGCCTAAATCGTGGACCTTTTTTGATCTTATCTTGGTATGTGGTGTTAAGTGTGGGTTTATGCCTAATTTCTGCCACACTAATTTCCATTTTTCCCAGCAGTTTTTGTCAAATAATGAATTCTTATCCCAAAAGTTGGGTTCTTTGGGTTTGTCAAATTCTAGATTGCTATAGTTATTCACTATTTTGCCCTGTGAACCTAACCTATTCCACTGATCAACTAATCTATTTCTTAGCCAATACCAAATGGTTTTGGTGACTGCTGCTTTATAATATAGTGTTAGATCAGGTACAACTAGGACACCTTCATCTGACTTTTTTTTCATTAGTTCCCTTGAAATTCTCGATCTTTTGTTCTTCCATATGAATTTTGTTGTTAATTTTTCTAGGTCATTAAAATAGTTTCTTGGGAGTCTGATTGGTATAGCACTAAATAAATAGATTAGGTTAGGGAGTATTGTCGTTTTTATTATATTTGTGTGGTTTATCCAAGAGCATTTAATGTTTTTCCAATTGTTTAAATCTGACTTTATTTTTGTGGCAAGTGTGTTGTAGTTTTGCTCATATAATTCCTGACTTTCCTTTGGTAGATATATTCCTAAATATTTTATACTATCGACAGTTATTTTGAATGGAATTCTCTTTGTATCTTTTGCTTTTGGATTTTGTTGATGATGTATAAAAATGCTGAGGTTCTATGTGGATTTATTTTGTATCCTGAAACTTTGCTGAAATTGTGAATTATTTCTAATAGCTTTTTAGTAGAATCTCTGGGGTTCTCTAAGTATACCATCATATCATCTACAAAGAATGATAATTTGGTTTCCTCGTTACCTACTCTAATTCCTTTAATCTCTTTCTTGACTCATTGCCGAGCTAGTGTTTCTAATACAATATTGAGTAGTAATGTGATAGTGGGCAACCTTGTTTCATTCCTGATCTTACTGGGAAAGGTTCCAGTTTGTCCCCATTACATATGATGCTTACTGAAAATTTTAAATATATGCTCCTGACTATTTTAAGGAATAGTCCATTTATTCCTATATTCTTAAGTATTTTATGAGGAATGGATTTTGGATTTTATCAAATGCTTTTTTCTGCATATATTGAGATGATCATATGGTTTTTGTTAATTTGGTTATTAATATAGTCGATTATGCTAATAGTTTTCCTAATATTGAACCAGTCAGGCATTCCAGGTATTCCAAGTATAAATCCTATTTGGTTATAGTGTATTATCCTGGGGATGATTTTCTGTAATCTTTTTGATAATATTTTATTTAAGATTTTAGCATCAATATTCATTAGTGTAAATTTGTTATCTTGAAGTAAACTTTTTGGTAGATTTTGTACTAATATCTCTTCATGATTGAAGTGACATTAACTAGATTCTAACCATCCCAAATATGAGTATTCAAAATAAGACCTTAAGGCAATTCCAGGAATTAAAAAAATGTTTTAGAACATGGTGGCATCCTTGGAATCACTATACAGCCATCCAAAATTACTCCTTTGAAAGGGAAAATGTACTTTGGTAAATATAAGCTCTGAGATTTTCTTTTCAACTTTAATTACTTTATAGTTCTATCTCTTTTCTAAATCAGAAACTATATATCTTAGAAGTCCACATTGCATCTTTAAAAAGATAGCCAAATGATGTTGTTGAATAATCATTTGATCAATGAGGCATAAAATCTAACTTCACTGAATTGTGATAATAGCCATGTCATACTACCACACCAAATATATTTTAAAGGTGTTTGATCAATTTTCTAATATGTATACAAATTAGATATTTTCCTGTTGTTTTTTCCAGGCCAAAAATGAAATGGCTCAATCATTTAATTTTTATTCTCAAGAAAGTAGCTGAGTATAATTTTGAAATCTTATTCCCCCATGTGTGTCTATATCCATATCCATCCATCTGTCCATGTATATATATATAAACACTTCTACATACATACATATACACACATATTTTTAAAAAACCCATTAGTCTTAAAGTCCAATGAACTGAATTTTATTATTAGATTTGGCCTTCACCCTCACTGTGATCCTAAGTAAATCTTTTTACTTTGGAGATTTCTATTTCCTCATTTATGATAAGACAATAATACTACCTAATCTACTGGTAGAATTTTTAATTGCATTTTTCAATTAAAAAAAATGTGTTTTCCTTCTATATACCTACATTAAAAAAGAATAAAATCAAAAATCAAAACTCTTGTTTTATATGTATATATATGTGTATATATATATATATATATACACATATATATATATATATATATATGTATATATATATATATAAAATCAAGCAAAACTAATTACCATATTAGCCATATCAGGAAATCTATGTCTCATTCCTCATTGAGAATTCATCACCTCTTTTTCAGGCAATCCCCAGAGATTATAATGGATCATTATGCTATTGCTCATAGTACCAAAGGATGATGATAATCAGCCAGAGTCTGAGTTAAAATTTACAGCCCATTGATAATAGAAGGGGGGGAAAGATAAAAGATTAGCAGATGTTAGGATTTCAAGGTGATAATTCAGGCTGTCTAAACAATTCTCTAGATCAGAATTCATACCTTTGGTTCAGGCCTTTGAAAGGAATTTGTACCTTTGGACTTCTGGGGGGGGAGTTTAATGTTTAAAGGAGTTTGCACCTTTAAGAGGAACAAGTTCATTGGTTGAAGTATTTTCCCACAAGCCCCTGAGTTCTCACATGCCCATTCTCTGGGAGGATAAAATAAGACAACATTGGGCCTCGAGAAGCAGTCTGGATTGGGGAAGGACAAGAGCTGGAGGAGATTCAAAGCCAGGATTCAGGAAGAAGAGGCTGGCTGGAGGCTCCAGAAGCCTCCCAAGAAACCTGCTCACAGAGGAAAGATTTTATAGAAAAGAGACCTCCTCCCAGAGAAGGATTATAACTGACGACAGGACCTTTACAAGCGAGAAGGTAGCAATGTTTCTTAATGACCTACTAAAGTTGCTAAACTTGTTGAAACTGAATTTTTAAAAATAAACTAATTTTTTTCACAAAGATATTTCCATAAGCAGTTTGGGGCTCAGGTTTATTTGCATAAAATTCTCCTTATTGGTAAAAATAATTATTCAAGGCCTGTGTCTATGTGAGGAGCAGAGTAGCTGAGAGTTTGGAAAAAAGAAAAATTGAGAATGAGATCTTAGTTCTGATTTTCATCTTTGATAAAGGAGACAAATCCTTCATGAAGTTCCTAGAGGAGAAAAACTCTTGGAAAAAGCTCGCAAGTAGAAATGTCGGCACAAATCCTCTCTGGCTTAACAAGCTAGATAGACACTTCCAGGAATTTTCCGTCATACAACATCTGGAATTCATATTTCTGATTTAGCTGGGATATTTTTCTCCTAATGGAAGAGCTCATCTACATTTTTTACTGTCTGGGATATTCTCATTGGTATCACTTCTGTAATTGCTAGTTGCTCTCATCATAGATAGAAGGGCGTGTTTGTTATCTACTATATATCTTTATGTAATTGACATTTGGGGGAAAAGAAAGAAAGCCTTTGGATAAATAGCTTAAAATACTCTTTCCCAACTAAGGGATAACTTTCAGGAGTGCATTTAAATAATATCTTTTTATTTTTCAAAATATGTCATCTTTGATAAACATATTTATATAAGTCTTCCTAATTTTCCCTTCCTTCTCTCTCTCCTCTTACCTAGATAAAGTAATTCAATATAGCTTAAACATATGCAATTCCTCTATATGTATTTCCACATTTGTCCTGCTGTGTGAGAAAAATCAGATCAAAAGAGTAAAATAACATGATAAAGGTAAAAAAAAATGTAAACAAACAATAATAACAAAAAGGTGAAAATAGTATACTTTTATCCATATTTAGTTTTAATGATTCCCTCTCTGGATGTAGATGGTTCTTTCTGACACGTCTATTCAATTTGCTTGAATTATTTCGTAGTTGAAAAGAGTCAAGTTCATCACAGTTGATCATCACATAATCTTGCTGTCACTGTGTACAATGTTCTCTTGTTTCTGCTCACTTTACTTAGCATCAGTTCATGAAAGTCTTGCCAGGCTTTTCTAAAGGAGTGTAATTTAAATCTAAAAGATTTCCCCCCATGACTGACAATTTTGTACCTCAGGAATATATCCTTGAAACTGAATATATCCTTGAAACTCTACCTTGGTATTCTTTAGAGGATTCCCTCAGAGGAGGGAAACAATGTGTAGCTTTATGGCACCAAACTACTGTTAGATCTTTCCTTGAAAGGATGAAAGGATCCTTCCTATGAATTGCATTTAGGAAGACTTGTATAAATATGTAACATATACAAGCAATATATATCTTAATACAAGATAACAAAAATTTAGAAAAGAAATCATAAATCATCTAATTCAACATAGACCTCAACAAGAACATCCTCTACAAAATACTCAAGAAATGGTCAATGGACCTTTGCTTGAAAATCTCAAATAAGACGGAAATCCCATCCTTCCTAATTCATTTCACTACTCATTGCACTTCAAGATGCCTCTAATGTTTAGGAATTTTTTTTCTTGTTTCTTTTATTTTTGTTCTTTTTAAAGCTATAATCATGTTTTGAAATTTTCAATCATTGTTCTTAATTGTATGTTCTTAGAAAAAGTTAAAAGTATAATACAGCTAATTGTTCTTATTTAAGAAACCCTAGTCCAGCTAATTTAAAAGCATTTTTTTGTTGCTTCTTTTATTTTTTAAGATCTTAATATGTAACTTTACTAAGTATTTGGGGATACAAAGAAAGGAAAAAAAACAGTCTTTGCTATGAATCTCATATTCCAATGGCAGAGACAATATATAAATAAGATATCTCTATGTACACAAACATACAGAGAGATATATATGTGTGTATATAACCCTTGCCCCCCATTCTGTTTGTTTTTTATACATAAACTTACCAAACAACTCAATCCAGTGACAATATTCTTCCTGTTCCATAAGTAGCTCTCAACTCTGGGAATTTTCTTTGACCATCACTCATGTTTTAGAATGCTCTCTTTCCTCCTATCCACAACCTGACTTCCCTAGCTTCCTGCAAGTTCTAACTAAAATCTTATCTTCTATAGGAACCCTTTCCCACTCTCTATTAATTCTTTCTTGTTTTAATTATTTTTTCCTTATCCTATAGGTAATTTATTTCTTAATATGTATTTGTTTAATAACGATGAATGTTGGAGGGGCTGTGGGAAAACTGGGACACTGATGCATTGTTGGTGGAGTTGTGAAAGAATCCAACCATTCTGGAGAGCAATCTGGAATTATGCCCAAAAAGTTATCAAAATGTGCATACCCTTTGACCCAGCCATACTACTACTGGGCTTATACCCCAAGGAACTACTAGAGAAGGGAAAGGGTCCTGTATGTGCCAAAATGTTTGTGGCAGCCCTTTTCATAGTGGCTAGAAGCTGGAAGATGAATGGATGTCCATCAATTGGAGAATGGTTGGGTAAACTATGCTATATGAATGTTATGGAATATTATTGTTCTATAAGAAATGACCAACAGGAGAAATACAGAGAGGCTTGGAGAGACTTATATCAACTGATGCTGAGTGAAACGAGCAGAACCAGAAGATCATTATACACTTCAACAATGATACTGTACGAGGATGTATGCTGATGGAAGTGGATTTCTTCAACATAGAGAAGAGCTAATCCAATTCCAATTGATTAATGATGGACAGAACCAGCTACACCCAGAAAAGGAATACTGGGAAATGAATGTAAACTGTTATTTTTACCTTCTGAATCCAATTCTTCCTGTGCAATAAAAAATTCGGTTCTACACACATATATTGTATCTAAATTATACCGGAATATATTTAACATATATAAGACTGCTTGCCATCTGGGGGAGGGAGTTGGGGGAGGAAGGGAAAAAATCTGAATAGAAGTAAGTGCAAGGGATAATGTTGTAAAAAATTACCCATGCATATGTACTGTCAAAAATGTTATAATTATAAAATAAAATAAAAAATTAAAAAAAAATATGTATTTGTTTGCATTAGACTATGAGTTCCTTGAGAGAGGGACCATTTTTTACCTCTTTTTGTGTTTTGAATGCTTAATCTGACGAATAAAAAGTGCTTAATAAATACTGATTGATTATTGGTGGTGATTACAATCTCCTCAAAATCTCTTCAGGTTAGACATAGAATCAAACAATTCCTGAAATAGCTACCTAGAGCTACCTAAAGCAACTATATCTGATCAAAAATCCCCTCTATAGAATAATGACAAATAATGTCAAGACATTAGAAAACATCATATTTTTTCCAAAGTTAATGCCCAGAAAATAATCTTGGCATAACAATAATCCTCTGAGTTCACCCTGGATGATCTCACCCTCTGGCAAAATGTATTGCTTTGACAAGTATCAGGTGTACTCTGAAGGTTTTATGGTTTTCAAATTAATGAATAACTATTTAAATTTGTTGGAATTTACCTATTTCCTAAGAACCTGAGAGCCAGAAACAACTGATATATTAAAGCAGAAAGTTATCAATTAAATCTCCTGACATTGAACAATTCCCATGCACAAAACTGACCAGTGCACCAAACCAGGTATTCCACTCCTGTTCCCACCAATACTCTCATTCTGTAAGCCACTGAATGATCACTAGGTTCAAAAATCTTTAAGACTTGAAGTAATCAACTGTTCTCGCTGAACCAAAGAACTCAAAATTGCCTGTATACATAGGCTTGCCATAGGAACTCTTTACTCAAGATCTAAAAATTACTGTTATATTCCCACCTTTTCTGGTTTTCATCCTTAAAAGTCCTACCCCTGCCACAAGCCACAGCCCTTCTTTCCAGGAGGACTTTGTTTCATAAACCTGTTTTCCTCCATTTGAAATTAAACTTTTGTTTGATTCCTCACTTTCCTATCTTTAGCCTGCCAGGCACCCACATGTTAAAGATCAATTTTGGTTTCATTAACAAGAATAATCTAACTTTTTCAAGACTATTTTAAATGAGAAGGAACTTCCTACTAGGAAGATAATCTATTATAGTTATCTATGCTTAATATTTTTGAGATTTTCCCCCTTAAATTATATCTATATTTTCTCTTTTCAATTTCCAAACATATTCTTCCTAAATTTGCTATCTAGAATTAAACAGAAAGAAACTAATCCCTCTTCCCATGACAATCTTTCATGTACTTGAAGAAAGTTACCATATTACTTCTAAGCTTTCTCTTCTTCAGACTAAATAAATGAACAACCTAGAATCAAGGACTTTGATCATCCAGGTTGCTTTTCTTTGAATACTGTCCAGGTTATCTTTCCTAAAATGTGATTTACAGCTTGAACACAATACTTCTGTACAGATCAAGGGGAACAGAGAAACTAAGGATTATGAATTTAATCCAAGAAACAATGCCTCTTTTAATAAAATTCAAGCTTTTAGTAGCTTTTTGCACTGCCATATAGACTTTCCACTTCATTAAAATCTTAGATATTTTTCAGCCAAACTGTTCTTTAACCATAGTTCCTCCATATTATACATTTGCATAATTAATTTATTGAAATCAAATATAATATGATACATTTACCTTTATTAAATTTCATTAATTTTAGCTTATCAAAATATTTTGAAACACTCTTTCTTCCAGTATGTTAACTATCCTTTCTAGCTTTGTTCTATAAGTGACAAAAATGCAATTTATTATTTTATCTAAGTCATTGATAAAAATTATTAAATTGCCCAGACCCAAGCACAGATTCTAGACATTTCCAAACTAAAACATCTGCACGCTGGGTCATTCCTTCATTTTTTCCTTGAGAATTTGTACTCTAGTCCTGGCAACCAGGAGTCTTTCATTATAACTTATACCAAACTGGATCATCATTCCATTTTCCCATCATTTCCAAACTATGCTTTTATGTTTCTTTATATCTTGACCTAATATGGGTACCTTTCTTTTCATCTTCTTTTTATTCTATATTTCCCTCATTAGAATGTAAGTTCCTTGAGGGTAAAGACTTGCTTGTTTGCTTGTTATGCATCCCGAGCACTTTTTTTTTTATTTATTTTTATTTTTTTTCCTGAGGCAATTGGTGTTAAGTGACTTACCCAGGATCACACAGCTAGGAAGTGTTAAGTATTTGAGACCAGATTTGAACTCAGGTCCTCCTGACTTCAGGGCTGGTGCTCTATCCACCATACCACCTAGCTGTGGTGTCCATTTCCCCATAAAAATAGCTTGAAAAATTGAATCAAACATATCACTAAACTCTAGGTAAACAATATTTATAATATGCCTGTCAAAAATTAATTTAACTTGGCATGAATTCTTTTTGATGATTCTCTGTTGTTTGTTTTTAGTCATTATTTCCTCTAACTGCTCATTAACCACCTCTTTAATAATTATTTTGTAATCTTCTCAGAAATTGTAAAGTCAATCTCACTGTTCTAATTACTGATTAATTTTTCTGAAGAATAAGAAGTCATATCTGTTATAAATGTAAAATTGATATTTATACACAAGTGTAAGATTTTACTGTATCTCTATTTTAATGTCATCCTATTGGAATTATATTGATATTTTAGCCCCTTTTGATCTTTTATTTTCCATGTTTATTATCCTTTCTTGCTTTTTGACATCTAAACATTGGGTAAGCACAGATTCCTGAGACATTCTGTTGGTGACCTCCTCCCAAGCTGAATACCTGCTGTTTCCATCATGCTATTTAAATAGCTCTATCATGTAGTAATAGTTAATAATAGTAATTACCATCTAAATAGTTCTTACTAGCTGTCAAGTACTGTGCTAAGTAAATGCTTTAACATTTTTATCTCATTTGATCTTCCCAACCATGAATACAAATGTTATTATTATCCTAAATATTTCTATAGTTGAGGAAACTGAGGCAAATAGAGGGTAAAGTGATTTGACTACAGTCACACAGAAAGTGAGTGTGTGAGACCCAACTCCAGGCCTAGTGCTCTAGCACTGTACCTCCGAGCTATACTGATAATCTAGGGTTTTTGTTTTTGTTTTTGTTTTTGTTTTTTCATTTTTTAATGGTAATGGCAGGACTGGTCAATGAGAATTCAATCATTGCTTGCCTTATAATGTGTTAAAAAGATCTCTGATCTTTACATCAGAGAATGCATAAGTCTGACTGTTTCTAGTCTGCTGAGCATGTAGTGAAAAATCTATTTGTTCAATTAACTAATATGTGTTTGAAATACCCCTGGGGAAGCCCAAGTATTTTTCCTGGTGATAATTAAGGTAAGAATTGCTATGTGTCTTGAAAAGGAAGAGAAGTACCAACACTATAAGTTACCTTATACTGCTAAATGCCTGTCTCTTCACCTCAGTTCTCACAAAGTCATAAGCATAAGAACTTGCTATCACTTCTAATCTTATATCTATTCTTTTATGTTTTAGATAAAGGAGCAATGGAGATGTGAATTACTGAGTTTCAAAAAGTTGGAAGAGGGTTGTTAATGACCATGCCTAAGTGAAGGGGCTGGTCAATTCTGGAAGTCCAGTGATGGGGAACATTTGAAGTTTGGAAACAGCAAAGTGACCTTCTTGATCCAGCCCATAGTTAATCAAAACCAAGGTCATGGTTTCTACAGACAAAAGAATGATCTCAACATGCCTTATTTGGGACTGAAATTGGCAAAATGAATACTTTGGAGCAACCACTATATATATGAACTTATTTTCTCCAAGATCACAGGAGGGAAGAGGAGATTTATCCCCTGGTTTGGGGGGATGGTTTGTATTTATGTTCTTACTAAGATATACTCCTTTGTAAAAGTCAATTGATTAAATGATATTGGAGTGTTAATCATTGAAGTGAATCAATGATATGAGGAAGATATTAGCTGTAACTGGCAATTGATATTGAGGAAAAGATAACAGAATAAAGGCTCAAGCAAATAACATTTGAGAAAATCATATTCACTGCCTCTTAGTGTATCCCTAGAACCTTGAAGGGGATATACAGTTAGCAAGTTTTGCTCTGAGAAATCTGTTTTATCATTGTAAGTAGGAGGTAAAATAGGAATCCCGGGAATGTGTACAAGCTACTTGTTGTTGTTTTTGTTGTTGTTATTATTATTATTATTATTATTATTATTATTATTATTATTATTATATATTATTAACAATTATTATTGTTGTTGTTTGCCCTTTGTTCTCACTGAATTCCACTGATTATCAAAGGTAGTCCTGATCATGATCAGATCCAGGCACATCAATGGGCCAAATCACTCATGTAGAAACCATATGATGGAAATTTGCCAAGGAAAATGGAATGTGTGAGGAAAGAAATTTGGGACAATTATGATTCAAATTAGAGAGAGGTTATCATTTTACCAAGTAAGTCAGAATGGGATCAATAGTTATAGGTCAGAGAATTAAAGTCAGAATCAGAAAATGGACAAAAAATCTATAAATGCCAAAAATGACACAGGCCAAAGCTGTCAAAATGACATTGATTTTGGATTGATGAATTATTGTTCTTCTCATTAAAAGTGATTTTGTGGCATAGAAAATCTCCTTGGTCCAGGGTTTCTCACTGGTGACATGGTGAATTATCTGAACCAGCCTATATACTAGTGAATATATTGTTGCCTAATATCCATATTTGTTAACTTAAATAAATGCTCTTTCATTTTAATTGAATGAAATTTTCTTATTCCTACTGAGGTTACCTCTTTGAAACTAGAAATTTCTCTTTAAGTCATCTTACAGGTTATAGTTGTCTAAAGGCTTCCTGGAATTTGGATTAAGAATTCTAGCTATAAAATAAAATACTATTGGGGGGAAAGGAAAGGATTCTAGCTATTTTGGCAATAATTTTTAACACCTGAAAATCAGATTAGGTATATAAATAGAACTACACATGCTTGCTACTAATTCTAACCATCAGGATATCTGCTTTCTTGATGGTGAGTCTGAAATATCCCATTATGGTGAAACTTATGATTCAACAGCATTCATCCAGATGCCATCCTTTTGAATGTTTTGTGATCATCAAGTGACTAACACAAATCTTGACAGACTGACTGACAGATGTCAACTTCCATGGGTATATATGGATACAAAAAACCACACCAATGTTTAAGCCCAAAGTCATCAACTATAAAATTGAATTCACTAGACACAGTATTCACCCTTCTGTTCCCTGGAACTTAGTCTCTGTCCCCTCAGGATTTTGTATTAAGACAGGGCATCAAAGATAAGAAAGAATTTCAGAGAAGGACAATTTACAGAACACTTCAGGTAAGGTCTTAATAGTTATCTACCTTGGAATAAGAATATCTCTTCTCCCTTGTTTTTTCCTTTAATACAACGAAGTCATAAAACCATATTTTTGATGTGATATTTTAATTCAAGGTAAATAATAGCACAATGACATTGATATTAATTTCATGTGGAATTTTTTGTATAGAAGTCACTCTATTCTGGTTTTCTAAGTATATTAGAATGAGGTAACTGTTTCACATCACCAGATGTAACTTTGTGACAGCTTCTATGCCATAGTGTCAGGAAATAGATGATGACCTTGGATTCTCTTATCAGTAAAATGGCACAATAAAAATAAACATTTCACAATGGCTATTCCAACTTCCTCTCCTCTTGTTATAAGCCTATTTGTGGCATTAGTCTTGAAATAAACTTTATGTCAAAATATCTAGCTAGTGTGACAGTAATTAGTGTCATAAAAAGCAGATAGGCAGGGATAGATTAGAAAGAGAAGAAATGGATAATAAGTTGAAAGCTAAAGAGACTAAGGAAACGTCTTTTTTCACTACTTTTCCCATTATTTTTCTGCAGCACTTGAATGACTTCCCCTGGCAAATTAATATAGAATATTAGCATCTCTACTTAAATTAATATCTATTTGAGGTTAATTATTGACTGCACCAATATTGCAATAATTATCCTCAAATAGTAAGTGCATTAATGGTAAGAAAATGTTTTTCACTTTCTCTTTATACTGCTCAGAGATTATAATAATCCCTGGTAAATCATAAGTATTTAATAATGGCTTATTGAATTGACTTAAAATGTATTGAGAACATCACAGAATATTGTAGTTTGGAATTTTGGTGCCTTGGGAGGATAACTTGTCTTAGGATCAAAATATCTGGAGTTCCAGCTCTATTTATTACTAACTGTACATATCACTTTTCTTTGTGTCAGTTTCATCTTCTGTAAAATTGGGATGATAATACTTATACTGCAAAGCCATAAAAATTGTTGAAAAGAAAGTATTCTGCAAATATTAAACTTCCATTCATATGTGTAAAGATTTCATTATTTTTATGAACATTAAAGTTTACATATGACAACTTCTTTCTATTACTTCTGTGGGGCAGGATCCTGACTTCTCATTTCATTAGTGAACTGTAAGCTTTTTTCACTGATGCAGATCAGCAACTTATTTGGAACTTAAAGAATTAGAGCACTGCACAGGACACTGAAAAGATAAATCATTTATCCATGCCTAAACAAAAAAATTGCAGTCATAGGTGTGAATGGCAAAAGCAAACTATTATCCCAACTCTATGGCAAGCTTTCCATTCACTATGCCATGTGGACTCTAGTTTTTATTTATAGTTTTGGTATTAATCAATTTGTCCTAATTTTTATAGATATACATATGAATATGTATAATATATACACACACATACACATACACACATGCATGCAGATACCACAGAATTTTAGAATTCGTCCAAACCTTTTATTATTCAGATGAGGAAGCTCAAGCAAAGAAAATAATTCAGAGGTTTAACCAAAATGAGCATTCAGTAAACATTTATTGAATTAAATGTAATAGCCAAAGGTCACACAGCTACTTTGCTGATTCTTTGGGAATGAATTCGTATTGCTTGCCAATATGATCTTCTTGGACTATCAGAGAACAAATTGAAAGAAAATTTCCAGTATGTACATATACAGAATTGATCTCTCAAATGAAAAAAAAAAAAAAAAAAAAAACAAGTTTGTGCCTGTTATATATAAGAGGGAAGTAAAACAAAAGAGGAAGGGTGGAGTGGGAGAAGAGATGATATTTCAAGAGATTTCAAGAGTTATAAGATGAAGTTTAGCCCTTGAATATATCATCAACTGTTATCTTTATTATTACCTAGATATCAGATCATGGGACACAAAAGATCAATGTCATATTAGTTCTGAAGAAAGTCTACCATTGATGGTAGTAGAGAAGGATTTAGCCTAGAACTTACAGAATGAGTAAAATTTAGTAAAAACGTGTGGCATAAGAAAATACTCTGACTGAGGTCAAATTACAAAATACTTAATGTCAAATAAAGGTGTTTATCATTATGAGACTTTTCTTGTTTTAATATGATATTTCTATCAGCTAAGTTAAAAACATATACAGTGAAATATATTTCTAATTAAAATTAATCCTAATTAAGGTCTTTTTTTTCCTCCCTATCTTTTCATCCTTCTCAGTTTCTCCTTATTGGTAAACATTCACTTCTTAGTCAAGTTCTTACGTTATAGTCTGAATTTCTTCTACACTTTCATAGTCATGATACTGCCTTGGTGCCAGTTTGCCCATTGTAGATCTTGTTGCCCCATTTTTATCCTTTCTTCTTTCTTTGTTTTATTGTTGTGGTTGTTGTTTTTTTTGTATTTTTCTTCTCAAAATACAACCATCAAATATATAACTATTTTACTATCTAGAGCTAGAAATCCTCTCAAAAGTGTTCTAGTCCAACCATTTAATTTCATAGAATGAGGAAACTGAAGTTGAGGAAGAAATATATATATACAGAAAAGATAGAGAATGAGAGAGAGAGAGAGAAAGAGAGAGAGAGAGCTATTAAGCAATAATTATACTTACTCTATGTTGAGCACTATGTATACAAGTACAAGCAAACAAAATAATTCTTACCTTCATGGAGTTTACATATACCAATGGAGGAAAACAACTTCTGAAATGAAATTGGGAAATTAATGTGTGAGGGCTTCATAGTTTGGAGGTGACTAAGAAATGAGATAAAAGTTAATTTGTGTCTGAGGTCATAGATATAAATTCACCTATTAAAACTGGAGTGGTTATAGGGACCAGATTCAATATTACTTTGGAGAGCTGGTGATGAATTTGGTAAGAGGCATAGTTTGGAGATGTTAAGCAGAAAAGATAGGAGATTTATTCATTATCATATGGGTAGCAATCTCAGTCACAAAATATGATTAATAGAAGGAGCAAAGAAATGAACAAAGTCAATAGTCATAGATTGGAGAATGGCTAAAATTATGGCAAATATGAATACAGATAATCACAGGATGACTTAGATGAACTACTACTAAATGCAATAAAGAGTCAAGAAAATGTACATAATATCTGCAATGATGTAAATAGAAAATAAAATCATAAAATAAACTGCAAAATTTAAGTCGCAAAATTACAAAGAACAAACACATCTCCAAAGAATTGCTAAACCTCTACACAGAAGTTCCTGACATGGCTTGTTGTTGTTCAGTCATATCCGACTCTTTGTGATCCCATTAGGGATTTTCTTCACAAAAATACTAGTGCAATTTGCCGTTTCCTTTTCCAGATATTTTTACAGCTGAAGAAACTGAGGCCAACAGGATTAAGGGGCTTGCCTAGGGTCACAAAACTAGTAAGTACCCAAGGTCCAATTTGAACTCAGAAAGATGAGTATCAGGCTTGACACTCTATTCCCTGCACTACCTAGCTGCCCATAAGAGTAAAAAGACTTGATTTCTTATCTTAACTCATCTACTTGCTTAATCTCATTGCCTCATTTTATCAGCTGTAAAACAGAGCACTGACTACAAAGAATTCCTTTGAACTATCAAGACTCTGATTCTGTGAGTTTTTCACATATAAAGAAAAAATGGTATTTTCTAAACTTAGATGGAAGCTAGAACTCCTTTCTTCCTAAGTTTTATGCTGACTACTAAGGCGTGGTAAATACCTCTTTGTCTATTCTATACAGCTTTTAGCACACTGCCAGCATTCATTAATATGTCATTATTAATACTAATGATGATAATAACAATATTGCTGTGTCTATAAAAAGCATTCACAAATTAAAAAATGATAAATTAAGAATTTTTTCTTCCAAGAAACCATGCCTATATGTTTTTCTAAACAGCATTAATGAAATATAGACTAATAGCTGGTAATAAAGCATATAAAGCATAGGTAGTGCAAACAGAAGAAGCAGAATAGGTCAAGCAATTATACACAAGCCATTAAAAGTGGAAAGAGCAGTTCCATTCATTTATAATGGGGTTGTAAAATTGTCTGTGCCAAGGATTCAGAACTTGACTGGACCTCAGAGATGATCTATTTCAATCATCCTATTTTGCACATGAAGAAACTTAGATTCAGGCATATTTCATGATTTCTCCAAGGACAGACATATAATAAAACATGGAATCAAGAGTAAAATCAGCATTTTTCTACACATTTTGCTTCTTGCTTTAACTCACTGTAACAGGAAGATGACCTTAATTATTGAAGGATTTGTGAGCAGATCACAAGCTGTAGTACAGAAGTATCATAATAGCCTGCAAAACACAAGAGTGTGATCTGAATCAGATTACAATGTAATTTGGAAATATTTAACAAAATAAGTAAAAAAAAAAAGTGTTGTTGATGCCCAATTGTGTCCAGCTTTGCATGATCCCATATGTGATTTCCTGACAAAAATGCTGAAGTGGTTTCCTTTTCCAGATCATTTTTATAGATGATAAACTGAGGTAAATAGGGTTGAGCAATTTGCCTCAGGATGTATAATGACTAAGTGTCTGAAGCCTGATTCAGTCTTAGAAAGATGACTCTTCCTGATTCCAAGCTTGACATTCTATCCACTGCACCACCAAGTTGCCCTTCCAAGAAGCAATACCACATAAATATTGTTAATTTATGGTTTTCTAAGAGTCAATGTGCATCAACAGGAATGTTTATATTTGAGTTTGACAACACTGCTCTAGCAGCATCAACCATTCTAGAAAGTCTTTGAGGCTTTGTCCAGTGATGAGTTGTATTCTCGTTGTCCAAGTATCTCATCTACCTACATATGTTGAGATAGTTCTATTTTCAAATTAGCCTTAAGGTGATGAGCACTTTAGACACAATACCTTTCATGTTCATATAAAATGCCTTAGAGGTGTTTCATTCTGTATTGGCAGAAGGAGTACTGAAACCCACAAAGCCACACAATTTGAATGTATTGAAGGAGAAATTTTAAATAGTATGCAAGATAAAATGTTCTTTCTGATTCTACTGAAAAATTAGAAAATTAGAAATTATAAGTTAGATACAAGGTAATGGAATAAGAATGTCAGAACCATTTACAGGCTTATACTGAAGAAGAACAAAAAAAAAAAAAAAATACTCCCAAGTGCTACTACACCACAGCATTAGCATCCCAATAAACAACAATATAACAAAAGTACAACCAGGCAAAAGATTACTAGGCCCATAGCTGAAACAATGAGAAGAATGTCTTTTAATTTATTCTGGAAATGTATAAGTGGAAAATTGCTGTGCTATCTCCTGAATTAGGTAAACATGGCTACTTGTGTGGTACTGAAACTCATCATATGCACAGCATGCTTCTAGTTTGTATCACAATGAATATTGAACTAATGTAAACATGTTTGTGGGGAAGAACATGTCAAGAATGATTCACTCATTCTGTATTGCTAGCGTAAAAAATTCTGCTAATGAAAATAACAATGAAATGAGATCAATTCATTCATCCATCAGAGCAGCATATTGATAGTATTCATTTTATCTCAATTTGTGATTCAGGAAAAAGTAGGTAACTCAATATAAATGTACAGATATGTTATAGTTAGCTATTTATCTCTTCTTAGAATGATTTCATTTTCATTATCATGATACTTAAGGACCATTCTAAGGCTATGTCTAACACCAAAATAATTGGTCATTCTAGTCAATGTTTATATTTTAACTACAGATTTAAATCGATAAATCTAAGTTTAATCGTGTTTTGATGTATTCAAGAAAACTTTAAATTTTGATTAGAACTAACTACAAGTAACTGATTTGTCTTACATATTTTGTTCTGAGGTTTTTTTTTTCCTTGTTTTGTTTTTTGAAAAAGCTTACTTATGTAGGCCTAGAATGTTCTGCACTACTTACGGTAAATTGTTCTATACTTTTTACTAAGCCAGATTCCCAAAGGAATAAACATGGAAAAATTAATGTGATTTTCAAAGGTGCTTAAATTATTCCCAAAGTACTTGGCCTTAAAAGACTGACTCCCTGAATTTCTCAACTAAAATTGGCCTGGATATAATCCTTGAAGGCAAGTTGACCATCTCTGTGATTCTATCTGTGATTTAAGGAACTATTTCAAAACAAGGAATAGGTATGGACTTTTATCTCATAGAAAATGAACACTCATTTTCAATATCATAAATTTGCCCATAGAAAGGATTTCAATGGTTATATAGCCCAAAACCTTATTTTACAGATGTGTTAGCTGAGGACAAGGAGACCAAATTGTTGTTTACAGTCATTCTTCCTTTCTCAATCCTTTGACCCTAAGAAAAACATGGTGATAAAAAATATAGTATTGAATATAGAAATGATTAGCCTATGTTTTATGTTTTCTATGCTTCCATACTAAGCTAAATGTGATTTTTCCCAAATTTTAATGTTTTGTCATAAGAGATAATCACTGAGGTGATATATAGGTATTCACTGCACAGTATTCATAGAAAAAGCCCTTTCCTGGACTAAATTCTTCAACTACTAACTACCACAACTGCAGCACAGCTATTAGAGAGCAATAGAAAAAGCATATTCAAAAAGAGACATTTAGTGCTAATTACTACCACTGAGGTTATCCCAGGATGACAGCATTAACAAAGTTGCAAAATGAGACTTTTCTGAAAGCAATAATCAAAAATGCAACTACTAGTTCTGCCTGAATTCATATAAAATTGCAGTCTTATCTAAATGAAAACTTAAGGTTCTCCCTATCCCAATTTTTAATGAGGCCACTTTTCTTGTTGATGAATCTCCTTAACAATGTCTTAGTTCCCACCAGAGATAGTCTTATGAACATTAACAAGTGAATAGGGATTACTTGTGTTCATCTCAGGGACCATTTCCAACCTTATGTAGTGCCTCTAAGCTTTGTTTCATTTATTATATTCTTCCTCCTTCACACTTAATCCAAAAAAACTTTGATTTCATTATTTTGAGAAATCCACAGACTAAAATTGCTGCTTTAATAAACAACATTCATGAGTTTCTGTAGTCATAAATTATACATCTACTGGCTAGCCTTGTGGTAATGATCCTCTCTAATCTGATCTAAATTCTTCCTTAAGGAAGAAATACACAATTCAGAATAGGATCCTAAGTGTTTAAGCTAAATACAAACATTCAGGTTTCACTCCACTGGCATAGATTTCAAGAATGCAGGGATCAATCCACTACATAATATAATACTTTAGTGAGTGATTAACAGAATAGGTGGTAGAGGAACAAAAGATCTTAAAGACTGCCTATAATAGGAGTACCTTACCATTTTTTTGTCATGGAGCCCTTTGGCAATCTGGTAAAAACTATGGACCCTTTCTCAATGATATTTTTAAGTACATAAAATAAAATATTTAAGATCACATAGAGATAATCACTTATAATTAAAACAAAAATGTAATTGTTTTACAATTCAAGTTTAAGATCCCCTTTTATTTTATCCATGGACCTGAAGAAATTGAGATGTAGAAAGGATAAATGACTTAAGGCAGTTGGGGCATAAACCCCTGGCTTCTGACCAAATTTTTTTGTTTATTTCAATTGAACTATAGCTTCCCCCAATTCTCTACTCATTTATTCATTAGATATATTTTAGGTTCAAAGCACTGCAGGAGATAACAAAGTATAAGTTCCCTCTTTTTAAAAATCTAACATAATGATGCAAAATGTTACCAAGTTTCAGGAATTGCTTTAATTATTATCTGTTCCCGTTTTGTGGTAAGTCCCACAATATCATTTCAGCAAAGACATGGTGTCCCTGCAATATTTATTTCCAGTCATTCTGTTTTCTCTTTTTCTCTATTCCCTAGGTTTCTAAATATTTTTATTTCAGTTTAAGGCCTCTGAGGGCCTTGCAACAATACTAACAAAATAACATAGTATTTAAATCTCTATATACACAGCTATCGATCTAAGTTGAAGGAAAGAAACAAATCCATCAAAATTTAAGTATTTTCTCTAACAATAATATTTTCCTATTAAAATCAATTACAATATTAGCAACTTATATATAGGTATCTCATTACAGGAAGTGTCAATTGCTCATTTCAGAACTGTAGATTTGTACTATTTCTTGTTGATGCAATGTTTCATTGGATAATTCTCTCTGTGTGTAATGAATGGATTTACCTGATTTTGATAATATATTTTGCCACACATATGTAGTTTGACAAAAATCACCTCTAGCTTTACAAAAGAATAGAAATTGGGGGAGGGCAAACCACCAAAATGTACATAAACAGGCATGCAGCCACAGAAGAAGCCAAGTATTCTTTTGCATTCATATTTTTTTTAATCTACAGTCAGATACCTCAGGCTCATGTACTTTGGCCCTCTTCCCTAAATTCTAATGCTTTGAGATTAGCCTTTTTCTAGGCATTTTAAAGATTATTCACTCAACCCTGTGGCTAATACCATTAAAATTACCATGAAAGATTCAGATTGGAGCCTGAACAGCACCTGTAACCATAGTTACAAGCCTGGGTAGCTGTGGGTGCATAGCTGAGCTATAACACCTATCTTCTCAAACTTTAGTCAGGACAACATGAATGTTTAAGCAGTCTGCAAGGCTAGACGTTTCATCAGAAATCACTGTATTCTCCTGCCCTTGGCAGGAAAGAAAAATTAATTCTTGCGACATAGTCACTAGTATTTGCTAATGAAATAAAAAACAAATGGCACAAGTTTTCCTCATTATGAATAGTCACGGACTCTTTCAAACTAGAAAAATGTTCATTACCCATCCATACAGCATTTATTCCATACACTTAACACTAATGAGAACAAAAAGTCACCTACTATTTCACAGGTTAGTTTTTCCTTCTATAAAATGATCCTAGATAACTAGAGCTTTCCCTCATCCTTCAGCTCCTCAAATGAATTCTTGTCAAGAGCATGAAGCTTCAAGGCTACATGTTCTTCTGTTTTGCATTAAGGTGTATTGTCAGAAAATGTTAAATCTAAGCAACAAATGAACAGTCATGCCTCTGACTGCAAAGAGATGGAGGGACATAAGCTGGGTTGAGATGCTGCCCATATGTTTAGGGAAACAGAAAGATATCCGGATATTTAGTCTATACAATGTCTGTATCCTAACAAACTAAGGGACTTTATTTTTCAATTTTCATGCAGATGTGTAGATTTAATAAGAATGTTGTTGTTCAGCTGTTTCAGACATGGGTCACTCTTTATGACACCCAAATGGGGTTTTCTTGACAAAGATATTGAAGTGGTTTTCCATTTCCTCCTCCAGATCATTTTATACATGAGGAAACTAAGGCAAATAAAGTTGTGTTTTTCTCAGGGTCATATAGCTAGTAAATATTTGAGGCCATATTTGAACATAGAAAGATACTCCCTGATTCCAGGCCTGGAAAACTATCCATGGTGCCAACTAGCTACCCCTTCAGAGCAATAGGCTTGAAAAATAAATAAATCATTAAATACTCATTTGGGTATTTAATATAATTTAAGGTGATGGAGATTGTAATAATTAAAGCTTATTTTCTTCTAACCACAAATATCTACTCATATGACTTACAGACAATTCCTTAAAACCTTTCTATGGGAATATATTCTAATTGGACATTATATTTTATCTGGAAATGACCTTATTAGCTGACACACTCACTGCGATTATTTTTATTAAATGAACCCATTATTTAATTTTGTTAAATTTGGTTAGGTAACAGGGGAAGCCGAGCAATGTCCTTTAGTTAATGGGACATCATAATGGGGAGATCTAGTCATCCATTGGAAAGAAAGCAAAAGAGCACTGAATGTGCAATGTGATCTGAGGATGAGAAGAGCAGGAAAAAAAAAAAAGGCAGGAAGATAACTGTGATGAAGGCAAACTTTAACACATTTACAATTTGGCTTAGTCTAAGTCCTGGATGTTATCATGTAATTAAAATCTTCAGACTTTATCAAAATGCAAGGCAAGAAAAATGTTTCAATGCACCACAAATTTAACGTTTTACTACATTATGAATTAAATGCCAACATTTATATAGAATAGAAAAGACAGTTATACACTAAAAACTTAGTGATTAAAAACACATTTGTTGTGATCAGATTTTGTGACAGCTAGAACTCTCAAATTTGGCAGTAGTGCAACTTTAGTAAATATGGTTTTAAGTCTCATTTATGGATTTTTCATATCAGATTGTTTAATAATTAGTATCTATGCATTGTTGGTGAAACTGTGAATACATACAGCCATTCTGGAGAACAATTTGGAACTATGCTCAAAAAGTTATCAAACTGTACATACTCTTTGACCCAGAAGTATTGCTACTGAGTTTGTATCCCAAAGAGATATTAAAGAAGGGAAAGGGACCTGTCTGTGCAGGAATGTTTGTGGCAGCTCTCTTTTTGGTGGCCAGAAACTGGAAACTAAGTGGATGCCCATCAATTGGAGAATGGCTGAATAAATAGTGGTATATGAATATTATGGAATATTATTGTTCTGTAAAAAATGACCAGCAGGATGATTTCAGAAAGGCCTGGAGAGACTTACTTGAACTGATGCTGAGTGAAATGAGCAGGAGCAGGAAATCATTGTATACTTCAACAACAATACTATATGATGATCAATTCTGATGGATGTGACCATTTTCAACAATGAGATGAACCAAATCAGTTCCAACAGAGCAATAATGAACTGAACCAGTTACACCCAGCAAAGGAACTCTAGGAGATGGTTATGAACCACTACATAGAATTTCCAATGCCCCTAATTTTGTCTGCCTGCATTTTGGATTTCCTTCACAGGCTAAATGTGTACTATTTCAAAGTCTGATTATTTTTGTACAGCAAAACAACTATTTGGTCATGTATACATATATTGTATTTAATTTATACTCTAACATATTTAACATGTATTGGTCAACCTGCCATCTTGGGGGGAGGGGAAGGAGGGGAAAATTGCAACAAAGGGTTTGACAATTGTCAATGTTGTAAAATTAACCATGCATATATTTGGCAAATAAAAACTATTAAAAAACTAGTTAGTATCTATGTTGATGAGATACTGTCATGCTGGAAGAGTGGTTTGGAGTGTTTAGAATATTTTGTTCGTTCATTTCATCCAGAATGAAATTCAAAAACTAAAAACCTGTCAGCCATCTTCTGCAAAGTCACATTTCACATGTTTCTGAGATTGTAATCAATAGGGCTATTAAATAAATCTCCAACTCCACAACTGTACTACTTATTTCTGTAGAGTAGAGACGTTCTTTGGTGTAATTTAAAAGTATAATAGTGAGCATTTCTGTAATACTTTAAAGTTTGGCAAAGTATTTTCATATGATCCTCAAAACAATCCTCTGAGTTTTTTTGTTATTATTATCTAAATTTTACAGATGATTAAACTGAAGTTAATAGAAAAAAGAGGAAAAATTATAGCATATTTGTGTTAAAAGATAAAATTGAAAGTTTACAATGATAAGATAAATAAGAATAGGAAGGACAACACTTATTTAGGAATGTTTACACCTACAAATGATTTCATAATTTAAAATAATCTTCCCTGAGATTTAATTGTAAGGATTTGCCCAGGATGATACAATTAATATAGGATTATAATATAAGGTAGGATTCAAACTCAAATCTTCCTGACTTCAATTGCACTATTCTGCACCCTACATGTCTATAATATTCTACATTATTTGTAATGGGTTATGTTCCATCCACTGTCTATCAAGTATCTTGTCCCTCCTCCTGGGATGATATCTTGCATGATAGTTTGTTAGCCAATCACTTCTTTGCATAGAATTCATTATCATAAAGGATCTTAGTTAATAAGAAACCTTAGAAATTATCAGTTCCAACTTCTCCATTTTGCAAATAAGAAAATGAAAGTTTAGACAGAATCAGAGAATTCTTGAAAGTCTCAAACAGAGTAAATAAAGCATCCATATCTTTTGATTCTAATAATGGACAGTATCTAACAACATATCAAGTATGTGGTCAGGGATGAGAGAAAGTGAGGAGTCAATTTGACACTAAGTGTAATGACTACATTAGTACCCAGGATATCTTAGAATCAGCCAGAGTCAGGATAAGCAAGTCTTTTTTCTTGGTGTTTTGGGATCACCATCAGGGGATTAGATATAGGAATCTCCACACCTCTTTTCTCTCTCTCCACCTCCAAAAGAATAAATCTACTAGTCCTACTCTGCTCTCTCTCTCACCCTTCTCTGATCATACCCACAGATTGAGCCAGCAAGAATACTTGAATAGGGTCATCCTCCAAGCATATGTTAATAGAGTATTGTCCAATTGGTAATTAGCCTCAAGTCCAAATGCATCTGCTAAGAGTTTCAGACCTTTATATCTCCCACTTTCTATTGTTGTAGAACACAGGTTGTCACACCATCCTTGACTTCTCAGGAGGTGAGAACAGCAAAAAGGAGATGATCACATCCTCCCTAACTTCTCAGGAAAGGAGGTGAAAACACCAAAAAGGAGGTGATTACTCCCCCCCACACTTCTCAGGAAGGGAGATGAAAAGCACCAAAGGGAAGTGGGGATTGCTAGTGGGTTTCTGGGCTGAAGGGTCTTATTAGAGACAGGTATGCAGAAACCCATTAGCATGGGAGGTATTACACAAGCTCATAGCAATAACAAGCAGGCTACTAGTGATAACTCTCCCCACAGTCCATGCAGGCTCAATGAGGTGTAACAAACAAAAATTATACATGCAAGTAGTGATATAACAAAAAATATAAATCAACATGGTCTTGTAAAAGATTTCCAGAAGTCCTAGAAGGAGGGTAAGTAAATATCAGGCACACATACACCTTCTTCAGCAGCCAAGAAATAGTCCAAAACCAATCTATTGTCCATTGCTTCACGTGTCAGGGAATCCAATGATCCCCACAAGTTTTTGAAGTCCTGCAACAGTCTTTTTATATGTTAGGGAATCTAATGATTCCTACAGGTTTTGAAGTCCTACAATAGTCTTATCAAGTCTCAGAGAATCCAATAATTCCTGAAGATTTTCAAGTCCTACAACAGTTTTATGATGTCTCAGAAAATCAAATGACTCCTGAGGGTTTTCAAGTCCAACAATTTTTGATGTCCATGAGTCAAACGCCATAACTGCCAGACTCTTTCAGTGGTGGGCACAGACAGCAACACCTGATATTTCTTGGGTCTTCTCTTTTGTTTCAAGAGTCTGCTCCAATGGACAACATGAATATAGCTTATTGGCACCTATCTGATTCCTACTCCATCTATAGAAATATAAGCAAACCCTCTCCCCCAAGCAGCTAACCTATCTGGTCCCTTCCATTCACCACTTTCTGGGTCTCTCCAGATGACCTGGTGATTTCTAAAGACAGTGGAGCTGCTCGCACTGTTCACTGCCCTTCCAGTGGGTTATAAAACCTGTCTGCTGGAGCCAGTGCATCTTTCTCAAAGACTAAGAAGTTAATAGTATAAAGGGCTAGATTTAGAAGTTCTCTAGGGTTATCTGTGGCTCCCCCTTTCTTTTGTTTTTGGAGGAGCATCTTGAGGTCTCTGTTTTTCCTCTCTACTATTGCCTGTCCTGGAGAATTAAAGGGTATACCAGTGGTATGTAAAATCTTATACTGTGCAGAAAAGTGTGCAAAATGTTTAGAAGTATATGCAGGTCCATTGTCTGTTTTTATTGCTCGTGGCACACCCATAATTGCAAATGCTTATATAAGGAATTCAGTGACCACTCGGGCTGTCTCTTTTGCTATTGGTATTGCAAAAGTGAATCCTGAAAAGGTGTCTACCACAACGTGGATAAAAGACAGACAACCAAAAGATTTATAATGGGTCACATCCATTTGCCAAATTTCATTAGGTCTCAAACCACAAGGGGGTGTAGGAGCTTGGAAAGGAAGGCAAGGACAGGCTTTTACTATGCTCCTAGTTTCTTCTCTTGTTATTCCAAATTGTAAACATAAAGCTTGGGTAGCCTGATGATATTTAAAATGGGATTCTTAGGCTTCTTGAAATAAAGGAATATTGGCCAGCATAGTTAGCAGGCTATCTGCCTTTGAATTACCATCAAAAATAGGGCCTGGAAGTCCACTATGAGAGTGGACATGCAAGATATAAATCTTACCTGGATGCTTTCTCACTTGCTCTTGAAGTTCCTTAAAGAGCTGATATATATTGGAGACTGTAAATTTTATTTGGGCTGTGGCAATTCTTTGTACCACACCTACTGAATAGGCCAAATCAGATATTATATTTATATCTCCTGGATAATAAGTAAGAGCTAGAATAATTGCATGCAATTCATTCTGCTGAGTGGACTGAAAAGGAGCTCTGATTACTCTCTTTATAGTTAAATCACGAGTATTATGTTTGGATGCATCTGTAAAGATAGTTGGTCCTTTAAGAGGAACTTTAGAAACCTTTTCTTCAAGAATCAATCTCCAATTATATAATAGTCTGGTTATTTTTAATGGAGACACATGTGTAAAATTTGGAGCCATGGCTAATAAAATTTGCCACTCTGGGATTGTTTCACAGCACACATTAACTTGTGTATATCTTGTCAGGTCTTATACCAGATAATTGTACTGCTTGCTTAATGGCCTTTAATAAAATTCAAGCCACAAGCACTAGGTAAGGAGTAAGGCTTTGTTCTGGTTGTGCTGGGAGGTTCACTCACTCTATCACACTATCTCCCTGATGAAGAACTGCCATGGGTGCCTTTTGTGTAGCAAAAACTGATATTTCCAAGGTTTTTGAGTGACTCTTTCAACCACATTGGATAAAGCCAGTTCAACTTCTCTCAAAGCCTCTTGAGCTTCTTTTGTAAGTTGGCATGGTGAATTTAAAGCACTACCTCCCCTTAAAATGTCATATAATGGTTGCAATTGATAGGTAGTCAAGCTTAACACTGGACGCATCTATTGGATATCTCCTATCAATTTCTGGAAGTCATTTAAGGTGTTTAGCTTCTTTGTTCTTAAGGAGAGTTTTTGTACCGTAAGCACCTTAGGATGTACTTCATATCCTAAATATTGAAAAGGAGCATGTTTTTGAATTTTTTCTATGTGCAATTTATAATTCCTTAGTGTTTCTATGGTTTTTTGTAGATATGCTTCTAACATTTGTTCCTCAGGTGCACATCCCAATATATCATCCATGTAATGTAATAACATTACTTTTGGAAATGCTTTTTCACTGGAGTAAGAGCAGTGGCAACATACATTTGCCACATAGTAGGGCTGTTTCTCATTCCCTGTGGCAAAAAATATCCATTCATATCTATTATAAGGCTGAGCTAAGTTAACACTGGGCACTGAAAAGGCAAATCTTTTCATGTCCTCCTTATCTAGAGGGATAGAATAGAAACAATCCTTAAGGTCTATAACCCAAAGAAGCCATTCTCTAGGCAATTGAGTAGGAGATGGAGAGGTTGAGGAGTTCCCATAGTTTCCATCTGTTCATTTACCTTTCTTAAATCAGTCAGCATTCTCCATTTTCCAGATTTCTTTTTTTTACAATGAATACAGGGAAATTTCAAGGACTTAGATAGGGTTGTAAGTGTTCTTGGTCAAGTTACTCCTGTACAACATCTAATAAGTCCTGAATTTTATTGCAACCTAAGGCCACTGTTCTATCCACATTGCTGTGTCAGTTTTCCTTTGGATAGAACAGGTGAAAGTGTTGGCAGGCCTTCAACAGCAGCCCTGCCTAAAAAAAACTGAAGTACTCATTTTAAATTTTATGTCTCTTCCCCACAGATTGATGGGGATTTTTTCAACTATAAAAGGAATAAAAACTCCTGTTTCACCTTCAAAAGTCCATCTCAAAGGAGTAGCACTAACTTCAGCTGTTATTGATCCTCCTCCACCAGACATGTAGGTGTCTGTCTCAATCTTTGGCCAGTGACTGGGCCAGTTGGCACCTCTAATGACTGTGTGATCTGCACTAGTGTCTACCAATCCTTCTAATGGTATGTCATTTAAATAGACAGTGAGCACAGGTCAGTCAGCTGTCACAGCTGCTATCCAGTATATTCCTGGATTTTGCTGTTTGGAGTCAGAATCTGGGCAACTATCACCAGGTTGCTTATTAGGGATCTGTACAATAAACCTGATGCTATTACTTCTCCTGGTTGATAAGTCACATTTTGTCTACCTCTATTAGTGACTGGAATATTATCTACACCTCAATTTCCCACATCAGTGTATGGATGGACACTGTTTTGTAAGTATTCTCAGGAGGTGAAATGGTCAAGTTTACTGTACCTGGAGGCAAGGGATCCATAGGCTGGAGAGGAACAGATTTCACCTCGCTCAGTTGTCCCAGCTGCTTATAACTCTATCCTCTCCAATTGTAATCCCTTTCTCCTATCAGGTTGCTTCCTGGCTGATTGTGTAATCCCTTTCTCCCATCAGATGGCTTCCTAGCTGATTGCTCATGTTTTGGTATTGGAATTCTAGGCACTCTCTGAGTGTAGCATCATGACCCAAGTGTTTTTGCCTGGGGCCATGGAGCTAGGCCCCTTATCCCATTTCCTTGAATCAATCTACATTCTGATGCCCAATGGAACCCTCTGTTGCATTTTGGACATGGGGTATTGGGTCTTGTTCTCCCACCCTGTAAAGGTCCTGTCATCTCTAAGTTATAATCCTTCTCTGGGAGGAGATATCTTTTCTGTAAAAATCTTTTCCTCTGTGAGCAGGTTTCTTAGGAAGCTTCTGGAGCCTCCAGCCAGAGTGAAGGTAGAATTTTGAATCCTCTACTTCCTGAATCCTGGCTCTGAATCTCCTCAAGCTTCCCTGAAGTTCTCCTGGGAAGTCTTGTTCTTTTCCCAGTCTAGACTGACTCTTGAGACTCAATGTTGCCTTCTTTTATCCTCACAGAGAATGGAATTGTGAGAACTCCCAGGTGCTTATGGGAACTCCTTCAACCAATGAACTTGCTCCTTTTAAAGGTGTAAACTCATTTGAATGTGTAAACTCCTTTTCAGAAGTCTAAAGGTGTAAACTCCTAAAGATGTGAACTCTGAGCTAGAGAATTGTTTAGACAACCTGAGTTATCACCTTGTAATCCTAACACTACCCTGTTTTCTCATTCTGTCTCTATTCCAACATTGAGCTTTCAGATGCCCTACTTTATCACATTGAAAGTATTGATGAGTCTCTCTGGAAGTCCCTTGCCAAAAGGGACCCTGTCTTCCTATGTTGGAATCTTGAGAGGTCTGCATCATAGCCTGGCATATAAAAGGCATTTGTGCCCACTGTGGCACAGTGTCTTATGATCTCCTCTAAAGGAGCATCCTTGCTTAGTCCTAGTATAATTCTTCTGCAAACCTCATTAGCATTTTCTTTAGCAAGTTGCCTTATCAAAATGTCTGTTGCTGTATTTTCATCATTAGTTCATATGATAGCTGTCCTGCAAACGTCCCACAAAATCAGCAAAGCGTTCATTTGGTCCTCGTACAGTTTTTGTGAAGGTCTCGCCCTTGTCATTTTTATTAGGGAGAGAAGTCCATGTTTTGAAAGCAGCAGCAGCAATTTGCTCATATACTGCTATGGAGTCATTAATCTGTACTGAAATTTCTGCATAAGAGCCTACACCTGTTAGTTGGTCACAGGTGATTGAAGTATTAATTCCACTATGACTATTTTGTTGGGCTTGTATCCTATAGAGCTCACTATATTCAGAAGCCACAAGTTTTGTCCACATTCTAAGCATATACTTGCTAAAGATTTCCAGTCCCTAGGAGTTAAGACTTCATAAGCCAAATTCTGTAATCACATCTTAACATAAGCTGATATAGCCTCATAGAGAGTACAAGCCTTTTTCAGGTCTTTGAGAATGTCTATATCAAAAGGAGTATATCTTCTACTCTCTTGACCTGAAGAGTTAAACTGTTGAATCACGTGATATATTTGGAGCTTCAGATCACCTATATCCTTCCCTTCTTCTGTGGCTTTAAGTACTGCCTTTTGCAATCTAGTCATAGGAGGGGATGATTGCTGGAGGGGGGGGGGGTGCTGGTAATATCACCACCCCTCCTAATTCTGGAACCTCATTTAAGTCCCCATGCCCTCTGGCAATATGGTCATTAGACTGTTCATTGTCTTCCTTTATTCCCTCATACTTCCTTATCTGGCTGTTTCTAAAACTTTTTCTTTTTCTATAACTTGAAGATTCTTTAAGGCCAGTTGAATTATGTTGTATATACAGAATGCTTCTGTGGAAATTGAATGAGGACCTCTATCATTGTAGTATTTGCAGAATTGTTCTCCCACAAGTTTCCAATTCTCTGCATTTATTTCTTCTTCCTCTAAGAACCAAGAGGATGTGTATCCTAATGTACCCAAGAGTCTAGCAATCTGTTCTTAGGTTATAATTAAAACTTGCGCCTCAATTAACTTAAGTATGCTTTCTATAGTGCCCCTTTGGGGTGGGGATGGGGATGGGGATGGGGACGGGGGAGAATCTTTTCCTAACATCAGCTCCATTTCAGCTAGAAATGATTACTAGTTAGCCCTTAACAAAGTAAGTTCCCTGTTTGTCTATTAAAATACTCACCTAATTTCCTGGATATCTTAGAATCAGCCAGAATCAGCATAAGCAAAAGTCTTTATTCTTGGTCTTTTGGGGTCGCTTTCAGGGGATTCGATATGGGAAACTCTACAACTAAGGTTTCCAACCTGGGTTCCTGGCATCATATTGGGACTCTTCACATATTAAAAAAGGACTGTATGGGAAAGGAGGAAGTAAGGAGAAAGATAACAATTTTATAGGACACTCAGATGATGGAAATGGGAAGCTACTGGTTCAACTAGAGTTTACAGCTAGATAACTAGAACTGACATTCATCAGCATAAAAAGGGATGATAATTGAATCCTAGGGAGTGATCTTCTATTTCTGTAGTCACCATCCTCAATGTCTGGTTTCCTTCTCAAATTTGCTTTCTGGAATCCTTTATTTCTTTCAGAACAAAACTGAAGCATTACTTTCTTCATGTCTTTAACTGCTATTCAAATTTCATTATTTGTCACTCTATTTAGATTATAAACAGTTTGGAGACAAGAATTGTTTCTTATTCAATTCTATCCCCCCACCATAGCAATTAGTTCAGTATGTCTTGCACATAATAAGTAGTTCACAGACAAATTTGCTTCCAAAATGAATAAACAAACAACTTGGGTCACATGAATTTATTTATTAAATTAGGATTCCTAGGGAAATATACTTAGGATAAGTAAATTCTCTTATACATGGAAAGGAAAATGAGAATAAGAGAATCAAAGGGTGGTGGTAAAGAGAAAAAGTATGGACCATTATGCTTTCTCTCCATGCTGAGGGATTATTTGCCATAAGAGTAACCTAAAGTCAATCAAAAGATTATTAGGGACTTTGGAGGAGGAGAGTATAGAAAAAACAATAGAGTACTAAGGGCAATTTCAAGTATTCCAAAATTTGGATGAATCATGAACCAACTCAATCTCACTTCCACCAGCCAACTAAATAAGATTAGGAGTCATTAATTACTTGATGGAGCTTTACTTCAAGCACTGACTAACTCAGCTAGATTTTCTATCACTTGGGAAAACAAATCATACAAAACTTTAGAGAGAAAAAAAGACTGTTTAAATGTGGGTCAATAGGTTTAATATGAAGGCTGCTTTTTCTTTCTGAAAAAAAGCCAATGATGTCATAATTTAATAGAAAAGGACCAAGAAGAACACTAGTTTCTTGCTTCTTCTAATTATTCATAGCACTTCCATTTTATTTCTGATAAAAATAAGCAGTTTGTTAATCTAAGCAACAGTTAGAAAATTCTCAATTTAGAACAGTCAAATATCAAGTATTTGTATCTGAAAATAAGGAATTTTTTAATGGAAAGCTGAAAACATAATTTCAATCTCATCTTTCCAAGACAAAAGCCCCTAATAACTACAGAAGTCATATACAGTTGAACTTAGTCTCATCAATGTATGCTTATAGAGCTCACAGCTGTTTGAAGTTAGAGTATTAACAAAAAACCAGTCTCATAAAAATCTCATAAAAATTCTGCCTGCAAAGGAAACTAATTGCTTAATTTTTTTATTCTCTTTAGTTAGAAATAATGTTAAAGAATGGTGAGTGTGGAGGAGGTAAAAATCAATAGAATAGAAATAGGATAGAAGAACCAACTTTAGATGATCTCTTCTAATATCCCCCTCCATACAATTTGAAAATAATGCTTCAAATCAAACCCTAGGATGTGGTGCTATTTAACAACTATTATTCATATGCAGTTTTATGGAAGAAAGGAACACTAACATAAAGGCATTGAGAAGAAGATTTGGTCACAACACTAGCACTTATGGCTTCAGAGGATGAGGCACCCTTTCTAGGTAAGACCAGAGCTTATACCAGAAAATCAGTGACTATAATTCTTTCTGGATCACACCATATTGTAAACACAGAAAATATGCAAATTCCCAATACTAGCTCTGAAAACAGAAGCACAAAAATGTCTAAAACTTGAGAGTTTGTCTTCTCACCCCTAGAGAAGCATAGTCCAATTTTAGCATAAAGTTCAAAGCCAAGAAATAGAATGAAAAAATGAGCAAACAAGAACAAAGAACTTGACCATTTAAAGCCAGATGGTGCCAAGGAAAACTAAAATATCAACTTAGAAGACAACAATGTGAAAATAGCTATAAATAAAGTCTCAAAGAAATTGAGAAAAAATACTAATGGAGCACTTACTCAGCAAGAATGTCTGGGAGAGAGCACTTCTGGCCAAGATGGTAGAGAGGAGTCACACATTTGCTTAAACTCCACATTTCTCTCAATTTATTTCATGGCAAGCCTCGGAATTAAAGCTTGACTGGGAAAAAAACCCACAAATAATTACCAACAGAAGACATCCTTGAAATTCACCAGAAAAGGTCTGTTTTTGATTGGGGGCAGTGACTAACAGATCGGGCACAGGCTGAAGGCAAGCAGTGAGAGCGAGGCAGACAGCTCACATTGTGAAGACCAGAGTGGGGAGAGATGTAATCTCTGCCATTTCTGTAGAACGACCTTTACCACAATGTGGATACTCTGTCTTGGCAGCAAGCCAGAATCAGAAGAGAAGCTGTAAACACAAGATGTAAAGAATAAAACCCGAAAAAGCTAGCGTCTCTCCATACCTGGCCACCCCGACCCCCATCCCCAACCAGAGTGACTCAGGGCATTCTTAGAGCCTCAGAGCCTCAGAGCACAGATGCAGCAAAGCCATTGCTGTCCTGTTAGTGCCTCCCTGCTATCTCTAGCAGTCTGTAGAGGAAGCCTGGTAACACTATCCAGCCCCATCCCCTCCCCCCCAAAAGCAGATCATTTGTTTTTCTTATTAATTTGCTTTCTTTGATTCTTCTATGACAAAATGAACAAAAAATTTAAAAAGGCACTAACCATTAATAGCTTCTATATGGATAAAGAGCAGACTTTAAACTCTGAGGAGACTAAAAACAGACTGTCTTCAGAGGAATCCCCAAAGGGGGATATGGTCTGCTCCTCAATATACAAAACATCCATCTCACAAGAGAGCTAGAAGAGAAATTGGAAAAGGAAAAGGAAGCTTGGCAAAAGAGTCTGGAAAAGTCATCCCATGCATTTAAAGACAGAGTAGATAAAGAAACCAAATCCTTGAAAAACAAAATTAGTGAGTTGGAAAAAGAAAACAGCTCTCTAAAAAAATAAAATTGGTGAAATGGAAAAAAAAATTCATAGAACAAAAAAACTCACATAAAAACTCAATTGGACAATTATAGAAAGATATAAAAAAGTGAGTGAAGAAAATACACCATTAAAAATCAGAATCAAATAAATAGAAATGAATGACTCAAGGAGACACCAAGAATCAGTCAAGCAAAACCAGAAAAATGAAACAATGGAAAAGAATGTCAAGTACCTTCTTGGGAAGACAACAGACCTGGAAAATAGATCCACGATAGACAATCTTAGAATAATTGGACTCCCTGAAAAATATGAGAAAAAAAGAACCTAGACACTCTTTTCCAGGAAATTATTAAAGAGAACTGCCCAGATGTTTCAGAAACCGAGGGTAAAATAGACAATGAAAAAATTCATCGATCACTTGCTAAAAGGGACCCTAAAATCAAAATGCCAAGAAATATAGTGGCCAAGTTCAAAAACCATCAGACAAAGGAAAAAATATTGCAAGCTACTAGAAAACATCAATTCATATATGGAGGAGCCACAATACGGAATACCCAGGATCTAGCAGCATCCACATTAAAGGATCGAAGGGCTTGGAATATGATATTCCAAAAGGCTAAGGAATTTGGTATGCAGCCAAGAATAACTTGCCCAGCAAAAATGAGCATCTTTTTCCAGGGAAGAAGATGGACATTTAACAAAATAAATTAATTCCATATATTCTTGATGAAAAAATTGGATCTAAACAAAAAGTTTGATCTCCAAATACAGAACTCAAGAGATTTCTAAAAAGGTAAAAAGAAATCTTGAGAACTATATTTATGCCATAAAGATATATAAAGAATACATGTATAATTTGTTCTAGAAACTAAAGGTGGAAAGGAAATTATATCAGTAAAAAAGGTAAAGTGGTGTTACTACATCTCATAAAGAGGCAAAGGTAACCTATTATATCTGAGAGAAAGAATGGAGGGGGATGAACATAGTGTGTATCATATTCTCATTAGAATTGGCTTAAAGAGAAAAATATAGACATATTCGATTTGTGGTGAAACTCCTTTCATTTCATTGAAAAGTGGGAGGGGAAAAGTGAAAAGAGAAGGACTAAGCTAAGGGGAAGGGGATACAGAAATTGTCAGGAAAAGGGGTAAAATAGGACAAGGAATTCTAAGGTGGGGTAGGGATACTAAAAAAGGAGGGCTGTGAAAAGCAAGTGGTGCTCACAAGTTTAATACTGGGGAGGTGGGTAAGAGGGAAGGAAAGGAGAAAAGCATAAGCAGGGGTTAACATGATGGCAAGCAATACAGAATCAGTCATTTTAACTATAAATGTGAATGGAGTAACCTCCCCCATAAAGCGGAAGCATTTAGCAGACTGGATTAAAAGCCAGAATCCTACAATATGTTGTTTACAGGAAAATCACCTGAAACAGGGTGATATATACAGAATAAATGTAAAGGGTGGAGCAGAATTTACTATACTTCAGGTGAAGCCAAAAAAGCAGGGGTAGCCATCCTCATCTCAGAGCAAGCAAAAGCAAAAATTGATCTAATTAAAAGAGATAAGGAAGGGCACTATATCTTGCTAAAGGGTAGCATAATGAAGAAGTATCAATATTAAACATATATGCACCAGACAGCAAAACTAGTAGGAGATCTTAACCTTGCACTCTCAGAATTAGATAAATCAAACCACAAAATAAATAAGAAAGAAGTCAAAGACGTAAATAGAATACTAGAAAAGTTTGATATGATAGATCTTTGGCAAAAGCTAAATGGAGACAGAAAGGAGTACACTTTCTTCTCAGCAGTTTACTATACAAAAATTGACCATATATTAGTACATAAAAACCTCAAAATCAAATGCAGTAAGGCAGAAATAGTAAATGCATCCTTTTCAGATCATGATGCAATGAAAATTACATTCAATAAAAAGGCAGGGAAAAATAGACCAAAAAATAATTGGAAACTAAATAATCTCATACTAAACAATGATTGGGTGAAACAACAAATCATAGACATAATTAATAACTTCACCCAAGAAAATGACAATAATGAGACATCATACCAAAATGTGTGGAATACAGCCAAAGCAGTAATAAGGGGACATTTTATATCTCTACAGGCCTACTTGCATAAAATAGAGAAAGAGAGGGCCAACGAATTGGGCTTACAAATAAAAATGCTAGAAAAGGAACAAATTAAAAACTCCCAGACAAATAAAAAACTTGAAATTCTAAAAATAAAAGGAGAGATTAATAAAATTGAAAGTAAAAAAAAAAAAAAAAAACTATTGAACTAATCAATAAAATTAAGCATTAGTTCTATAAAAAAAAAACAACAACAAAATAAACAAAACCTTAGTAAATCTGATTAAAAAAAAGGAAAGAGGAAAAGCAAAGTGCTAGTCTTAAAAATGAAAAGGGAGAACTCGCCACTAATGAAGAGGAAATTAGAACACTAATTAGGAGTTACTTTGCCCAACTTTATGCCAATAAATTCAATAACTTAAATGAAATGGAAGAATACCTTCAAAAATATAGCTTGCCCAGATTAACAGAGGAAGAAGTAAATAGTCTAAATAGTCCCATTTCAGAAAAAAGAAATAGAACAAGCTATTAACCAATTCCCTTATTTAAAAATCCCCAGGACCAGATGGATTTACATGTGAATTCTACCAAACATTTAAAGAAAAAATAACTCCAATGCTATATAAACTATTTGAAAAAATAGGGATTGAAGGAGTCCTACCAAATTCCTTTTATGACACAGACATGGTACTGATACCTAAACCAGAGAGGTTGAAAACAGAGAAAGAAAATTATAAACCAATCTACCTAATGAATATTGATGCTAAAATCTTAAATAAAATATTAGCAAAAAGACTACAGAAAATCATCCCCAGGATAATACACTATGACCAAGTGGGATTTATACCGGGAATGCAGGGCTGGTTCAATATTAGCAAAACTATTAGCATAATCAACTATATCAATAACCAAATTAACAAAAAACATATGATCATCTCAATAGAAACAGAAAAAAACATTTGACAAAATCCAACATCCATTCCTACTAAAACCACTTGAGAGTATAGGAATAAATGGACTATTCCTTAAAATAATCAGGACATATATTTAAAACCATCAGTAAACATCATATGTAATAGCGATAAACTGGAACCTTTCTCAGTAAGATCAGGAGTGAAACAAGGGTGCCCACTATCATCATTACTATTCAATACTGTATTAGAAACGCTAGTCACAGCAATAAGAGTCAAGAAAGAGATTAAAGGAATTATAGTAGATAATGAGGAAACCAAACTATCACTCTTTGCTGACTATAAGATAGTATACTTAGAGAATCCCAAACATTCTGCTAAAAAGCTATTAGAAATAATTCATAACTTTAGCAAAGTTGCAGGATAAAAAATAAATGCACATAAATCCTCAACATTTTTATACATTACCAACAAAATCCAACAGCAAGAGATACAAAGAGAAATTTCATTCAAAATAACTGTTAATACCATAAAATATTTGGGAATCTATCTACCAAAGGAAAGTCAGGAATTATATGAGCAAAATTACAAAACACTTGCCACAAAAATTAAGTCAGATTTAAATAGTTGGAAAAATATTAAGTACTCTTGGATAGGCCGAGGGAATATAATAAAGATGACAATACTTCCTAAACTAATCTCTTTATTTAGTGCTACACCAATCAGACTCCTAAGAAACTGCTGAATCAAAGGGTATACACAGTTTGATAGTTTTTTGGGTATAGTTCCAAATTGCTCCCCAGAATGAGTTCATAACTCACCAAACAATGCATTAATGTTCCAGTTTTGCCACATCCCCTCCAATATTTATCATTATCTTTTCCTGTATCTCAGACTTGTTTTAATTTTCATTTTTCTAAGCAATAGTGATTTAGAATATTTTTCATATAATTATAAATTAATTTCTCCATCTGAAAATTGTCCATATCGTTTGACTATTTATCATTTGGGGATACATATTTGTGCTCATATAATTTTGACAGAGTCCTCTCTCTCTCTCTCTCTCTCTCTCTCTCTCTCTCTCTCTCTCTCTCTCTCTCTCTTTATATACATATATATATATATATATATATATATATATATTTTTTTTTTTTAAATTAGAGCTTTATCAGAAATACTGGCTGTATTTTTTTTACTTTTAATCTTGTTTTTTTATTTTATTTGTGCAAAAACTTTTAAATTTAATGTAATTGAAGTTATCTATTTTGCCTATCATAATGTTCTCTAGGTCTTCTTCAGTGGCAAATTTCTCCCTTCTTCAAAGATCTGATAGGTTTATTATCCCTTGCTTTCCTAATTTCTTTGTGATATCACCCTTTATGCCCAAATTATGTACCCATTTTGATCTTATTTTTGGTGTGAGGTGTACATTTATGATGAATTTCTGACATCTTATTTTTCCATTTTTCCCAGCAATTTTTGTCAAATACTGAGTTCTTATTCTAAAAGTTGGAGTTTAGGAGGTTATCCAACACAAATTATTGTAGCCATTGATTATTGTGTAATGTGTATTTAATTTATTCACTGATCCCACTACTCTGATGATTATTTTTCAGGTGAAACGTCAACCTATTAAAAATCTTACAAGCAATGTGATGCTATACCTCAAGTTGCTGAAAGATGCCCATTTCTTTTCTGCTCCTCTGTTGCCAACCATGTGTTAATTCAACTTTCCCTCCAAAATACCAACAAACTATTTACAGTTGGATAACTACTCTACTCTGTTGACATTAAGATTTCTAGCATTCATCTGCATTGGTATCATCATTTTTCTTGAATGGTGTTTTAAGTGCAAACTCTAAGTGCAAATTGAAGTATACTTTTCTCACTTTATTTTTCTTTTTGTTTTTGTTTGTTTGTTTGTTTGTTTGTTTGTGAAATGACTAATATGGAAGACTACTTTACATGATTTTGCATGTATAATTTACATATTTCTTGCCCTCTCAATGGAAAGGAAAGGAATGTGAAAAAAAGGAGAAAATTTGGAAATGAAATGTGAAGTATAAAGAAAAAGTAAATAATCAATGAAAAAGAAAAACATAAGACTGGTTAGAGCAACTGCTGTGAATTGTTAATAGTTAATTGTTTTTAAATAATTGTTAAAAGTGGAGCAAAAAATGTAGAGGTGATTTATTATTGTTATTTATAAAACAGAATACAAACTTAACTTAAAATTATTATTATTAAATATCATATTATTAAACAACTTCCATTAAATTTATTTTTAATCTATAAGAAATCCACTTTGTTCAGAAATATCAAAGAGACCACAAAACTCCTGTTCGGCATTTAAAATGAAATTTGGAAATATTTTACAAAATAAATAAAAATATAATAGAACAAAGGGTGACAGTGATATGTTAGGTCTGTGTGCATGGACATGTATATGAATTATCTGACATTGTTTATATACGTTCCTCCTTTATTAATGTTCATAAATGTTTTAACATCAAAAATAATTTATTTTATTCTGGCAGGTAAAATGAAAATCTCTCTAATTTTTAAAGAACATTAAATAACATCTTAATCTATAATTGGTATTTGCTATATTTCTTTTAATGAATATTGATAAATTATTGAGTTCAGGAGCAGATAGTTTGGTTTTTGTGGGGTTTTTTACCCATTAAATGTTTTATTGATGCTTAAAACACACACATACATTGTTGCCATTTCCCAATAGAACCCTCTCATAAAAAAGAAGTGTAGTTAAACAACACAAACCAACAATTGATCATATGTGTTAACATAATGCTTCATTCCAAACTTGTAAACTACCCTCTCTCTATAGAAAAAAGAAGTATGTCTCCTTATCAGTCCTCTAGAATTATTGCTCCTTGCATTGATTTGTCTGATTACTTTTAGTGTTGTTTTTCTTAACATCATTATGGAATTTGTATTTGTTGTTCATTCAGTTGTGTTTACTTCAATATGAATGAATGCTATTTTTCCCCTTGAAGCTGCATATGCTTTGTAGTTATTTTCCCTATCCCCACTGGCCCTGACAGGTTGGATACTCAGAGTTTAATCACAAGTCCCCAAAAAGCCTTAGGGATATCATTGAGGGATTGGAAGGGTTGTTTGTCTAATTCTACAGCTCACAAGTTCCCATTGTGCTTCCTGCCATGATTACCATTTGGTATCAATTAATCAGACATTCATTTTTTAGAATGGAGTATTTACTAATAATAGTCAGAAAAGCTGGTGCAAAATATTTCTCTGAAAGTTTCTGACACACACATCTAGAATTAATTATAGAATCTAGAGAAAAGCAGGTTCAAGGGTACATAGAACATATAGAAATTCTTTTGTTGGAGTCCAGAAGCTATATCTCTTAGGTATGGTGTTTTTTTTTTCCTTTTCCATAATCAGCTTTTTATAGTGTTTTTAATCTGAGTCTAGTCTGTCTTTGGCTTCATTATAAACACTGTTTTTAGTTATTTTGGAGAATACTGCTAGGGTAAAGATGAGAAAATGGGGGGCAGAGCCAAGACGGCAGAGAAGATACACACAAATCTGTAAGCTCCCTTCTTTCCTCATTACCAATTAGTTAAATCAGCCTCAAAAATAATGCTGAACTGATAGAAACCACAAGGATAGGAAGCACAATGTACCAGCTGAAGAGAATCTGGAATTTCAACAGAAAAGGTCAGTTCTGAGGAGAGGAAGAAAAAAGGCCAGCACAGACAGGGTTAGGTGCTAGCACACTATGCCGATCTGGCTGGGGAGAACTCTGGGATCAGAGAAGCCACTGAGATAGAGGAATCTGACACAAGCTGTTAGCTCTTCTTTGCTTATAAAACAGTAGCTCAGAAGAAAAATCAAGCCACTTTAAAATATAAAGCCAGATACTAGAACAAACCTAATCTGGAAGTGACCTAACAGATCTCAGCACAGCTGTGCAGTCACTTTCTGCTGTCCAGGCTTCACCTTGGGGTGGTTAAGAGCATGAACAGTGGGGACACAGACTGAGGCAATATCTAATCCACATAGTGCTGGGCTTGGCCAGATACTGTGTAGAACTCATAAGCAGAAGTCCCAGAGAAGCAGAACCTTTGAAATAGAGACCGCGGTTTCAGGGCAGACACTTCCAGTTTGAGCGCAGGGGCTTTTCACGTCAGCTGCTGATATCCACGCCCCATGGGACACATTGGCTGGGCATTGTGTTGCCTTTACTGTTCAGTCTTAAACTTCAGGGAAGTCGCTAGGACACACAGTGGGGTCCTTCACTGGGCAACCCTCACAGTACAGCTGTACTAATCACTTCTGAGGCACTTCCAGGGAGGGGGAGAGGAACTCTCTCCCAGAGCTATCTCTTAGCTCAGACACAGGAGCCATTGCATCCATCCAGTCTGGGAGGAAGCTGGTAAAGAAATAAATAAATAAACTTCTTACCCCAAGGGCAGACCCCAAAAGATTTTAAACCATGAGTAAAAAGCTGAAGAGAAACATTGATTCCTTCTACACAGAGAAAGAGCGGGTATCCAACCCCGAGGAAGTTAACAGCAGAGAGTCAGCACATAACACTCTAAAGGGGAACGATACCTGCCCCCCATCATGTAATTCTCTCCTAGAAGAGACTATTAAAAAGGTAAGAGAGTTTGAAGAAAAATGGGGAAAGGAAAGAGAAGCTATGATAGAGAATAACAGCGTTCTGAAATTTGAGTTGGAAAAAAAGTAAAGAATTCACAGGAGATGCAGGGAAACAAAATTTGTGAATTACAAAAAGTTAAAAAATCATAGGAAAGTAGGATTTATGAATTGGAAAAGAAAAAATTCTCAAGAAAGTAGGATTTCTGAATTGGAAAAGATAAAAAAATCTCAAGAAAGTAGGATTTCTGAATTGAAAAAAGAAAATAACTCTCTAAAAAAATTAGGGAAATGGAAAAAAATTCAATAGAGCAAAATAATTCATTTAAAAGCTCAGTTGGGCATATACAAAAAGAACTAAAAAATGTGATTGAAGAAAATAACTCATTAAAATGATTCATTGAGAAACCAAGGATCAGTCAAACAAAACAAAACAAAAAAAAAAAAAGAAAAAGAAAAAAGAAAAGCTGGAGAATAATGTCAAATACTTACTGGGAAAATCTATAGACCTGGAAAATAGAACTAGGAGAAATAATCTGAGGATCATTGGACTCCCGAAAACTATGACCAAAAAAAGAGCCTAGATTTTATTTTACAGGAAATCATCAAAGAGAACTGTACAGAGATAATAGAAACAGAATGGAAAATAGGTCTTGAAAGAATTCATCGAACACCTTCTGAAAAAAGACCCTAAAAAAAAGAATTCCATGGAATATTGTGGCTAAGCTGCAGAACTACCAAACAAAGGAAAAAATATTGCAAGCAGCTAGAAAAAAGCAATTCAAATATCAAGGGGCCACAATAAGGGTCACTCAAGATCTGGCTGCATCCACATTAAAAGATCGAAGGGCCTGCAACCTGATATTCTTAAAGGCAAAATATCAAGGATTGCAACCAAGAATAAACAATCCAACTAAGTTTAGCATTTTCTTCCATGGAAGAAGATGGTCATTTAATGAAACAGAGGGATTCCATTTGTTTCTAAGAAAAAAACCAGACTTAAACAAAAAAATTGATCTACATCCACAAGACTGAAGAGAAACAGAAATAGGTAAAAAGAACTCTCTTGAGAACTGTATCTCTGTTGTGGATATATAGAAAGTCCACATTGATAATTTGATTTTACTGATTTAAAAAAGGCGGGGAGTAGTAAAGGGAAGAGGGTAGTATCAGAAAAAGGGGAAGGAGTGATAAAAAGAGGGAAACTATATCCCAGGAAGAGGCATAGAAAAATATATCACACCTGAGGGAATTTAGAGAGGGGGAGAAACATTATGTGAATCTTACTCTCATCAGAATAGGCTCAAAGAGTAAATAATTGACATATTTGTTTTTCAGAGAATTCTCTCTCACCTCATTAAAATTGGGGAGAGGAAAAGGAAAAAGGAAAAGGGGAATAAGGGAAGGGTACAAGAAAAGGAAAGGGATTTGAAAGGAGGGGGAAGGGATACTAAAAAGGGAGGGCTGTGCGTCACAACTGGGGTCTATAAAGTAAATATTGGGGAAGGGGTACAGGGGGGTCAAAGGAAAAAAGCATAATCTGAGGATAATATGATGGCAGGAAATACAGAATTAGTAATTTTAACTGTAAATGCGAATGGGATGAACTCTCCCATCAAACGGAGACGGATAGCAGACTGGATCAAAAGTCAGAACCCTACAAAATGTTGTTTACAGGAAACACACTTAAAGATGGGAGATATATACAGAGTAAAGGTAAAAGGTTGGAGCAGAATCTATTGTGCTTCAGATAAAGCCAAAAAAGCAGGGGTAGCCATCCTTATCTCAGATCAAGCAAAAGCAGAAATTCATCTAATTAAGAGATAAGGAAGGAAACTATATCCTGCTAAAAGGTAGCATAAACAGTGAAGCCATATCAATACTAAACATATGTGCACCGAGTGGTATAGCATCTAACTTTCTAAAGGAAAAGTTAAGAGAGTTGCAAGAAGAAATAGACAGTAAAACAATAATAGTGGGAGATCTCAACCTTGCACTCTCAGAATTAGACAAATCAAACCACAAAACAAATAAGAAAGAAATTAAAAAGGTAAAGAGAACATTAGAAAAACTAGGTATTATAGATCTTTGGAGAAAAATGAATGGTGATAGAAAGGAATATACTTTCTTCTCAGCAGTTCATGGAACCTATACAAAAATTAACCATATATTAGGACATAAAGATCTCAAAATTAAATGCAGGAAGGCAGAAATAATAAATGCCTTCTTCTCAGACCACAATGCAATAAAAAACTACATTCAATAAGAAGTTAGGGGTAAATAGACCAAAAAGTAATTGGAAACTGAATAATCTCATCTTAAAGAATGACTGGGTGAAACAGCAAATTATAGAAACAATTAATAATTTCACCCAAGATAATGACAATGATGAGACAGCATACCAAAATCTGTGGGATGCAGCTAAAGCGGTAATAAGGGTTAATTTTATATCTTTAGAGGCTTATTTGAACAAAATAGAGAAAGAGAAGATTAATGAATTGGGCCTGCAACTTAAAAAGCTAGAAAAAGACCAAATTAAAAACCCCAACCAAAAATCAAACTTGAAATGCAAAAATTAAAAGGAGAAATCAATAATATTGAAAGTAAAAAAACCTATTGAATTAATACATAAAACCAAAAGTTGGTTTTATGAAAAAGCCAATAAAATAGGTAAACCTTTGGTAAATCTGATCAGGAAAAGGAAAGAGGAAAATCAAATTTTTAGTCTTACAAATGAAAAGGGGGATCTTTCCACCAATGAAGAGGAAATTAGAGAAATAATAAGGAGTTACTTTGCCTAACTTTATGCCAATAAATTTTATAACTTAAGTGAAATGGATGACTACCTCCAAAAATATAGGCTTCCTAGATTAACAGAGGAGGAGAAAAAATTGCTTAAATAGTCCCATTTCAGAAAAAAGAAATAGAACAAGCTATTAACCAACTCCCTAAGAAAAAATCCCCAGGACCAGATGGATTTACATGTGAATTCTACCAAACATTTAAAGAACAATTAGCTCCAATGTTATATAAACTATTTGAAAAAATAGGGGATGAAGGAGTCCTACCAAACTCCTTTTATGACACAGACATGGTACTGATACCTAAACCAGGTAGATTGAAAACTGAGAAAGAAAACTATAGACCAATTTCCTTAATGAACATTGATGCTAAAATCTTAAATAAGATATTAGCAAAAAGAATTTAGAAAATCATCTCCAGGATAATACACTATGATTAAGTAGGATTTATACCAGGAATGGAGGGCTGGTTTAATATTAGGAAAACAATTAGTATAATTGACCATATTAATAATCAAATTAATAAATAAAATATGATCATCTCAAGAGATGCAGAAAAAGCATTTGATAAAACGCAACATCCATTCCTACTAAAAACGCTTGAGAGTATAGGAATAAATGGACTATTCCTTAGAATAATCAGGAGCATCTATTTACGACCATCAGTAAGCATAATATGTAATGGAGATAAACTGGAACTTTTCCCTGTAAGATCAGGAATGAAACAAGGTTGCCTACTATCACCATTATTATTCAATATAGTACTAGAAACGCTAGCCTCGGCAATAAGAGCTGAGAAAGAGATTCAAGGAATTAGAGTAGGAAATGAGGAAATCAAACTATCACTCCTTGCAGATGACATGATGGTATATTTAGAGATCCCCAAAGACTCTGCTAAAAAGCTATTAGAAATAATTTAGACTTTTAGCAAAGTTGCAGGATACAAAATAAATCCACATAAATCCTCAGCATTTTTATATATCACCAACAAAATGCAACAGCAAGAGATACAAAGAGAAATTCCATTCCAAACAAATGTTGAGTGTATAAAATATTTGGGAATCCATCTACCAAAGAAAAGTCAGGAATTATATGAGCAAAATTACGAAACACTTGTCATAAAAATAATATCAGTTTTAAATAATTGGAAAGGCATTCAGTCCTCTTGGATAGGCCGAGTGAATATAATAAAGATGACTATACTCTCCAAACTAATCTATTTATTTAGTACTATACCAATCAGACTCCCAAGAAACTATTTTAATGACTTAGAAAAAATAACAACAAAATTCATATGAAAGAATAGAAGGTCCAGAATTTCAAGGGAACTAATGAAAAAAAATTCAGATGAAGGTCGTCTAGGTGTACCTGATCTAAAGCTATATTATATAGCAGCAGTTATCAAAACCATTTGGTATTGGCTAAGAAATAGACCAGTCGATCAGTGGAACAGATTAGGTACAAAAGACAAAAAAGTGTACATCTATAGCAATCTAGTCTTTGACAAACCCAAAGACACTAACATTAGGGATAAAAATTCATTATTTGAAAAAAACTGCTTGGCAAACTGGAAATTAGTATGGCAGAAATTAGATATGGATCCACACTCAACACCATATACCAAGATGATCAAAATGGGTCCATGATTTAGGCATAAAAAAATGAGATCCTAAATAGATTAGAGGATCAGAGAATAGTCTACCTCTCACACCTGTGGAAGAGGCAGGAATATATGACCAGAGAAGAACTAGACATCATTATTGATCACAAAATAGAAGATTTTGATTACATCAAACTAAAAAGTTTCTGTACAAACAATACTAATGCAAATAAGACTAGAAGGGAAGTAACAAATTGGGAAAATATTTTTATAGCTAAAGGTTCTGATAAAGGTCTCATTTCCAAAATATATAGAGAACTGACCCTAATTTATAAGAAATCAAACCATTCTCCAATTGATAAATGGTCAAAGATTATAAGCAGACAATTCTTAGACAATGAAATTGAAATTATATCCACTCATATGAAAAAGAGTTCTGAATCACTACTGATCAGAGAAATGCAAATTAAGACAACTCTGAGATACCACTACACACCTGTCAGATTGGCTAAGATGACAGGAAATAATAATGATGAATGTTGGAGGGGATGTGGGAAAACTGGGACATTAATACATTGTTGGTGGAGCTGTGAAAGAATCTGGCCATTCTGGAGAGCAATTTGGAACTATGCCCAAAAAGGTATCAAACTGTGCATACCCTTTGATCCAGCATTGCTGCTATTGGTCTTATATCCCAAAGAAATTCTAAAGAGGGGAAAGGAACCTGTATGTGCCAAAATGTTTGTGGCAGCTCTTTTCATAGTGGCTAGAAACTGGAAGATGAATGGATGTCCATCAATTGGAGAATGGTTGGGTAAATTAGTGTATATGAACGTTATGGAATATTATTGCTCTGTAAGAAATGACCAGCAGGGTGCATTCAGAAAGGTTTCGAGAGACTTACATGAACTGATGCTGAGTGAAATGAACAGAGCCAGAAGATCACTGTACACTTCAACAACAATGCTGTATGTATTCTGATGGAAGTGGATATCTTCAACATAAAGAAGATCCAACTCATTTCCAGTTGATCAATGATGGACAGAAACAACTACACCCAGAGAAGGAACACTGGGAAGTGAATGTAAATTGTTAGCACTACTGTCTATCTACCCAGGTTATTTATGCCTTTGGAATCTAATACTTAAAGTGCAACAAGAAAATTGGATTTACACACATATATTGTATCTAGGTTATACTGTAATACATGTAAAATGTATGGGATTGCCTGTCATCAAGGGGAGGGAGTAGAGGGAGGGAGGGGATAATTTGGAAAAATGATTACAAGGGATAATGTTATAAAAAAAATTACTCATGCATATATACTGTCAAAAATTTTATAATAAAGTGACTTTGTTTTCAATAAATAAATAAATTGAAAAAAAAATAAAAAGATGAGAAGATTGTTCAGTCCAAATATCCCTGACGCTTATAATCTCAAAAGCTTCTTCTCCAGGTGGAATATTGAAAGGAGAGTGAGACTAAGACCTAAGATCAACTCCTCCCCACTTCCAATCAATTCCTTCTGAAAAGTTCAACAAGAATATACTCTCTTTTCCATTGCTTGATACTTAGACCTTTAAGACCCAAGGCAATTTGATATCATATACCCACCATGAACAAGTTTTGGACAAAACAGAGTCCCTATGCAAAATATGACTCCCAGTAATAAGGTATTTCCTCTTCTTACTTTCTTTTTTTAGTCCAAAGCTAGATATTGATGGATTCAATAGAGAAATGTGTTTTCCCACTCACACCATTATGTAATCAAGACATTTTAATTCTTACTATATATATATATATATATATATATATATATATATATAAATAAATTATTTAATTGGTTTACTCAATCTACCACTACCTTTAAACAATTTTTTTTCTGAATTTATCATATTTATCATTAGAGAGTCAGAGTTGCATGCTGAATAGAGCACTGAATTGTGTGTGGGACAGAGACCACTAACCCAAAATAATTAAACTAGACATTTCTGAGAGCCAGAGCAGAAAGTAGTTTATTCATTTTTTACAAAAAAGGGCATTGCTTTCACCAGAATATTCTAGTGAAGTGAGACAAAGAATAGGCAACAGAGAGCAGTTTTTATACACTAAAATGTAATTTTTGCCCCATTCTGAGCTTCAGCTGCCCCTACCTTATTAGGGCTCATAGTCTATCATGAGAATCTACTACTCCCTCAGCTAGGATTATTATTAAATATCAGTAATACTATTAAAAGAGTTTTAACACTAATACATAACACTGAAATAATCTTTTACCATTATTTCTGTAAATTTTGGTTGAGTGAACTCTAGAAAAGAGAGAATATAACTTCCCTAATTCAAAGCCTAATTTTTTTTTTCTACACTGAGTCTCTGATCTGTCAAATGTGAAAAAAAATCAGGTTATAGGGAGGGAGAAAATCATTAATGTTTCCCCTGATTACCTATCATTTTCTCTAGGACACAAACCCAGGTTGATGGGTAGAGATTTCAAATATTTTAGGAATGTACTATGTATACATAGTACTATATACTAAATAAGCGGTGCTACAAAATGAATAGAACTTTTTGCTTTTAGTGAGGAAGAATTGAGTTTGAATTTCATCTTGGACATTTTATTTACCTGCTATGTGACACTGGGCAAGTCACCTAACATCTTCAGTTTTCTCATCTGTTAAATAGGGATAATAATAGTACCTGCTTCATAGATTACTGTGAGAAACAAAAAATATATGCATAGCTTTACATAAATTTTACCAGTCATTACAATTATTAATTTTATTTGATGTAACTGGATATTTTCACTTCAGGAAATGATAACCTCTTTCATGTTTCTAGCCTAGAGCACATGTGGGTGAAAGATCAATAGGAATGTTGAATGGGTCCAGAAAAGTGAGTTGCAAGGGGATCAACTTATTTGATGGTGACATTCATATTGTGATCCCTGTAAGATTTGGGGGTTGAGATTAGGGGTATTTTTTTTACCTAATTTTAGGGTCAAATAAAGTGTTTTCCCAGTGGGCACTTCCCCAATGCAGCCTCCCTTCATCCTTTAGTGACTTATTAGATGTTTTTAGTTTTATCAATATTCAAGCACAGTAATTAACTTCAAGGTTGTCTTCATTCCTGTGGGGCCACAATACATTTAAATTCCTATATACCTTTCAGTCAAGCTTTGTGGAGTTACATTTTCAGCTTTCTATTCATAGAATTAGAGGTTAAGCTACTTTAATTGTCAAGGGAGACTATACTGGAAAGGAGTCAATGGCGAACAGGTTTCTTAAGCCTAACTTTTATAGCCCAGAAATGAAAATTTACTGACTAGGGTTACCTCTGTAGACACAGTTTTACCTCAAAGTCTTTGATGTCATTATTTAGATTTTTCCAACACCCAAGTGCCAATGGATCAACACAAACATGAAAGAGCTAATTAAGAGATTCTAACAATAGAACAGAGGAACCTTGTAAGAGATAATAGTCTCCAACTCCAGAGGCATTGCTCAGATTTATTTTAAAGCCACAAATATTGATTCTGGGATATGTTCTGTTGTTATACTGAGTCTATATTGGCTTTTTTCAAAGAGCTTATTAGACCAGGAAGAACAAATAACTTAGCTTATTTTAGTCTATATTAATGACAAATAGAACCAAAGCATAACAGCAATTAGTGACTTAAAGTTGGACTTGGCCATCAAATTTAACCCTTAAATTTTAAAAATAAGGAAAGAAAGGTTAAAGTTTAATCTTTAAGATTAAATTGACATTGCTAATATGTGACCGTAAATGTTCAAATACAAGTCTTTTGTATCTAAATTCAAAAATTTCCCCATTTCTCACACATAAATCTCCCCACAGGAAGATAAATAAATTCCCCCCCTTCTTCCTCCATCTATTTAGGAATATGACATCATAGATAGATAATATTGGATTGAAAATTTTAAAAAACTGAGATTCACTCTTTGTAGTGGCCAGAAACTGGAAACTACGTGGATGCCCATCAATTGGAGAATGACTGAATAAATTATGGTATATTAATATTATGGAATATTATAGTTCTATAAGAAATGACCAACAAGATGATTTCATAAAGGCCTGGAGAGACTTACATGAACTGATGTTGAGTGAAATGAGTAGGACCAGTTGTTGTATACTTCAACAACAATACTATATGATGATCAATTCTGATGGATGTAGCCATTTTCAACAATGAGATGAACCAAATCAGTTCCAATAGAGCAGTAATGAACTGAATCAGCTACACCCAGCAAAATAACTCTGGGAGATGACTATGAACCACTACATAGAATTCCCAATCCCTCTATTTTTGTCCGCCTGCATTTTGGATTTCCTTTACAGACTAATTGTACTATTTCAAAGTCCAATTCTTTTTGTACAGCAAAAACAAGTATTTGGACATGTATACATATACTGTATTTAATTTATACTTTAACATATTTTACATGTATTGGTCAACCTGCCATCTGGGGGGGAGGAGAGGAAAAATTAGAACAAAAGGTTTGGCAATTGTCAATGTTGTAAAATTACCCATGCATATATCTGGTAAATAAAAACTATTAAAAAAAAAAAAAAGAAAGAAAAAGAAAGAAATGTGATACACATCAAGGAAAACGGAACTTCTCTAAGTTCAAGTGATTAGAAAGTTTCTGAGTAAAGATTTGAACCCCCCCCCCCCAAAAAAAAAAAACTGGGATTCAAATCCTGCCTTGAACATCTCTTAGTTCTGTGACACTAGGGATGTCATTTACCTTCTGCTACTTCATAAGTAAAATGAGATGTTTGGGCTCAAGCATTTTTAATGTCCCTTCCAATTTTAAATTTATGATCTTATAACTTCATGCCTTCTGGTTCATTTGTGAGACACAATTCCTACCTTAATGGAACTCATCACCATATAGATTTATTTCTATGGGACATTGTGTCCATACTGTCCAAATAAATCAATGAAGCTGTGTACCTACAGATTACAGCTTTCATTAACCAAAACACTGAAAAGAAAGATAGAAAAAAAAGTTAACTTCAAGATAAAAAATATAAATGATCTGGTATTGATTTTTTACAAGGCCAATTTAGGGTCTATCCATCCATAATTAGAACTTCCAGTAATCAGAATGGGAAAATAATTTTTGAGTTTCATTTCCTGGGAGATGCCTAGTAAACTTTCTCTGGAAACCTAATAAGCATCTCTTTGGTGGTGGTAGTTCAGTCATAAGGACTAGAAGTACATGACATGCTTAAAATCTGAATAGGTCACAAAATGGAAAGAATCTGCTGAAACACTAAAAAATAAAGTGTGGATCTCAAAGATCAATAAACTAAACCAATAAACCTAAACCAAAGACTCATTTTTTCCCATCATAACCCCACTTTGGCAGTGTGGAGAAGTCCATAAACAGCTTCTTAATACTGTTTTTAAGTAAATTAAATAAATTCCATAGTATTACAAGGGAAAACCATTCTTTTGAATTATAAATGGGTGGAAAGACTTTTTTCCCCATCCAACATCATAAAAATCTATACCCTAAAGAGCCAAGTGAAGCATCCCTGGTCTAGATAAGTCATGAAGCCTAGGAGGACTATATTCAATGAGGGACAAAGGTACAATCTAGCACTTCACTTAAATATTATGCATAAGAAAATATAATTTGATTGGGAAGCAGTGAAGAAGGATGATCAACATTCTTCTCTACCTAGGACTAAACCTACACTAGGTTACAGGAAAAAAAAGAAAGAATTTTATCAAATCATTGTTTTCTGATAATAGATGTGGACTGAAAAGTAAATGAAATCAGAATGTGAATAGCAACAGGAATCAGCTATTCTCATTCTTCCCTCACATGAGAGTTGGTTCTTTTTAAAGTAAACATATACATTCCACAGCATGGAGCATAAATAAATATAGCACAAACTGTGATTTCTGGCATTGAAGGTAAGATGAGTTGATATGTTTGCAGGACAGATCTGGGCTTTATAGAATATCAGAGGAGGAAATATCATCAAAACAATCCATTCTCCTGAATCAAAAAATAATAATAACAATAATTCTCTCTCTGATACACCAACACACCATGGGATTCTGTGTTCGGTTTTAGTCACCACTTGAAGAAGGACATCAACAGGGAATCAATTAAAGAAAGTCATCTAGGATAACAAAAGACCTTCAGTCTTTGTCATGAAGCTTGGTTGAACTGATCGGGGTCTATAAAGCCTTCAAAAGAAAAGATAGGGAGCAAGGGGAACATAATTTCTTTAAACATAGGAAGATCTATTATGTAGAAATGGTATTAGACTTATTCTATTTGGCTCAACAGGGCATTAACAAAGCAAAAATTAGAAGTTGCAAAGAGGAAATTATGGACTTATCCCATCACTGATTTCAAGGAGAATTGGTAGTGTATATTGTGATGGTAAATTCATTTGGGCTATGATTTGAACTGCTTCCTGAGGTTCTTCAAACTCTGAAATTCCATAATTCTGTGATACTTCCCATAATTATTAATTCAGCCTTTGTTTAAAGATATTTATTGAGGATGGTGTAATATACTACTTATAAGATAATTCAACTTTTGAGCAGCTTCAATTTTTAGGAAGTTTTCCTTATGAAAGGAAGACAAAAAAGTTTATTTTAAGAAAATATTTTTTAAATTAATCTGTGAAGTTTTCAGATAAACTGTGAATGATTTGACTTCCAAAAAGAAGCAGAAAGTGAATTACAATATAAATAAAAAGGTCTAATGAATCTCTTAAATGATATAGGTTTTATATTTTCAATTGGAATGATAGAAAATAAGAACTTTATTTAAAAATTATAAAAAAATTATAAAGTGAATATTTGGAGTCTAGGAAGGTTAAATAAGTGCTGTGTCAATGTCTATTAATTTATCCCTATCTCATTTTTTAGAATGAACTTTTTTAAATGTCATGGTGAATTAGTTTTAAGTGTACATCAAAACTTCGAATTTGTATTTTTCCAGTTGGTATTTCAAATCTGCTCTAACAAGCTTTAATTATTCAAAGACAAGTGATTTGTAAATAACTCCCCTATCAATAAACAGATCATCCTGTCAGAACATAACTAATTTCTCTTGTTTAAATGTTTTTCAGTGCCTACCATATCTTGCATCTCTCTATTTTCTTCTTAGGGAAAATACTTTTGAAACATAGATGTGGGAACTCTGTAGGCCAATACAGTTATTACTTCTAAACTATGTTTTCTAGCACATATTACTGTCCTCGCCATGACCACTTATAAAGTTATTGATTATTAAAGTATATATTGAATAAATTTAAAGGATTTGATATCATTATTCTAGAATTCTCTACTTAATCTTCTATACAAATGTTTTCATCTAAATTGCAATTGTTTTATGGAACCTTTTTACAAGTTTTTGTCATGAAAATTATAATCATTGAAATTATCAAGTTTTTCATGAAATGATGTCTTCTGTACTCTTTGTACAAATAACCAAACCAACTTTGCCAACTTCTATACATGCCACATACAAGGAGAGGCTATTAGCTATCTTTTTATTTGGCTGTGGCTTCCTTTAATTTTCTAGTTTCATTTATATCCAGAGGATCAAAGTTAATATGATTACTTTCTTTGAATAGTGTATATATTCTGTAATCATTGCCGACGGTTTAATTCATAATATATCTCCCTGCCTTATGGGTTAATCTGCAGAATTATAAGGGGACTGCTTGGGACTGAGAGCCATTTTGAGTTTTTCATTGTTTCATATGTTGACATTCATATTTCACAAGGACAAAAAAATTAAATTCCTAAAAAGAGAAGTCTGTGTTAGCCTCTTGCTCAATAACCTTCAACAATTTGGTTTTAATCAACTCTGCCAAACTTCTTTCATATTATTTTCTTTCATAGATATTGTATCCAATACATATTTGACTGCTTCTTCCCCAATATCTACTTTCCATCTCTCATCTCTGAGCATTGATCTTCAATATTATAATATTGAGTTTTTACTTTTTTAACTATTAAAAGTCTTTTATTATGGCAAGAGCTGGTAAGGATTGAAGGGACCATTTTAATACAAATCCTTTATTTTACACATGAAGATCAAAGGACATTGAGAGCCTTTTTTACATAAATGATAAATATGCTACAGATGGCAAATGCTTGTAGAGTTCTATAATATAAGATCATTTGGAGCTTAGATAGTTAAAACAAAAAAGGTTTAAGGAAGGAGGTGCTAATTGAACAAAGTTTAAAAATGGATAAAATATAAATAGAAAGAAGGAGGACATTTCAGGGGAAGGGAATGAACTGAATGAAAAATTCTATTGTTGAAAAATGCAAATTGTTTTCAGGGCATTCATTGTTTTATCTGTTCAATTGTGTTCTATTCTTCCTGACCACAATTTTCTTGACAAAGATGCTGTAGTGCTTTGCCATTCTCTTCCCCAGTTCATCTTTCAAATGAGGAACTGAGGCAAATAGGGTTCAGTGACTTGCCCGGGATAACACAGCTAGTAAGTTTCTATCACTGTATTTGAACTCAGAAAGATGAAACTCCCTGATTCCAAGTTCACCAACTATCTGCCTCTCTTCAGGGCATAGCAAATTCATCTAATTTGTATTTTCTTCTCAATTATTTTCTCAATTTTTGTTAAAATCACTTATTTCTCTTTTTTCTTTTTACTCTCTCAACTTCTGTCTAGTTTTCTGGCCAACAGGTCAAAATCAGGAGGTAATGAATATGGAAAGAAAAAAAATTATATGGTTTTATAAGAAAATGAGACAACTATATTCTTCTGCCTATAGCACTAGTCAGGTAGAATTTTTCCCATCTGTAGCTCTGGAAGAAATGCTAGGCCCCTGCAGAGTTAGAAAAGAAGAAGTGGATAATTTCTATAAAAAATTTTTGGTAGTTATGTATTTTAGAGATCTTTCCACTAACTTTTTTTAGCTCTTACATTTATGAACAGGCTTTTAATTTTTCCCCCTGCTGGCTTTTTTCCTGGATAATGCTTGGCCTGTTGTAGCACTTTATACCTAGAAGGGACTAGAAAGCTGCATATAGAAACTGACTAGAATTCTGATCAAGTTGTAAGAGCTACAAATATGACATCTTGATATGTTGTTCAGCCTTTTCCATATTATTCTCATTAGTTTTCTTCAGTCTTTTGCCTATGAATGTTATTTCTGATATCCATGTAGAATTTTCTATTGCACATGAACATTCCTACTAATTCATCTTTTTTTTGTCATTATTTTCTTTCTCTCCCTTATCTCCAGGCATATATGTCATCCCTGGTGTCTCTTTGATGAGCTGCATATTGTTTGGTTCCTTTCCATACTTAATACTTTCATGACCCTCTATAAGATGTCTTTGAAATTAAAAAAAATCTTTAATAACTGCCTTATGAGTTAATGAGTGCTCTATTATTGGAGATGCTTAAGCACTTGCAGAGAATGTTGTATAGGACTTCTTGTTGGGTGGTAGATTAGACTAAACAGAGACTATTGTCTTCTAAGTTTAAAATGCTAACATCATCTGGTTCTGAATTGGTGAATGCCTTTGGATCAACTTTACCTTATTGCCTGAATATTTACTCAGATTTATACCTATTTTTCTTTTTATATCTGATGGTAGTTTCTATCTTCTCTCCATTCCCACTCCAACTAATTATTTTTAGCACATGGAGGATATTGTCCATTAGACAATTAGAAAATGGGCATATTTTTATCTCCTTTTTAACATATTTTTATATTTCCACAAGTTTATGATATGAAAATACTCCACACATCCCCTTTAAGATGCCTAATTTTTACAACAATAAGAGCTCTCCAGCTTCATGTGTATCTATTTACAAGTGAAGAATATATGACCATTAAGTCATGACAACCATAATTACAGGCATAGAATATGTATTGCTTCCATAGATTGGCTTTTTTTTCCACATGGATTTATGAATAGCACATGACCACAGGGAAGCAAGACTTTTTAGAATCACCTCTTTCCAAACTTTTCTAAAGGAGACACATTCCTGCCAGGAAATTGATGCTGTGCAGCTATCTATTCAGTATTCCTCAGAAAGAGGGGGCATTGGGCTAGACTTATATCGATTGATCCAATACTTTAAATATTATTTATATAGGGCAATTGATTTTTTGTTTATGCTAATTTATAATACTTATGTCATATAAGAAAATTATATACTTTTATCCTGATTCTCTTCCCCAAAAATTCCAATTTCACAAAAAATAGCAAATAAGTGTTATCCAATTCTATAAAACAGATATCAGAGAAGTTATATAGATGAGAATACACCACATAATATATAGAGTGAATGAATTCTCCCACTTAGTAGTGAGATTGGCAGTTCAAGCAAGAAAGAGTCCTAAATTTCACTTAAGGGAAAATTCCTCAAAGTACATAGAATGTTAGGATGGGAACAAGGACATGCTCAGCATATTAGGCCCTCTATGCATCATCTTCTTCCTAGAATATTTCTCTTTATCCAAGATAATTTCCATGAATATAAATTAGCATAAGAGAGTCATTTCTCTTGAAGCCAGAAGCCAGAAGATTAAAAAAAAAAACCTCTCTCCTCCAAAGCACTTGCCATCTACACAACCTCATAAAGGTAAGGGGGCATGAAACAATCAGTTTCAGCCAATGAGGACAACCTTATGCAACAATAGTTGAGTCCCTGGTTATACAAGAAAACCCAAAATCAGTTACAAACACAAATCTAGATATTTTACCCTCAAGGAACTTCAATTCAATATGTGAAAACAGGTCAAAGCACATCTTGAGTCTTTTTCACTGTCTAAAATCTACCTATCTACAGACACACACACACACACACACACACACACACACACACACACACACACACAAAGAAAACGTTTTTCTATGGTGAGAATTTACTTCTGTAACCTTTTGGTACCTTTCTGCCTCATCAACACCAGTTATCTTATCTCATTTGAAAAGCACGTAATTTTTTGTGCCCTAAGACTTATAATGATCACGGCAGCACACTGGAAAATTTGCATTTATGTTACATAAAGCCATTAGTGGGGCTACAAAAGGTATGTAGGTTAATTGTTCCAAAGCCCTAGTTTAAGTTGTGTGAGTGTCTAAATGATGGAAATGTTTTAAAATGTGTTATTATATCTAAAAATCCCAAAATAGTCTTTCAAACTCAGTTCTTTCTTCATTTGAAGGACCAGAGTTTTGAACTTTGGCTAGATTTGTGACATTGAAAACTGCTGCAGACTCTAATTCTGTCTTATTAACCATTTCTACCTCCATCATCTACTTTACCCTGCCTCTTAGTTCATTCCTTATTCTTGCTCCCTTTTTCTACTGACCATTAATTAATATAGTAATTATGTGACTCTAAAGATAGGGAGAATGTCTCTGCTTATCTACTCCTTCTTTTGACCTTAGCTATATGAAGGCCCCCTAGCTCTGAGTAAAATATATGCTCAGATCAAAAAGAATAGAGGCAAGGAAGAAACAATGAGTATTCTCTTTTGATTATCCTACATGAATGATCAGCAACTTATGACAAAAATGTCTGCGACTAAGACAATACCTTCTTTCAGTGATTAGTATAGCAAATAGAACCAAAGTATTGAGCTTGGAGTTTGGAAGATGAGTTCAAATACTACCTTAGAATTAAGCTTAATAACTTTGTAGAACTGGCTAAGTCACTTCTGCCTCCGTTTCCCATTGATAAAATACAAATAATAATAGTAACTATCAGTACTTAATTATGAGAAACAAGTAAGATAATATGTGTAGAATTTTTTGGAAATTTAAATATGCTCCATAAACCTAAGATATGGAAATGGTGATGGGGAGAAGAGAGAAGTTATTTTCTCTTACACATTGGTCATTTGCTCTTAGACATGAATGAATATATTTCTAATCCCTCTATCCCTCCCTTCCATCACAAGACATGATTTCAATGAAGTAGTTAACTTCAACATATGGAAGAATCTTCCCCCATGCAGATTTGCAATTCTTTTGCTAACATAAAGTCTTAGAAATTTGCATAAGGCATAAAAGATTAAGTAATTCACAAGATTACTATGTGTCAGAGGCAGGAATTGAACTTTATTCTTCCTGACTAAAACAAGTCCTTTATCTCCTTGTACCTTTATCAGTCCTATAAGAATGTTAAGCTTACTAAACTGTAGATGGGAAATGTATTTCATGCTTGACAAGAAATTATCTGCAAAACAAAAAACAAAAACTCTCCCTTATGAATAGAGATTTGAAAGATTGGTTGAGTCAAAGTCACGCATCTATGCCAGCTGTCATGAGCCAACTCTTTCAAATATGCTTCCACTGAGGTTTGGGACAGTGGCTAACACTGATCAGATCTTTGAATTTTCTATTAAACATGTCAACTCATCATTGGCTAAAACAAAACAATGCAGTGGGAAGAATATTAGCACCAGAATCAGAAGAAATGTGTCTGAATCCAATGTTTTACACTCCCCATGTGACCATGGGCAATCCATTTCAATCCCCTATTCCTCAGTTCCTTTGTCTATAAAAGGAAAGTGTAGAATGATATTCCTCCTGGTTCTAGATCTATGAATCTAGAATCCTTTAACAACAGTCTACTATCCATTTAATACACTTAGATATTTACAGTAAGTAGCAAGAGGGGAATCATCCTGGAGCTTCTTTTATTCGCCAAAATGGAATCAATTCATTTACTATCCTGAATTATTGCATATGCTTTCCTTAGGGCAAGTATTAACCAATGCTTCTTGGATGATGATAAATACAACTTTAGCACAGAAATTGACTTGGAAAAATATCACTGAGGAGGCACAATATTCAATCCTAAGAGAATGAAACTAAAACATATATATATATATATGTATGTATATATATATATATATATATATATATATATATATATATATATACATACATATATATATATATATATATATGAAGCTCATTTGGCTTATTCTTCCTATGCATAAATTAACTATATGGCAAGTTAGGGGACATTTCCATAGACCAGCATGCTTAAAATTCTTGAAAAATTATGATAAGAGAATGAAATCAGTATTAAACAATGATTAAATAGAAGCTCAAGGGAAAATAAATTAAAATAAAAATCCTAAGAGATCATCCTTAAAGACCATTGATTGAGCTAGAAATTAGATTCTAAAGGTTACTGGTAAATTTTATATAGCAAAATATATAGTATATTTTATACAACATTAGAAAATTTCCATTAAATCTGCTTATGAATTGTTCTCAGAGAAGGCATCAACAGGGTTATTATTGGGAATGGCCCCAAAATTAAATTGAACAATTTGGTTTTATGTGAAATTTCTAGATGTATTGAGTCATGTAAACTTTTTTGTTATTTGAAGATCACCAATATTACATTTATTTTGTTTTAGGTTTTACAGGATACTGAATTCATTTTAGGAGACAGGGAATTAAAAATATATATATATATATATATATATATAAAATCTCAATTCTTCTTTTCATTAATCCTCCCTAAGAATCAACATTTGCATACATGTACATTTGCATATATATATATATATATATATATATATATATATATATATATACACATATATATACATGCAGAGAAGACAATGTAGTGTATTATGTCTGAATAAAGTATAGTAATAGATATACAATATGATGCTATTTAAATAAATAAAATGATTGAAAATAACTGCAGAATATTGTATTTAACTTATACTTTAACATATTTAAAATGTATTGGTCAACCTGCCATCTGGGGGAAATGGTGGGGGGAAGGAGAGGAAACGTTGGAACAAAAGGTTTTGCAATTGTTAGTGCTGAAAAATTACCTATGCATAAATTTTTTGTAAAAAAAAAAAAAAAGAAATATATAAAAAAAGAAAAGAACTGCAGAGTATAGCAAAGGTGGTGGAATATAGATAGCAACACAGCTAAATTCCATAAAGATTCCCCTACAAACATCTTAAAAGTGATGCATCAGATCAAAATTTGGAGCAGCAGAACAAACAAAAATTCAGAATGATACATTTTTCCAACTTAAAATTATTTAGGTGGTCAACAGAAGAGGTAGGAACAGCTCTAAAACATTGATAATATAAAGTGATAGTTGCCACAGCTATCTCTACTTTTTCATTGTTCATCGCTTGGTTTCTCAATTTAAATCTTAAAACATAATTTGAAAAATGATAGTGTTATATGGTAGTAAGATAGTAGCAACCACTTCAAGAGCTCTCAGCATAGAGTCAGTGTGGAGGTTGGGAAACTAGTCAAAAAGATTATAAAGGGCACTTGACTGGCAAATTCAACTGGCACTTATTGGCAACTCTATTCCTCATAGAAAGTTCTAAGTCACAGTTCCAGTGTGGAGAGGAGGTCTTATGGTCATCCATAAAGAAGCAGGCGCCCTCTTAACAGAAACAACTTGCTGCTGCAGAGGAAAAGAACACTTCCTGAGTAAAACTCAGATTGCATACCAAAAGAACAGTGACTATACATACATGTTCTTGCATCATAAAATCTTGGAAGTACTGTCAACTTGAAGACCTTCAGAGCTAGTTATGAAACCCAACAGCAAAAAAAAAAAAAAAAAAAAAAAAGGCTAAAGCTTAAAAAAGTGTTTTCCCACTGCCAGATGAACAGAGACCAATTTTAACATTGAATGCAAAGCCAAAAAATAGCTTGGAAAAATTAGCAAACACCAACAAAAAATAATTTGTCCATAAAAAAGCTAGTATAGCTTTTACATATGAGATATAAACTCAGAAAAAGGAAAGAATATGAAAATAACTACAAAGATTCAGAAAAAATATTAGGCAACAAGGGCAACAAGAATTCCTTGAATAGTGTTTATTTACATACATGCATACATATATATGGTTTAGGAAAAATCAAGAAAAGAAGTCAGAGTGATGTAAGAAATTGTAAAAAGACAATTAACAGCTTGGTAAAAGAGGGACAAAAACTAATACTTTAAAGTAATATTGACCAAATAGTAAAAGAAACACAAACATTTCCTGTTACTTGTAAACAACATATTGTAGGATTTTGGCTTTTAATCCTATCTACTATCTGTTTCTGTTTTTGTTGTTGTTGTTGTTTGTTTGTTTGTTTGTTTTTTTGTTTGTTTTATTTTGTTTTGTTTTACTGAGGCTGGGGTTAAGTGACTTGCCCAAGGTCACACAGCTAGGAAGTGTTAAGTGTCTGAGATCAGATTTGAACTCAGGGTCATCCTGAATTCAAGGCTGGTGCTCTGTCCACTGCGCCACCAAGCTGCCCCCCTGCTTCTGTTTTTTGGGTGAGTTCTTCCCATTCACATTTCACAGTTCAGAATACTCATTCTTTATATCCTCCTATCCTATTTTTCCTAGATTATAGTTTTCTCTGTACGTTCACACTTTCCTACTTGATTCACATGCTGAGAATCCCCATACTGTGCCTGCACTGGACCATGTTCTGAATGTCCCTACTCAATTGAGACACACTTTTCCTGAGGTCCTTCCAGGATATATTTAGCTGGAAAAATTTTACACTCTGAATATTTGGGGGTTTTGTCACTCCTAAATCTGTTCAGAAACTTAATGTAGCAATGATTTTGAGGGAACCTAAGGAGAGATCAGACATTGGCCTAGCTTGTTCCATCATATGGCTTTGCCCTTAGAACAGGGTTTTTTAAACTTTTTCCACTCATGATCACTTTTCTTCCAAGAAATTTTTACATGATCTGGGGTATATAGGAATATAAAATAGGTACAAAATCAAACATTTACTCATAATAAGTAATAAATTAATGACGCCCAAATTAAGATATGTGACCCCACAGGGGTTGCAACCTACAGTTGAAGAAGCTTTGTAATGTAGAAAAACTAATAATAAAATTGGTTATTATTATTATTATTATTATTATTAACCATTGCCACCCCTAGAAAACCATTCTACATTTCTTAAACATATCAGTATCTTCTTTCTAATCATGCATTTCCTTAGAATCATTCTTAGACACTTCTTTAGGCATAATGATGACAGAAAGGTCTTCTAATAACCTTTCAGTGTCTTGAATTCTTTGACTTCAATTTTGATTCTATTTCTGCCAATTCATATAAATGGTCATATCTTAGACCCTTTCAGTTTATCCTTCTTCAGTCCTTTTGTCTTCTGAAATATATTCTTGACCAAATATATTGCCACTTTCATAGATGATTTTTGCTCTTATCTGTTGAATGTTTTGCCTTTCCTGAGCTTGTTCATCCCATCCTCTGTATTAGCTTAAATTGTAAAATTATGCCAGAGAAAATTATAGAATCTTTCTGGCTATATCTAGTACAAATGAGTGCTAATTTTGGTTTTTTTGTTTTTGTTTTTTGAATTAGGTTTCTTTTGGTAGAAGGCAATCTTTTTTGTTTCTTATTTTTTGTTATAGTTTTTTTTTTATATTTACAAGATATATGCATGGGTAATTTCCAGCATTGACAATTGCAAAACCTATTGTTTAAATTTTCGCCCTCCTTCCCTCCATCCCCTCCCCCAGAAGCAGGTAAACCAATACATATTAAATATGTTAAAACATATGTTAAATACAATATATGTATAAATATCCATACGGTTGTTTTGCTGTCCAAAAAGAATTGGACTTTGAAATAATGTACAATTAACCTGTGAAAGAAATCAAAAATGCAGGTGAACAAAAATAGAGGGATTGGGAATTCTATGTAGTGGTTCACACTCATTTACCTAAGTTCTTTCACTGGGTGTGGCTGGTTCTATTCATTACTGCACTATTGGAACTGATTTGGTTCATCTCATTATTGAAGAGAGCCATGTCCATCAGAACTGTTCATCATATAGTATTGCTGTTGAAGTATATAATGATCTCCTGGTCCTGCTCATTTCACTCAGCATCAGTTCATGTAAGTCTCCCAAGACCTTTCTGAAATCATCCTGCTGGTCATTTCTTACAGAACTGTTAGGATTACTAGGTAGAACTCAAATTGTCTGGACAGTGACAAGGTGAGAATTCAGGGTGTCTGGACAATTACAAGGTGAGAACTCAGGTTGACTTGACAGTTCTCTGGCTCAGACCTTTGGTTTGGGCCTTTTAAGGGAGTTTACACCTTAGGAATTCTAGGAGGAAGCAAGCTCATTGGTTGAAGTGGTTCTTCCCAGAAGCCCTTGTATGATCTCACGCCCATACTCTGGGAGGATAAAAGAGGCAACATTGGGCCTGGACAAGCAGTCTGGACTGGGGAAGGACAAGAGCTGGAGAAGATTCAGAGCCAGGATTCAGGAAGAAGAAGAGGCTGGCTGGAGGCTCCAGAAGCCTCCCAAGAAACCTGCTCATAGAGGAAAAGATTATACAGAAAAGAAACCTCCTCCCAGAAAAGGATTACAACTGAGAGACGATCAGAACATTACACAGAACAATAATATAACATTCATATACCACAGTTTATTCAGCCATTCTCCAATTGATGGACATCCACTTAGTTTCCAGTTTTTGGCCACTACAAAGAAGACTGCCACAAACATTCTTACACATACAGGTCCCTTTCCCTTCTTTAAACTCAGTTTGGGATATAAGCCCAGTAGTAAAACTGCTGGATCAAAGGGTACCCACAGTTTGATAACATTTCAGCATAGTTCCAAATCACTCTCCAGAATGGCTGGATGTATTCACAATTGCACAATTTACACATTTTAACAATGTATCAGTATCCTAGTTTTCCCACATCCCCTCCAATATTCTTCATTATCTTTACTTGTCATTTTAGCCAATCTGATAGGTGTGTCCTGGTATCTCAAAGTCTTAATTAGCATTTCTCTGATTAATAATGACTTGGAGCATCTTTTCATATGGCTAGAAATAGTTTCAATTTCTTCATCTGAGAATTGTCTGCTCATATCTTTTGACCATTTATCAATTGGAGAATGGCTTGATTTCGTATACATTAGAGTCAATTCTCTCTATATTTTGGAAATGAGGCCTTTATAAGAACCTTTGACTGTAAAAATGTTTTCCCACTTTATTGCTTCCCTTCTAATCTTATCTGCATTAGTTTTGATTGTACAAAAACTTTTCCATTTGATATAATCAACATTTTCTATTTTGTGATCAATAATGATCTCTAGTTCTTTGGTCATAAATTCCTTCCTCCTCTACAAGGTCTGAGAGGTAAACTATCTTATGTTCTTCTAATTTATTCATAATCTCATTTTAATGCCTAGATCCTGAACCTATTTTGACCTTATTTTGGTGTATGGTGTTAAGTGTAGGTCAATGCCTAGTTTCTGCCATATGATTTTCCAATTTTCTCAGCAGTTTTTGTCAAACAGTGAATTCTTATCCCAAAAGCTGTGGTCTTTGGAGTTGTTAAACACTAGATCATTAAAGTTATTGACTATTTTGTCCTTTGAACCTAACCTATTTCACTGATCAACTAGTCTATTTCTTAGCTAATACTAAATGGTTTTGGTAACCACTGCTTTATAATATGATTTTAGATATGATACAGCTAGTCACCTTCATTTGATTTTTTTTTCATTAGTTCCCTTAAAATTCTTGACCTTTTGTTTTTCCATATGAATTTTGCTGTTATTTTTTTCTAGATCATTAAAATAGTTTTTGGGGGGTCTGATTAGGAATGGTTGCAGTTTATCCCCATTACATATGATACTTACCAATGGTTTTAAATAGATGCTACTGATTATTTTAAGGAAAACTCCATTTATTCCTATACTCTCAAGTGTTTTTAATAGGAATGGATGTTGAATTTTATCAAATGCTTTTTCTGCATCTATTTATATATGGTTTTAGTTCATTGGGTTATTGATATGGTCAATTATATTAATAGTTTTCCTAATATTGAACCAGCCTTTTGCATTCCTGGTATAAATCCTACTTAGCCATGGTGTATTATCCTGGGGATGGTTTTTTGTACTCTTTTTGCTAATATTTTGTTTAAGATTTTAGCATCAATATTCATTAGGGTGATTGGCCTATAATTTTCTTCCTATGTTTTCAACCTACCTGGTTTAGGTATCAGTACCATGTCTCTGTCATAAAAGGAATTTGGTAAGACTTCTTCATTCACTATTTTTTGAAATAGTTTATATCGCACTGGGGCTAATTGTTCTTTAAATGTTTGGTAGAATTCACATGTAAATCCATCTGGTCCTGGGGATTTTTTTTAGAGAGTTGATTAATAGCTTATTCTATTTCTTTTTCTGAAACAAGACTATTTAAGCAATTTACTTCCACCTTTGTTAATCTGGGAAGCCTATATTTTTTAAGTTAGACTTCCATTTCACTTAGGTTATCAAATTTATTGGCATAAAGTTGGGCAAAGTAACTTCTTATTATTGCTTTAATTTTTTCTTCATTGGTGGAAAGATCCCCCTTTTCATTTTTAAGACTAACGATTTGATTTTCCTCTTTCCTTTTTTCTAATCAGATTTGCCAAAGGTTTATCTATTTTATTGTTGTTTTCATAAAACCAACTCTTAGATTTATTTATTAATTCAATTTTTTTTTACTTTCAATATTATTAAGTTCCACTTTTAATTTTAGAATTTTAAGTTTACAATATATTTATTTAGTGCTATACCAATCAGATTCCCAAGAAACTATTTTAATGACCAGAAAAAATAACGACAAAATTCATTGGAAGAATAAAAGGTCAATATCTGATTTAAAGCTATGTTACATAGCAGCAGTCACCAAAACCATTTGGTATTGGCTAAGAAATAGACCAGTCGATCAGTGGAACAGATTAGGTACAAAAGACAAAAAAGGGTACATCTATAGCAATCTAGTGTTTGACAAACCCAAAGATACCAACGTTTGGGATAAAAATTCATTATTAAAAAAAACTGTTGGGAAAACTGGAAATTAGTATGGCAGAAATTAGATATGGATCCACACTTAACACCATATACCAAGATAAGATCAAAATAGGTCCATGATTTAGGCATAAAGAATGAGATCATAAATAGATTAGAGGAACAGAGAATAGTCTACCTCTCAGACCTGTGGAGGAGGAAGGAATATATAACCAGAGTAGAACTAGAGATCATTATTGATCACAAAATGGAAGATTTTGATTACATCAAACTAAAAAGTTTCTGTACAAACAATACTAATGCAAACAAGATTAGAAGGGAAGTAACAAATTGGGAAAATATTTTTACAGTTAAAGGTTTTGATAAAGGTCTCATTTCCAAAATATATAGAGAACTGACCCTAATTTATAAGAAATCGAACCATTCTCCAATTAATAAATGGTCAAAGGTTATGAGCAGACAATTCTTTAGACAATGAAATGGAAATTATATCCATTCATATGAAAAACTGTTTAGAATCACTACTGATCAGAGAAATGCAAATTAAGACAACTCTGAGATACCACTACACACCTGTCAGATTGGCTAAGATGACAGGAAATAATAATAATGAATGTTGGAGGGGATGTGGAAAAACTGGGACACTAATACATTGTTGGTGAAGCTGTGAAAGAATCTGGCCATTCTGGAGAGCAATTTGGAACTATGCCCAAAAAGGTATCAAACTGTGCATACCCTTTGATCCAGCATTGCTGCTATTGGTCTTATATCCCAAAGAAATACTAAAGAGGGGAAAGGGACCTGTATGTGCCAAAATGTTTGTGGCAGCTCTTTTCGTAGTGGCTAGAAACTGGAAGATGAATGGATGTCCATCAATTGGAGAATGGTTGGGTAAATTAGGGTATATGAACGTTATGGAATATTATTGCTCTGTAAGAAATGACCAGCAGGATGCATTCAGAAAGGTTTCGAGAGAGACTTACATGAACTGATGCTGAGTGAAATGAACAGAACCAGAAGATCACTGTACACTTCAACAACAATGCTGTATGTATTCTGATGGAAGTGGATATCTTCAACATAAAGAAGATCCAACTCATTTCCAGTTGATCAATGATGGACAGAAACAACTACACCCAGAGAAGGAAGACTGGGAAGTGAATGTAAATTGTTAGCACTACTGTCTATCTACCCAGGTTATTTATGCCTTTGGAATCTAATACTTAACGTGCAACAAGAAAATTGGATTTACACACATATATTGTATCTAGGTTACACTGTAATACATGTAAAATGTATGGGATTGCCTCTCATCTAGGGGAGGGAGTAGAGAGAGGGAGGGGAAAATTTGGAAAAATGAATACAAGGGATAATGTTATAAAAAAATTACTCATGCATATATACTGTCAAAAATTATAATTATAAAATTTAAAAAAATAAAAAAAATAATTTCAAGTTTAGTATTTGATTGGGGTTTTTAAAATTTGGTCTTTTTCTAGCTTTTTAAATTGCAAGAACAATTCATTGATCTTCTCTTTCTCTATTTTATTCAAGTAAACCTCTAAAGATATAAATTTCCCCTTATTAGCACTTTGGCTGCATCCCACAAATTTTGTTATGATGTCTCATTGTTCTCATTTTCTTGGGTGAAATAATTAATTTGCTGTTTCACCCAATGGTTCTTTAGGATGAGATTATTTAGTTTCCAATTACTTTTTGGTCTATCTACCCTTAGCTTTTTGTTGAATGTAGTTTTTATTGCATCATGATCTGAAAAGAATGCATTTACTATTTCTGCCTTTCTGCATTTAATTTTGAGGTCTTTATGTCCTAACATGCTATACCACTTGGTGCATATATGTTTTGTATTGATATTGCTTCATTGGCTATGCTACCCTTTAGCAAGATACAGTTTCCTTCCTTATCTCTTTTAATTAGATCAATTTTTGCTTTTGCTTGATCTGAGATAAGGATGACTACCCCTGCTTTTTTGACTTCATTTGAAGCAAAATAGATTCTGCTCCAACATTTTACCTTTGCTCTGTATGTATCTGCCTGCTTTAAATGTGTTTCCTGTAAACAACATATTGTATGTTTCTGGCTTTTGATCCAGTCTGCTATCCACTTCTGTTTTATGGGAAAGTTCATCCCATTCATATTTACGGTTAAAATGATTAATTCTTTATTTCCTGCCATCTTATTATCCCCAGATTATGCTTTTCTTTTTCTTAGCCCCTCCATTACCTCCTTTCCCAGTATTAAACTTATGGGTACCACTTGCCTCATGCAGCTCTCCCTCTTTAGAATCTCTCCCACCCCCTTTGAATCCCTACCCCTTTCTTGTATCTTTCCCTTATTACTCTTTTCTTTTTCCCTTTTCCTCTCCCACTTTTTAATGAGGTGAGAGAAGTTTCTCTGTAAACCAAATATATTAATTATTTTCTCTTTGAGGCAACTCTCATGAGAGTAAGATTCACACAATGTTCCTCCCCATCTCTAAATTCCCTCGGATGTGATAGGTTTCCTTTGCCTCTTCATGGGGTGTAGTTTCCCTCTTTTTATCTCCCCTTTTTCCTTTTTCTGATACTATCCCCTTTCCATTTCTATTTCCCTTTTTTATGTTCTATCAGTAAAATCAAATTATACATGCACTCTTTATGTATATCCATAATAGAAATACAGTTCTCAAGAGTTCTTTTTACCTTTTTATGCTTCTCTTGAGTCCTATAGTGGGAGGTCAAATTTTTTGTTTAGTTGTTTTTTTTTTTTTTTTTTTTTTTTTTTTTCCATTAGAAACAAATGGAATTTATTTGTCTCATTAAAATGTCTATTTTTTCCCCTGGAAGAAAATACTCAGCTTAGCTGGGTAATTTATTCTTGGCTGTTTTCCAAATTCTTTTGCCTTTCAGAATATCAGATTCCAGGCCTTTTGATCTTTTAATGTGGAAGCAGCTAGATCTTGAGTGATCCTTATTGTGGCTCCTTGGTATTTGAATTTTGTTTTCTAGCTGTTTTTAATATTTATTCCTTAATCTGATACTTCTGAAATTTAGCCACAATATTCCTTGGAGTTATTTAAGGGTCTTTTTCAGAAGGTGTTCGATGAATTCTTTCAATAACTATTTTGCCTTCTGATTCTATTACATATGGACAGTTCTCACTGATGATTTCCTATAAAATAGTATCTAGGCTCTTTTTTCATAATGATTTTCAGGAAGTCCAGTAATTATTAGATTATCTCTTCTATATCTATTTTCCAGGCCTGTTGTTTTTCCAAATAGATATTTAACATTTTTTTCTATTTTTTTTTTTTTTGGTTTTACTTGAATGATTTTCGATGTCTCAATGAATCATTCAGTTCTATTTGTTCAGTTCTGATTTTTAATGAGTTATTTTCTTCGTTAGCTTTTTTTTTTTTTTTTTTTTTTTTTATACTTCTTTTTGTATATGTCCAATTGAGTTTTTAAATGAGTTGTTTTGTTCTAGGGAGTTTGTTTTTGTTTTTTTTTTTTTTTTTGTTTTTGTTTTTGTTTTTCCATTTCACTTCTTTTTTTTTTTTTTTTTTTTTTTTTTTACTGAGTTATCTTTTTCCCATTTACAAATCCTACTTTCCTGGGAGTTCTTTATCTTTTCAAATTCACATTTCAGGAACTTTTCTTTTTCCACTTTATCAAATTTTTCTTTAAGTGAGTTATAAGTCTGTTCTGTACTCTCTTACATAGCTTCTCTTTCCTTTCCCCATTTTGCTTCTAGCTCTCTTTTAAGATTTTTTTATAATCTTTTCTAGGAGATGTGTAATGGGGACCAGGTTACATCCCCTTTTGGGTTTTTGTCTGGAGATTATCTGCTATTAGTCTCCTTGGGGTTGAAAACCTGCTCTCTTTCTGTATAGAAGCTATTGATGTTCCATTTTGCTTTTTTATTTATTTTTTAAAGCCCTTAGGGCTTGTCTTCCGGGCAAAGAGGTTACCAGTTTCTTCTGAAGACCAGAGATAGATATATGGACAGTAGCTGTCCAGCAAATGGGCTGCTAAGAACAGTGGAGGTGTGGAAGTGCCCTGGGAAAATCCCCACACTAGAAGTGTCTCTGCCTTGGGTAGCATGGGCTGAGCTGGGAAAGTGACCTGTGGAGAGCCCCACAGTGTGGATTAGTGAGTGCCCTGGGTATAGAGGCTGAGCAGTGAAAATGTCACTGCCCCAGGCAAAACCCCACTGTGTGGATTAGTAGGTGCCCACAGTTGCCCTGGGAAGAGCCCCAAACTGGAACTGGAGTGAAGTGTCTTTGTCCTGGAGATCGTGGTCCCCCTGAGAAAATTCTATTGCCCCAGGAAGATCCCCCTCACTATACAGATTAGAGCCTTCCCTCATTCCCTTCTCCCCACCCCCATGCAGAATATGGCTGTGCTATGGTCTGTGCTCAATCACGCACTTCCAGTTTTGGGTGGGTGTAGCTGGATCAGGTTTGATTCTGGCGTTTTTTTGGAGTATACTCTACATTTGGCTTTAATTTCTCTGCTTTGAAACTAAAACAGAGCAGCCAACCTGTTGTAGAGTCCTCCCTGTAAATTTTCTATTGTGGGATACTGCCCCCTCCCTGGTCTGATCAATATGCTAGCCTCTGGTTCTATCTCCCTGTCTATGTTAGCCTGCTCCCGCCAATCAGGACAAACTTTTTCTAGAGATCTTTAGCTAGTAATATTTATGAATTTTACCAGTCAAGCATTATTTTTGAGGCTGAATTTGTCAATTAGTAGTGAGGGTATGAGAAGAGCTTAGAATGTCACGGGGTCTTCTCTGCCATCTTGGCTTTTCCCCCTTTTGCCCTCCCTTTTTGTTTCTTAGTAAGCCATAGGAGTTATTTCATAGTCATGAATTCAGCTCCATCCTTTTCTCTCTCATTTGCAGCATATGCTGTCATCATCATCAATTTGCCCAAAAAGAATTAAAATATTTTTTTTACAAGTTATCATGTTAACAAAACATGATAACAAAAAACAAACCTATCCTTTCTCTTGCAGATTTTTTTTTTTTTTTTTTGCCAAGGGATATAGCAAACACGTATATAAAATAAGTAAACACAAATTAATTTAGGTGGAAGAAAGAATAAGTGCAAATTGGAAAAGCTTTCAAGTAAGAAGTATCTCCTGATCTGAATTTTAAAGTAAACTCTTGCAGTTAGCTAGAAAGTGGACTTTTAATTTTATTTTTACTAACTTTCAATATTTTTATAATCATATGAAGTTTATTTTATGCATTTAAAAATAATTAAAACATTCTGAGAAGTGGCCTATAGGTATTGCCAAACTGCCAAAGTAATCAGTGGTAAATTTTTTTTTGCTGTAAGCATGCTGCCTGATTGGTTTTTTTGTTTGTTTGTTTTTGTTTTTGTTTTTGTTTTTGTTTTTGTTTTTAATGACTTTGCCTTGGACTTATTCAAGGTATCAAGTCATTTTTTTTTTCTACTAAGTTGTGGAATTATGCTTTTCTTCATCATTGTTCAAAATAAAAATGGGCAAAGACTGGAGACATAGGTTTATAGGAATCCAAACCACAAGAGAATCAGGAGTTAGAGATAGGACTAGAGAAATAAGTTAGAACAAGCCTGTAGCGCAAAGTACTGGGAGAGATGGAAGGAAGACAGGAATGAAATGACAGCAAAGGATTGATCTAGAAAAGTAGTAATAATACCAATATTAATAACAATAATAATAACTGGCATTTATATAGAGCTTTAAAGTATACAAAATTTGTTATAAATATTTCATTTTATCTTCACAATGAATCTGGCAAGTTGGTGCTATTAATGTCCCCCAGTTGTATAGGCAGAGAAACTGAAGCAGACAGAGATCTTAAGTATCTTTGGCCCAATTTTTATTCATGCCTTCCTGACTCTTGAGCTCTATCCAACACTGAATTTCATTCTGCCATTATTTAGAGTTACCTTAGCCTTGAGACTGGAGCTAAAGGATAAAAAGGAGTTAATAGGCATGGTGAACAAAGAAAAATTCTGAAATATGGAAGGGAAGAAGGAAGGAGTGATTTTAAAAGTTCATAGTCGATATCCTTAATCTGCTTCTAGTGCCCCATTTGATCTCCCTACCTCAAATATCTTCCTACACCAAGATAAGACATCACAGGTATTTTCCTAAAGCAAAGCATGCCACATACTTCTATCCACAAGGAGATAAAACTCCTATGATTATTTATTGTACCTGGGATCAAAAATAAAAACTCTCCGGCATTTATTTTTACTAACTTTCAATATTTTGCAACTTGATCCCTTACTATCTTTTTAGGTTTCTTTCAAATTATGCCCTTGATTTTTTAATGGGCTAGTCACAATGGCCTACTTGTTGTACTGAACACAAGAGATATTACCTCCCATTACTATGCCTTTGTGCTTGTGGTCCTTTGCCTGTGTTGTTCCTCCTTCTCCTATTCACTTCTTGCTATTTTTGGTTTCCTCCAAGACTGATTTCAATCATCACCTTCTGCAAGAGGCTTTTCTCATCCTTTAATATATTTCACTCTAAATATAATACATATCTCTTTTATATGTGTCCTTAATATACTTATTTGTGTACGTGGTGTGTTCTGGGTTAAAATATAAATATGCCTCTTGAAGACATTAACTTTTGGGATTTTTGTCTTTGTAACAGCTAAACATATTATCTAACATAACAGGTGATTAATAAATTGTGATTGTTAAATAGGGAGTAAGTTAGCTTGTGAGAAAGGATAGTTAGGGACTTGAGAAGAAAGTGTGAACTATTGTGGTACACATAATATAGAGGATAAATAAGATATGAATGAATGTATTTGCTTCACAGCAGTTAGAAGTCCCCTGAGATTAGATATCAAAAATATGGACAGAACCCCTGTAATATAGAGTTTTAAGTGATCTTTATCCTAGAGTGTTTAGAACAAAATAATCAAGTTGATAAGCATTTGTGAAGTGGTTGTTATCTACTTAGTACTAGAGATACAAATATACAAATGCAAATTTCCTCTTCACAAAAAAAAAAAAAAAAAAAAAAAGTCCTTGCCCTCCAAGAACTTACATTTTAATGGGAAAAATACTATAAAAGGGAAATGAAGATGGAAGTCACCACATTGGGTGATGTTGCAGAAGAAACAGAGGAGCACAAGTAATTTATTTGTGATATTTCTGCAACATCTTTAGAAATTAGGAGTAGAAGGAAAAGAAAGAAGAATGACAGGTAAGAGAAGTGGAAGAGAGGGAAAAATAAGAGAAAAAATAATTCAGTAGTAAAAGACAATAACTTATTTTTTTCTTTTTCTTTTGTAAATTAAAATAAAAATTTTATTAAAGCTTTTAAAAAATTTTAAAGCATTTGCATGGATAATTTTTCAATACTGACCCTTGCAAACCTTGTGTTCCAAAATTCCCCATCTCCCCTTCAGATGTCAATCCAATATATGTTAAACATATTAAAATATATGTTGTCAAATATATGCATACATATTTATACAATCTTTTGCTGCATACGAAAAAGCAGATTAAAAAGGAAAAAATGAGAAAAAAAATAAAATTCAAGCAAACAAAAACAAAAAGTGAAAATGCTATGTTGTGATCCACCCTCAGTTCCCACAGTCTTCTCTCTGGGTAGAGATGGCTTTCTTCATCACAAGATCATTGGAACTGGGATCTGAATCATGTCATTGTTGAAAAGAGCCACGTCCATTAGAATTGATCATCATATAATATTCTTGTTGCTGTGTAGAATGATCTCCTTATTTCACTTAGTATTATTAGTTCATGTTAGTCTCCCCAGGCTTCTCTGAAATCATCCTACTGATCATTTCTTACAGAACAATAACATAGCATAACATTCATATACCACAATTTAATCAACCATTCTCCAGTTGATGGAGTCTACTTAGTTTCCAGCTTGGGACCACTACAAAGAGGGCTGCCACAAACATTCTTGCACATACAGGTCCCTTTCTCTTCTTTAAGCTCAGTTTGGGATATAAGCCCAGTAGAAACACTAATGGATCAAAGGGTATTCAGAGTTTGATAGCTCTTTGGGCATCGTTACAAATTGGTCGTCAGAATAGTTCAATCAGTTTATAACTCCACCAACAATGTATTAGTGTCCTAGTTTTCCACATCCTTTCTAATACTCGTCATTATTTTTTCTTGTCATTTTACCCAATCTGAAAGGTGTGTAATGGAATCTTAGAGTTGTCTTAATTTGCATTTCTTGATCAATCATGATTTAGAGCATCTTTTCATATGACTAGAAATGATTTCAATTTTTTTCATCTGAAAATTGTCTGTTCATATCCTTTGACCATTTATCAACTGGAGAATGGTTTGAAAAATACTTCATTCATTCTGAACTGAAGAAATAAAACAAGGATTTCCAAAATACAATAGAATTTTAAAAAATCACAAATCTATCATGTATAATTTGCTGTTCCTTGATATGCAATAAATTTATCATGTAACTTCCTTTTCCTTTTCTTTTTTCCTGCCCCCTTTCTAAAGATGGCTACCATGAGATGTGAATGTATTTATATATGTGTGTGCATGTCTGTAAAACCATTCTCTCTCTCTCTCTCTCTCTCTCTCTCTCTCTCTCTCTCTCTCTCTCTCTCTCTCTATATATATATATATATATATATATATATATATATATATATATATATATATATATATGTCTATTTATTAGCTCTGCATCTTTTAAAATTGCTTCACAAATGAGAAGGGAGGAAGTGAACAAAAAAGTTAGATTAAGAAATTAAGGTATGACTAAGGTATGAATAAGTATGGGAGAAAGAGGAAATCTAGAAGGATTACTCAGTGGCAGACATAGAAATGGCAAGAACTTCCCAGATATTGATGAGACCTAAAGTATTCTTCTAGGTTTCTTACTTAACTTATGATATAAAATTATATTCATTTAATATTTGCATATTGGGGAGATTGTTATGATCAATCAACAAACAACCATTTATTAAGCACTTATTATTAAGCATATATGTGCCTTTATATTTTTCAATATTATGGCTTTTCTCTTTCAAATAAGTCAGAATAGACTTAGAGTTAAATATTATTTCATCTCCTTTTTTATATCTAATATGTCCTTTCTTGGAGCATTTAAATGGTATAATGAAATGCTCTCTCTTCAACTTACTATATGTGTGACATATGGAAGCCACTAAACTAAAGCCCCGAGGCATCAGTTCTTCATTTAAGGGTGCTGAACAAGATAACCTTTAAGGTTTTTTTCCAACTCCATTCCTATGATTCTATTGTCTTTCTCCTATTTAGAATCAGAGCATATGTCCAATATATGAATATTAATCTGATTACTTCATAATCATAAATACAATAGAAACTCTCTTTTATTTCAGGCCAGAAGACTTGCAGAATGTTTTTTTTTTTTTTTTTGTTGTTGTTGTTGTTTTTTTTTTTTTTTTCTGATCTTTCATGGATGTGAAACCTCCCCTCTCTTTCCTCAGTGCTCCTGTGTATTTTTAATTGATTTTGTCCAGAGATATGTTTATAAACACATTTTTATTCATAGGTAAGTATATGTATATATTTATGCATATGTCGGTGTCTATATGTGTGTATATATATACTCATGTATATAAGCACATACACACAAGACAGAGGCAATTTCCTCCAGCTAAACAGTAACTTAATCAAGAGTTAGGACTCTTATTTAATCCTCATATCCAACCATTTAATATAATGTGCTTTTTCCATATCTCACCCCTTTTTTCTGGAGAAATTTTTATATGACCCTGGGAATACATGAATATGAAATAGGTATACAAATCAAACATTTACTGACAATAAAGCATAAATAAATTTATTATAAGACAATTCTTTGGTATACATACAATTTTACCATTTATTAAAGATGAAAACAAATTTGCATAATAATGAGATGGAGTGTTTATTTTTACATTCAAATGGTGAATTATTTGATACTATAAAATTATCAAATTTTTCATGACCCCCACATTCAGTTATATGACCCCATATGAGATCACAATACACAATTTAAAAAGCTTTGCACCACACTACCCAAGTACCACCTGGCACATAATAAGATATATGAAACTTGTTTGATTGATCAGTCAAAGATTAAAAGGATAAGCATTTGTGATATGATATACAGTGATACCCATTCATGGATTTCTATGTAGTGTTAAGATTGGCACTAACATGAATTTCACAAAATTTAGTCATGAAACATAGGACGTTTGTTCAATTTGTGGTTTTAAATCTTACAAAGAGAGGGTTCATTGTGTTGAAAAGAGTGCAGTTAAGCTTTTTTGTTTGCCAGTTTTTCACAGGGAATGCTTATGAGATGAGTATTGAACAGTTGGAGGTGATGAGATAGGGAGGCCAATTTCTGCAAGTCACAACAGAAAGGGGATAATTATCAGCATCAACACAACAATAAGTTATGGCCTACAGAAAACAGTCCTTCCTTTTCCCCAGATCCTGCTGGGTGAGATACACTAAAGAATTCTACCAAGGGAAATCAATGCTCATATTCAGGCTGTGCTTTACTAAGGGGCGTATATCCCTATGAAAATAGGAGAGCCTTTTTGCAGTTTTTAACTCTTCTGCAGAAAAAGATAGTCAGAAACTATATAATTAGTTATCTGAATTAACAAAGTTTAACATTATTTTTCAATGGATTAAACAAATTATTTGGCCTTGACTCTTACTTTTATACTTGCTCTTGAAGGACTTTGAATTAATTGGATGCATTTTACTTAAAAAGTTATTTTTTTTTTTGTCAGTTGTAACTATTTTTCTCCTATCCTCAGTATATAGGTATAGCCTTTCCTAATCCCAGTTCTCCCTTCCTCCACTGATAGTATATTTAATTACTCAATATTTATTTCTTCTTTTTTCATAGTAATAAATATTTTATTTTTTTTGCTTTTATGTTGCCACAATTTCTGTTCAATATCACTCTTTCATAACAAAGATTTTTTTTTTTAATTCAGCAAAATTAAAATGCATAAAAACACTAATGTTACATGCAAGGTTCTGTACAGGTACAAACACACACACACACACACACACACACACACTTTTTTTTTTTTTTTTTTTTTTTTTTTTTGCAAAGGAAGAAAGGTGTGTTTTCATATCTTTTTTTTGAGGTCAAGCTTATTCTTTTTATTTTTGCAGCATTCAGTTTTGATTATATTGTTATTATTTTTCAGAAAGGCAACAAGAATTTTTAAGGATTAGTGGTGTATCAGGCACCATTCTAAGTGCTGGGGATAAAAAATGGGGGAATCCCTTAGGCAACTCGAGAATCTAATAGGGTATACAGTATGGAAACAACTAGGTTCAAACAAGACATTTAAAGACCAATTAGAGATCATCTCAGAGGAAAGACACTAGAATTAAAGTGGGATAAGGAAATATATATATATATATTATATATATATATTTTTAGAAGGTAGCAATTAGTTGCAACTTGAAGGAAGTCAGAAATCAAAGAATCAAAGATGAGTTGAGAAAATTTCAGACAGATAACCAGTGAAAATAGCTTAAGTAGGAAGATGGAGGGTCTTATATGAGGTACAACCAGGAGGTTAATGTCAGTGGATGGCAGAATACATAGAAAGTGTAAGAAGACTAGAAAAGTAGTGAGGGACCAATTTATGAAGTGCTTTGAATATTAGACAAAGGAAATGATAGGAAGCCTCTGGAATTGAGTAAATAAAGGATGGGATGACATCTTCAATCTTAAGTGTTTTACAAATTTAATTTGACAATTGATTGGGGAATGAATTAAAATGAGGAAATATTTGAAGCAGAGACCAAACAAGAAACTACTGCAATAATATAGACTTGAGATTTTTAGGGCCTACAACAGGGTGGTAGAAACATCAAAGGAAAGAAGAGATTAAATAGGAAGATATTGCAGAGGTCTTGGCAACAGTTTGGATAAGGGGAAGTGGAGAAAAACAAATACTGAGAAAGAGAAAAGCAGAGAATAAAGACTCTAGAATGATACCTTAGGTTTAAGCCTGGTGAAAGGATATTGAGAAGGAAGTTAAAAATACAGGAATATTTTGAGAAAGAACAGTTTGGGCATTTTTAAGATGCCTAAAAGACATCTAATTAGAGATATCAGAAATAAAAGTTTGGAGGTTAGGAGAAAAGTTAGAGTGAAATGAGTGAATCATTGGCATAGAGATAATTCATAGAAAGTGATGAGACCATTTAGTGAAATAATATAGAAAAAGAGAAGAGGGTCCAAAATAAAATCCAAAGGGACATCTACTTTTAGTGGTCATGACTGAGATGGAGATCCAGAAAAAAAAATCAGACTGGGACAAGTAGAAAAACAAGGTTAGAGTAGTTTCTTAAAGCCTGGAAAGAAGAGTCATTTTATATGCTGTTGTGATTTTTTTTTAATTTTTCATCATGTAAGTCTTATTAGTATTATGTTCATTATTTATTACAATATAATAATATTCCATTATATTCACATACCTCAATTTGTTTAGTCATTACTCACTCAATGGACATTTACTTTGTTTCCAATTCTCTGCTACCACAAAAAACTTACTAAAGTATTTTATTATTTTTTCCTTTCATTATCTATTGTTATTCTTAACTTTCCTTCTCTTTCCTTCTTTCCTTCCTCCTTCCTCCTTCCTTCCTTCATTTCTCTCTTTCTTCCTTCCTTCCTTTCTTCATTTCTCTTTCTTTCTTTCTTTCTTTCTTTCTTTCTTTCTTTCTTTCTTTCTTTCTTTCTTTCTGTCTGTCTGTCTGTCTTTTTCTCTCCTTGTCTCTCACTGTGTGTGTCTCTCTCTCTCTCTTTCTTCTTTCATTAGTGACTCCTTAAAGAATATGGCATTAGTGTTCAGTGTTCATGTTTCTTATATAGTTCTCCTCAAACATTAATTATTTCCTGTAACATGCCCTCCTGGCAGTTACAATTACTAGTCTGTCCTAGGCCCAACAGAGTACCTTTGACCACTGACCTTTGCAGTGTCAAATCTACCCGGCTCACCTCCTCTGAGGCCTTCAAAGGTCTCTGGCCATGATCTCTTGAATCTATAGTTTAATAACCGGTAGCACGCTCAAGAACATGTAATCTTAAAAACCTTTATTATACCTACTCACATAATGCCCTGACTTGATGCCCTGACTTGTTGGTCCCTAGTGAACACCTGGTCAGAAGATCCACGTGTTCACTACCAAAATCCTTACCTCTTTAGACTATCCATCTTGGCTTGGCCACCTAGGCTAGGAAGCCAGGTTAAAGAGAGTGACTCCTGTCTGCAGTGGGCTTATAAAGGGCCTGTGAGGTCACACACACAGCCAAGCAGTGAGAGAGTCACCCATTACAAAGCTATCTCAATGTGGCCAGGATCCCACCCACAGGGCAGTCCTAATATCCACAGAGAATACTTCCTGGAGCACTCAATCTCCCGTTGCACTGTGGCGCCACCCATTTAAAGGGCCCTTACAATTCCCTTCTCTTGTTTTGCGGGAACTGCATCCTTACAATTTCCCATCTACCTATACTGATTTTCTGGGTGGGAAGCAAAATCTCAAATTTGTTGTAATTTCACTTCCCTTATTATTAGTGCTTTGGAATACTCTTCCACATGTTTGTTAACATTTTGCAACTCTTCTTTTAATTGTTCAGGTCCTTTTATAGAGTGGCTTTTTCTTTTTAGCGCTCTAGATATCTTTGATAAAAGACTCTTATAAAAGATATTTGATGCAGTTATTTTCCACAGTATCTTCTCTTCTTATGTGATATATTAATTTTTTATCAAAAGCTTTCACTTTCATGTTATCAAAAATTATCTTATTGGATTTCCTCTATCTTGTATTTGGTTGAAAATTCATCCTGGATTCATAGATATGAAAGATATTTGATGACTCCTCTCTAGCATTTATGAAACAAACTCATATCCAAATCACAAATTCATTTTGGATTTATTGTGGTATTTGGCAAAAGACATTGTCTAAACATAACTTTGGACAGAATGTTTTCCAATGTTCCCTGAAGTTCTTAAGTTCTTATTAAATAGGATGTTCTTTCCTTATAATTTATGTTTTCAAGTTTACCAAACACTGAGTTACTAAGTTCCATTGTTTATGATTCTCCCTTGTCTGCTTTTTTTCTGTCAATCAACTTTTTTTTTTTTTTTTTTTTTTTTTGCTGAGGCAATTGTGGTTAAGCAACTTTTCCAGGGTCACACAGCTAGGAAGTATTAAGTGTCTGAGGCCAGATTTAAACTCAGGTTCTCCTGATTCCAGGGCTGGTGCTCTATCCACTGCGCCACTGCAACACAAACTCAATACCAAATAATTTTTGCTGATTCATGCTTCAGAAAAATGGAACCCCATTCTGTAACTGGCCAATCCACTTCACATCTCTGAGCCTCAGTTTCCTCATCTTTAAAATGAGAGGATTTAATAGAAGATCTATGAGTTCCTTACTAGTTCTACTGTCCAAAGAACTTAGTATTATAAAAATACACTTGACAATAAATAATTCTGAACAATGAAAGAATAATTAATACTTTAGAACTCAAAGAGACTTTAGAAATAATATAATTTTACATTTTAAAGATGGTTCTTGGAGAATAATTTGATTTTTTTGAAGTAAGGGAGTGATAGATGAATGACATGGGTTATTTGCACTAATAACATTTAGGAAAGGGATTGAACAGTTCCCGGAGAGGGAAAATTTTCCTCTTGAGTGAAAAACATCTGGCCATTTCATATGCATGAGGGGGAAAAAGAAACACTTTTTCTAAACAACTTATACATTTTTTATTTTGGTGGGGTTATTTTCCTCCCAAAATATCCTAAAGATCTTTGACAGGAAAGACTAGACATATGGAAAGTTTCAACTTTTAAAGTTCACTCAAGTTGTTATCCAAAAACAACGTCAAGAAAAAATAGCTCTGTTTTTAAAGTTTAAAAAAAGTAAATTCTATTTTCATATTCAAAAAAAAAAAATGAACATGTTCTAACCTATTTTGATAAAATTTTCCAAAAATTTGTAGACTAATACTACAATTAAAGAAAATGTAAATCACCAAAGAACTCTAAAAATAGGAATGTTCATAAATTTAAGCAGATAGATTTTAACTAGAGATATAGACAATCACAATGTTAATATTAATAATAGGTAAATATAGAACTTTACTTTTAAGAAAGTTACTAGTATGTATTATCTCATTTGATATTTATACTACACAGTGAGCAAAGTGTGGCAGACACTATTGTCCCCATGTAACAGATAAATGTTGATTCAGTAGATTTATGATGAAAAGTGACACACATATTCAGAGAAAGAAAACTATAGAGACTGAATGTGTATCAAAGATGTTATTTTCACCTTTTTTTGGTTGTTGTTTGTTTCCTTGGTTGTTTTTTTTTTTTTTTCTTTCTTGTGTGTGTGTGTTTTTTTTCTTTTGATTTGATTATTTTTGCAAAGCATGACAGATATAGGAATATGTTTAGAAGAATGTACATTGCTATCTTGGGGAGGGAAGAGGGAGAAAATTTTGCAACACAGGGTTTTGCAGAAGTAAATGTTGAAAACTATCTTTGCATGTATTTGGAAAAATAAAATACTATTTAAAAAGCAGAAAACTAGCCATGAGCCCATGATCATGTAACTAGTATGTATGAGGGTCTGAATTTAAACACACCCTTTCTTGACCCCCAGGACACTATACTTTCTCTAACATCTCACTGCTTCTTATAAGTGCACCTGTGTTCTTTATATGCTTTGATGGAAAAATATGCTGCCTTTCATAAATGCAAGAAAAATAATTATTTCTAATTATGGTACTCAACTGATGAAAAACTCTTCAATGATCCCTCTTTGTCTATTGACATTCCAGACTTCTAAATCTACTTCCAATTGTTATCTTATCTTATTCCCCTGTATGAACTCTAAAATTTAGACTGAAAAGACTACTTTTCATTGTTCTGTATATCATTTGTGTTAAACAGGAGATCCATAGGACAGAGCATCAGATTACAATGTAATTCAGAACAATTTGACACAATAAATAAAAATAAAATAGATAATATCTAGTTTTGCAAGTCAATATGTGTCTAGCAGAGATCACTAGATATGGCTTAATTGAGTTTGACACCCTTGCTCTGTTTCATTTCTCAAGGTGTATTCTGGATCCCTACAGTTAACAAACCACAAAAATTGTCTGAGAATCTATATTAAATATTGATGGTCACAAAGAGTTCCTGTTGTAATTGTGTTAGTACCCTGAATATCTTAGAATCAGCCAGAATCAGGATAAGCAAAAGTCTTTATTCTTGGTCTTTTGGTGTCATTGTCAGGGGATTAGATATAGGAATCTCCACACCTCCTTTTTCTCTCTTCACCACCAAAGAATGATCCTGCTTGTCCTACTCCACCCTCTGATCACTCTACCCCTTCTTTTCCACACCCACAGATTTAGCCAGCACAGAGTTGATTAGGGTCATCCTCCAAGCATGTTAATAGAGAATTGTCTAACTAGTAATTAGCCTTAAGTGCTAGGTTATCTTGGTTAAGTGCATCTGCTCAGTTCTAGCCCTTTACATCTCCTGCTTTCTTTTGTTTTAGAACATAGTTGGTCATGCCATCCCTGACTTCTCAGGGAGTTGAGAACCCCAAAAATGAGATAATCACACCCTCCCTGACATCTCAGGAAGGGAGATGAAAAGCACCAAAGAGAAGTGGGGATTGCTAGTAGGTTTCTGGGCTGAAGGGTCTTATTAGAGACACAAGTGTGCACAAGCCCATTAGCATGGGAGGTATTACACAAGCACATACCAATAACACACAAGCTATTAGTGATGACTCTCCCCATAGTCCATGCAGGCTCAATGAGGTGTAACAAACAAGAATTATACATTCAAGTAGTGATATAACAAACAATATAAATCAACATAGTCTTGTAAAAGATTTCCAGAAGTCCTAGAAGGAGGGGTTGTAAACATCAGTCACACATACACCTTCTTCAGCAGCCAAGAGATAGTCCAAAACCAATCTATTGTCCATTGCTTCACATGTCAGGGAATCCAATGATCCCCGCAAGTTTTTGAAGTCCTGCAGCAATTTTTTTTATATGTTAGGGAATCCAATGATTCCTACAGGTTTTGAAGTCCTACAATAGTCTTATCATGTCTCAGAAAATCCAATGATTCCTGAGGGTTTTCAAGTCCTACAAAAGTCTTATGATGTCTCAGAGAATCCAATGATTCCTGAGGGTTTTCAAGTCCTACAACTGTCTTATTATGTCTCAGAGAATCCAATGATTCTTGAGGCTTTTGAAGTCCAACAATTTTTGATGTCCATGAGTCAAATGCTATAACTGCCAGGCTCTTTCAGTGGTGGGCACATTCAGCAAAGGAACCACCCAATTTTTCTTGGGTCTTCTCCTTTGTTTCAAGGGTCTGCTCTGTCTCTCTCCAATGGACAAGGTGAATACTTCTCGTCGGCACCCATCTGATTCCTTCTCCATCTGTAGAGATACAAGCAAACCCTCTGCCTCAAGCAGTTAACCTATCTGGTCCCTTCTATTCACTACTTTCTGGGTCTTTCCACATAACCTGGTGATTATCTAAAGACAGTGAAGCTGCTTGCACTGGACACTGCCCTTCTAGTGGGCTATAAAACCTGTCTGCCAGAGCCAGTGCATCTTTCTAAAAGATTAAGAAGTTAATAGTATAAAGGGCTAGATTTAGAAGTTCTCTAGGGTTACCTGTGGCTCCCCCTTTCTTTTGTTTTCAGAGGAACGTCTTGAGGTCTCTGTTTTTCCTCCACTATTGCCTGTCCTTGAGGATTAAAGGGTACGCTAGTGGTATGTAAAATCCTATATTGTGCACAAAAGTGTGCAAAATGTTTAGATGTATATGCAGGTCCAGTGTCTGTTTTTATTGCTTGTGGCACACCCATAATTGCAAATGCTTATATAAGGAATTCAGTGACCACTCGGGCTGTCTCTTTTGCTGTTGGTATTGCAAAAGTGAATCCTGAAAATGTGTCTATCACAACAACAGACCACCAGACAGATAACCAAAAGATTTCTAATGGGCCACATCCATTTGCAAAATTTAATTAGGTCTCAAACCACAAGGGTTATTCCCTGGAGGGAGTGTAGGAGCTTGGAAAGGAAGGCAAGCTGGACAGGCTTTTACTATGCTCCTAGTTTCTTCTCTTGTTATTCCAAATTGTAAACATAAAACTCGGGCAGTCTGATGATATTTAAAATGGGATTCTTGGACTTCTTGAAATAAAGGAGTATTGGATAACATAGTTATAAGGCTATCTACCTTTGAATTACCATCAAAAATAGGACCTGGAAGTCCACTATGAGAGTGGACTTGCAAGATATAAATCTTACCTGCATGCTTTCTCACTTGCTCTTGAAGTTCCTTAAAGAGCTGATATATATTGGAGGCTACAAATTTTATTTGGGCTGTGGCAATTCTTTGTACCACACCTACTGAATAGGCCAAATCAGATATTATATTTATATCTCCTGGATAATAAGTAAGAGCTAGAATGATTACATACAATTCATTCTGCTGAGTGGACTGAAAAGGAGTTCTGACTGCTCTCTTTATAGTTAAGTCACGAGAGTATACAGCACAAGTATTATGTTTGGATGCATCTGTAAAGATAGTTGGTCCTTTAAGAGGAACTTTAGAAACCTTTTCTTCAAGAATCCATCTCCAATTATATAATAGTCTGGTTATCTTTAATGGAGACCTGTGTGAAAAATTTGGAGCCATGGCTAATCAAATTGGACAGTCTGGGATGGTTTGACAGCACACATTAACTTGTGTATTAGTCTAAACAGTGTATATTTTGTCAGGTTTTATCCCAGATAATTGTGCTGCTTGCTTAATGGCCTTTAATAAAATTCTAGCAACAAGCACTGGGTAAGGATTAAGGCTTTGTTCTGGTTGTGCTGGGAGGTTCACTTTCTCCCATCAGATGGTTTTCTGGCTGATTGGTCATGTCTGGGTGTTGGTCTTCTAAGCACTCTCTGGGTGTGGCATCAGCTGCCATCATGCCTCAAGTGTTGTTGTTGTTGTTTTGTTTTGTTTGTTTGTTTTTTTTTGCCTGGAGCCCTGGAACTGGGCCCCTCATCCTGTTTCCCAGAATCAGTCTACACTCTTATGCCCAATGAAACCTTCTGTTGCATTTTGGACATGAGGTACTGGGTCTTGTTCTCCCACCCTGTTTTCTCACTCTGTCTCTATGCCAACATTGAGCTTTCAGATGCCCTACTTTACCATATTGAAAGCATTGACAAGTCTCTCTGGAAGTCCCTTGCCAAAAGGAACCCTGTCTTCCCATGTTGGGATCTTGGGAAGTCTGCATCATAGCCTGGCTATAAAAGGCATTTGTGCCCACTGTGGCACAGCATCTTATGATCTCCTCTAAAGGAGCATCCTTGCTTAGTCCTAGTATAATTCTTCTGCAAACCTCATTAGCATTTTCTTTAGCAAGTTGCCTTATCAAAATGTCTGTTACTGTATTTTCACCATTGGTCCGTATGATAGCTGTCTGCAAATGTCCCACAAAATCAGTAAAGTGTTCATTTGATCCTTGTACAATTTTTGTGAAGGTCTCACCCTTGTCATTTTTATTGGGGAGAGCCCATGCTTTGATAGCAGAAGCAGCAATTTGCTCATATGCTGCTATGGAGTAATTAATCTATACTGAAATTTCTGCATAAGAATCTAATACCTGCTAGTTGGTCACAGGTGATTGAAGTATTAACTCCACTTTGACTATTTTGTTGGGCTTGTATCCTATAGAGCTCACTATATTCAGAAGCCACAAGTTTTGTCCAAGTTCGAAGCATATCCTTGCTATAGATTTCCAGTCATTAGGGGTCAAGACTTCATAAACTAAATTCTGTAATAACATCTTAACATAAGCTGAAGCAGCCCCATAAAGAGTGCAAGCCTTTTTCAGGTCTTTGAGGATATCTATATCAAAAGGAGTGTATCTTCTACTCTTTTGATCTGAAAAGTTAAACTGTTGAATCACATGATATATTTGGAGCCTCAGATCACCTATATCCCTCCCTTCTTCTGTAGCTTTAAGTATTGCTTTTTGCAATCTAGTCATAGGAGGGGGTGGGTGATTGATAGTGGGGGGAGGTGCTGGTGATATCTCTACCCATTCCTCCTCCCTCCATCCTGGAAGGTGGAGTTGATGAGGGCCTGTCAATAATCTGCTCCCTAGGCAAGGTTGAAGCTTCCTCAAGAGAGCTAGAATTACCAAGACCTTGAAACTCATTTAAGTTCCCATTCCCTTATGCAAGATCTTTAGACTGTTCATTGTCTTCCTTTTTTTCCTCACAGTTCCTTATCTGGCTGTTTTTAAAACTTTTACTTTTTCTACAACTTGCAAGATTATTTACTGTCAATTGAATTATGTTATATATATAAAATGCTTCTGTGGAAATTGAATGAGGACCTCTATCATTGTAGTATTTGCAAAGTTGTTGTCTCACAAGTTTCCAATTATCTACACTTATTTCTTCTTCCTCTAAGAACCAAGGGGACCTGCGGGTGGTGATGGGGATGGGGGAGAATCTTTTCCTAACATCTGCCCCATTTCAGCTATAAAAGGTTATTAGTTAAGCCTTTAACAAAGTAAATTCCTTGTTTGTCTATTAAAATACTAATTTCCTTGTCACCAAAGGACTTCTTCAGTGAAAGTAGGGTGCTTGGCCCACATGTTGGACGCTAAAATGTTGTGACTTTGTTAATACCGTGGATATCTCAGAATCAGTCAGAGTCAGGATAAGCAAGAGTCTTTATTCTTGGTCTTTTGGGGTTACTATCAGGGGATCAGATATAGGAATCTCCATACCTCCTTTCTCTCTCTCCACCACCAAAAAATGATCCTGCTTGTCCTACTCCACCTTCTGTTCTCTCTTCCCCTTCTTTTTCACAACCACAGATTGAGCCAGCACAGAGTTGATTAGGGTCATCCTCCAAGCATGTTAATAGAGAATTGTCCAATTTGGTAATTATCTTTAAGTGCTAGGTTATCTTGGTTAAGTGCATCTGCTCAGTTCTATCCCTTTACAAGTCCCCATGATAAGGTACCTCTAATGGTAAGGCAATAGTATGAGAGGGTAATTTAAAAGAGAATGGAGGCAGAGGTCCCTCCAGACAATAGAAGACTTTTACCTTACCTTTCTTGGAGGAAAGGAATGCTTAGAAAAAGAAACTGGAAAAATCAACTATACAAAAAGCTGAAGAGATTAAAAATAGTCCAGGCTAAGGATCAGGGTCAGGAGCAAGAAGAAAAATCCAGAACTGAAGATCAGGTTTGAATATAATACGAGTTATGTTGGTGCAATGAAAGATGTGGAATAGAGGCCATTGGAACTTCTCATTTACACTGAACCACATCATATTTTGAAAGCCTTAAATGAGAGCATTTCCTCCAGGACTTTAAAAGTGTTCCAATTTGTTTTTAATACCCTATAATAATTTAGCAGCACAAACAAATCCTCTACTTTACCATGTCTGTTTTTGTGCATGGTGTTTTTTATGCCCAGAATACATTTCTTCATTATTCTCACTTACTGAAAGTCTTCATTTTTCATATTTTACCCCTTTCATAAATATTTCTTTGATTCCCCAGTTCGAAATGTCTTCCTTGACTTAATTCTCAGATTTTGTTTTGAATTATTGATGGCCAATAATAATATTTTGTTGTTATTTAGAATATATCCTCCATTCTCCCAATAGATTTTTAACTCCTTAAAGTAAGGAGCATATAGTTTAAACTTATAGGGAACTCTGTTTATGAAGCGTTTTAGGTACATGATCTTAATTTATCCCCAGAGCTATCAGAGAAATAGGCAAGATAAGTGTTATTATCTCCATTTTGCATATGATTATAACTATACTATTCCTTGTAATACTATCACCAATATCCCTAAAATATAAATATAGAAGAAGCCACAAAGATGGGAATTATTTCTTTGGTATGCTAAAACTCTTAAGTGTGATCTATGACCATATTCTTCCTAGTAATATAACTACCCCCCCAATTATATATATATATAGAAACAGCCACAAAGATGAGAATTATTTGTCCAATGTGCTAAAATCTATTAAGTGTCAGAGCTAGGATTTAAAATCAAGGACTATAACTCTAAATCCATTGTTCTTTCTTGTATGTCAAAGATGCTAAGCAATATTGATATGACATTTCAAGGTTTATAAGCTAATTTCTTAATATGAACCCTATAACCTAAATAGTGAAAATATTATTAGCTCCATTTTCACATATGAAAATACTGAAGTTCAGAGAGCTTAACTGATTATTCGTAAGGTCATATAACTAGGAAATAGGAGAGCTGATATTTTGACTAGACCTTCTGGCTATATAGCTTCACTATTCTTTCCACTATACTAACAGCTTTATATATCTTTCTGAGCCAGTACCCGACATTTTTGCATGGATGAATAAATTAATCAATAAAATACCCAGATGCTGAGATAAGTATGTAAAAGGAAATACCAATTTATCTTTCATTGTGCTGTATATTCATTCTCTTCAATTGTTCTTAATCAGATGTTGGCTATAAATTATAGTATTATATAATAAGATCACAAATCAGTAGGACATGTAGCATAAATAAATATGATTTATTTGCAGAAGATTGAACTATAAATAAAGGGTTAAAGCTGAATATTTCTTCTTTACATTTTGCAATTTTTAATGAACTTATCATTATATCTGTGAACTCATGTTCTTAGCAAGCCCTGGCCTTAGAATTAGATTTACTCATTACTCATACTCATTAATTGCTGGTGCAAAAATGATTCTGAAAATGTAACATTTAATGTTTCCTATTTTTTCATGGCCCAACAATTCTATTATTCCATATTTTTTCCATATGTTAAAGAGGTAAGTAGGAGTTTGTGAGGTATTATACAGATTAAAGAAAGAAGAAAAAGTAGCCTTTCAAAGGAGACAAAACAGACTAGACAATTAAGATATAAATAGAGGGAGACAACAAAAGAAAATTTTCTCTGGGATAATAGTTAGAATTTGACTTTGTTATCAATGATTTGCAGAGCTGGGCCAAGGCTTCTGTTGCCCTGGACAGAATTACATGTAGACAGTTCCTGATCTTCAACTTGGCATTCTACCATGTTGCCTTTATACCCTTATTCCCCCCAATTGGCTGGTTTCCTGAGCAGCTGTCTCTCTAACAGCACTGCTCCCTGTAGTAATATGTAAACAAAGACCTCCTTACACTATTTAATAAATATCCTGTTATGCATTTTTCTTCAAAATTGGTATCTTGCATTGGACAATTTGGATCTCTAAATTAAGTTGCTAGTTCTATGGTAATTTTTCCTGTTTGTCCTAACTCTCAGTGAACCATTCAGGCATGTCATTCACTTAAAATGGCCAGAAACATTTCACTTATGTATCTCTTATGTTAGTGGCTCTCATTCTTTAAAAGGCTTAAGTAGCACTTAGAAAAATTTCTAAAATCCTATGGTCATTGTCCCCATTCAGAAAACTTGGGGATCATTGTCATATAACTTAAAGTATTATCATCAATGCCTTTGTAAGCAAAACTCAGAGGAGAAACTTTTCTTAAGTTTGAAGAAAACAATTAGAACTTGTGTCAAAGCTCATGAAAACACTGGCTTGTCAGTGAATAAAGTATCCCCAGAGACCATTCAGCAAATATTGTATTTAACATCTAGAACCATTTTTTGCTACAGATCTCCATGGTTACCAGCAGGTGGCACTTGCCACTCTTTCTAAAGTTCACAAGAACTCATTAATTTTTACTCTTTCTTTTGTTTTCAATCAGCCTATTTACTTTGTGTTGAGAAATCTGAACTTTTCTATAGTTCCCAGAAAGCTCACGAATTCTTTAATTTGGAGGCCTGGTTTTATCCTGATCCTGGTCTGTAAGAATAGAAAGGGGATAAAACCTGATCACATAGGTAATTACACAAAAAGAAAGAACCTGACTGTGTACTCCTTGAAGCACTAAGAAGAACAAGCTTGTGGTAAATATTTAATGACAGGCTCTCCAAAAAAGAAAACAAAACAATAACAAATACACACACACAAGTATTCATGTATATACATGTCTGTCTGTATGTGTGTGTACATGTGTATACACAGCATATTTTTAGGTTTGATGCACAGTACTAATGTTTTCTCCATGATTTGCTTAAAGCTAAACAATAAATATAATAATAAATTAACTCATTTCTTGCAGCATTTGCTGATTTCTTATTTGTTCCAAGTGAAAATTAACACTGGGATATCCTAAGCAGTATGACAATACAGCACACTACTAAGAAACATAGCAAAAAAGGGGCAGGGGGGCAATTCAGGGAATGGGTATCTATATCATAGAGTTTTGTGGTAAACCTAAGAAAATTATAACTTTTTAAACATTTAACTGCAGTTCATCAGGGTATGACAGAAGATGGAATCAATTTTTGATAGGAGTTTATATAAGAAAAAGGGGAGATGGAGAAAAGATGATATCAGAGTTCTCAGTTGATCACCAGAAGCCAGATTAAGTCTGAAGTCAAAGAGTGAGGCAAAATATGGTGTCTAGTATTAGCCACTCCATTTAAAAATGCAGCAGCAGAAACATCTGGACTATAGAGGGGAGAAAAATAAATAGGGATCTCTGAACATCATTCAAGAAGGCAGGAAAAATTAGAAACTAGCTGTCACAAAAAGACCCAGCCTAAAATCTGAGAGTGGAAAAAATATAAAATGTAAAGTGAATGTATAAAATAATAAAGTAAATATAAAAACTACACTAAATAAATACTGGGTTAAAACTAAAACTAAAAAAAAAGAGAGAAACAATCAGAAAAAAAAGTAATTGCCCAACAAATATAAATAAAATTTCCAAGGGGGGGGGGAACATGGCTTAAAAATAAATAAATAAAAGAAATTGTTATTAAGATGAAATTTGAACTTTAAAAAAAATCTACTTCACTAAATAGTAAAATTATATATATGTATATATATACACATATATACATATATATGCATATATATACATACACATACACATATATACACATATACATATACATATACATATACATATACATATATATATATACATATGAGTTCCTAGCACATTCTTCCCTCCTGGCCTTCCCCTGTTCCTGAAAAGGTATTCAATTTGATATTATAAAGTGAAGTCACATAAAACAGTTTCATGTTAGCCATGTTGCAAAAGAAAATATAACAAAATAAAACAATCAAAATAATGTTTGAAAAAGTATGCTTCAATCTGCATTTAGAGTTCACCAGTCTTCTCTTGGGGGGGGGTACAGGATATAGGCCTTGAGAATTATCTAGGATAATTATTTTAACCAACATAGCCAAGTCTTTCACAATTGATCATCCTTAAAATATTGCTGCTACCATAAATGTCCATCTGATTCTGCCCATTTCACTTTGTACGAAGTCATATGAATCATACCAGGTTTTCTGAAACCAACCTATTCATCGTTTCCTGTAACACCATAGTATTCCTTCAGAATCAAATACCACAACTTGTTCAGCCATTCTCTAATTGATGAGCATACTCTTTAATTTAATTTTTGTTACCATAAAAAGAGTTGGTATGAATATTTCTATACAAATTGGTCTTTTTTCTATATTCTCTAATCTCTTTGGAATATACACCTAGTAGTAATATTGCTGAGTCAGAGGCTATACAAAGTTTTACAAGCCTTTGTTGGACATAGCTCCAAACTGTTTTCTAGAATATTTAAACTAGTTCACTACTCCACCAACATTTCATTAGTATCCCAACTTTCACACATTCCCTTTAGCATTTATCATTTTCCTTTCCTGTTGTGTTTGCCAATCTGATAGGTATAAGGTGTTATCACAGCATTGTTTAATTTTAATTTTAATCTTTCTAATCAGTAGGAATTTAGATTGGGATATAAAGGTGTGTGGGGAAGATTAGCATCTCTGATTTGAGGGCAGCCAAGCCATTATTAGGTCTGTTTTCCACATTTGGTGTGACTTTTGCCACCCAACTCTCACTTGTGGCTCCAACATAACTATACATGAGCAGAGCCTGTATTCAGGAAATAATTTAAGAGATGGGCTAACTAAATTAAGGATAACTTATCCCAAAGAGATTTAAAAGGAGGGAAAGGGACCCACATACACAAAAATGTTTGTAGCAGTCTTTCTGTAATAGCAAGAAACTGGAAACTGAATGGATGTCCATCAATTAGAGAATGGCTGAATAAGTTATGTATATGAAGTTTATGGAATATTATTGTTCTATAAGAAATCACCAACAGGATGATTTCAGAGAGGCCTGGAGAAACTTATATGAACTGATGCTAAATGAAATGAGCAGAACCAGAAGATCATTGTACACAGGAATAACAAAACTATACAATGATCAATCCTGATAAACATGACTCTTTCCAATGAGATGATTGATGCCAGTTCCAATGATCTTGTGATGAAGAGAGCCATCTATACCCAGAGAGAGGACTGGGGGAACGGAATGTGAATCACAACACAATATTCTCACTTTTTGATGTTGTTCGCTTGCATTTTGTTTTCTTACTCATTTTTTTCTTTCATTTTTTAAATCTATTTTTTCTTGTGCAACAAGAGAATTGGATATGTTTATACATAGTGTATTTAACATATATTTTAACATGTATAACTTATATCATATTGCTTGCCAACTAGAGGAGGGGATCAGAGGGGGAAATCTGAAACACAAGACTATGTAAGTGTCAATGTTGAAAAATTATCAGTGCATACATTTTGAAAAGAAAAAGAAAAAAAAATAAATTAAGGGTAACTGATTAGTTTCAAACCCATCAATTACTTAGCAGTATACCTACCACAATTATGTAAAAGCTTTTTCCCAGAAGAATGAGCCATTGGTTATAGCAAATGGAAAAATTATGAATGCTGTGGTTCAGTTTACTTACCTTGATAATATATTTTCCAGGGAAATACACATAGCTCATGAGGTTGATATACATATTGACAGAGATAGCTCAAAATTGAGAAGACTCTAAAGGAAAGGGTGGGAGAGAAGGCATAATAAGCTACCAATCACTGTGGGTCTATAGAGCAGTTGTGCTGAACTCATTGTTCTATACCCAAGAAACTTAGATAGTTTTCCTATGACATGCTAGGAAATTGAATCACTTCCATTAGAATTATCTTAGGAAAGGGTTCAAATCTATAAAAATAGGGACCATTCCCAGCTAATTAAATTATAAGAATGGGTAGTTTTCACAGAAGAAATCGAAGTTATCATTTTATCAGAGAAGGGACAGCTAGAAAGTTATAGATAAAATATCATGACTATAATAAAAAAAACGTAAGTTCAAATCTGGCTTCAGATGATTCTGGGCAAGTCACTTAATCTTGTTTACCTCAGTTTCCTTATCTATAAGATGAGTTGGAGAAGAAAATGGTGAAACACTTCAAGAAAATAGTCAACAAAGACTCAAACATGGCTGATGTAATTGAATAATATCAGAGAAATATTCGCTATAAATTTTTTTTCCAGTTTCTTACAATTTTGGCTCTATTAGTTTTGTTTCTGCATAGCATTTTTTAAATCCCTATAAACAAAAATATCTATTATATTACCTGTAAGGTTCTCTATTTTTTGTTTGGTCATAAACTCTTCCATTATCTTTAGATTTATTTTATTTCATTTATTTATTTTTATTTTCCCATGCTCCCCTATTTAACATGTAATATATCTTTATATCTAAACCATCTGTCCATTTTGAACTTATCTTGGGATATAGTATTAGATGCTTATCTATGTCTATTTTCTGCCAAATTGCTTTCACATTTTTTGTCAAATAGCAAATTTTTGTCAAGAGAGCTTGAATCTTTAGGTATATTAAAGACTAAATCATTGTGGGTCATGTACTACTGAGTATTATATATTTAATCTATTTTACTGATCCACCACTCTATTTCTTAGCCACCAGATTATTTTTATGTTTACCATTTTGTAATTTAGTGTGAAATCTGGTCACCTTCCTTCACTTTTTAAAAATTGAATCCTTTGATATTCTTGACCTTTTGTTTTTCATTTAAATTTTGTTTCAATGTTTTCCAAATCTATAAGTTTTTGGTAATTTGATTGATATAGCATTAAATTATTAAATTAACTGAGATCAAATTGGAATTTTTATTATATTGACTGAGCCCACCAATAAACACTATTTCTTCAAGTGTTTAGATCTATTTTTATTTGTGTAAAAATTGTAATTACATTCATATAATCCTTCAGTTTATCTTGGCAGGTAGTTTCCCTTATATTTTATACTGTCTGTCATTATTTTCAATAAAATTTCTCCCTCTATATCCTTACTATAATTGTTTATTATTTCTTCTAACTGGTTGATTCTTTAGTTGATACTTTATAATCAATTTATCAGCACCAAGTAATAGTTTTGTTTCCTCATTATGTTAATTCCTATGTTTTCTAGTGTTTGTAACATGAATGAGTGTTTTATTTTTTCAAAGGCTTTTATATTACATCTATTGAAATAATTGAGATTTTTAAAAAATTATTTCTTCATTTATAGGATCAATTATTCTGATCATTTCCCTAGCATTGAACCACCCCTGCATGCCTGATACAAATCTACCTGATCATAATGTGCAATCATTTCCATATATTCTTTTAATCACTTTGATAGTGTTTATTTAGAATTTTTGCATCAATATTCATTAAGGAAACTAGCCTATAGTCTTCTTTTTCTGTTTTTCTTCTCCCTGATTTAGATATAAAAACAATTTTTATTTCATAAAAGGTATAAGACTTTTGACTTTTTTTTCCAAATAGTTTATGTAATATTAGTATTATGTATTTTTTGAATGTTTGAGAAAATTCACTATGACTCCTTCAAATCCTACAAAATTTTTAAGGGAGCAACTAATGACTTGTGCAATTTCTTTTTTATAAGATGAAGTTATCTAACTATTCAATTTCCCATTTGGTTAATTTGGGAAGTTTATATTTTTGTAAATATTTATTCATTTCATTTAGATTGCCAACTTTTTTCTGATAAACAATTGGGCAAAATAACTAATTGCTCTAATTTCATCTTCATTGGTGGTGCATGCACCTTTTTCATTTTTGATATTGGTGATTTCGTTTTCTTTTTTTATTACATATGCTTTTGATTTTGCTCTGTCTGAGGCATGATTGCTACCCCTGTTTTATTTGCTTCAGTTGAAGCCTAAGAGATTCTGCTCCTGCTACTTTTTTTTTTTTACCCTGTATTTCTCTGCTTCAATTGTGTTTCTTGTAAATAATGTATTATAGGATTCTGATTATTAATTCATTCTGCTATCCACTTTTATTTTGTGGATGAGGTCATCTCATTCACACTTAGAGTTATAACTATATTTCCATATATGCTATTTTTTGCTTTCTTATCTCATCTCTTCTCTCTTACCTTCTTCAAAAATGTTTTACTTCTGATAACCACCTTCACCAATCTACCCTCTCTTTTGTCAGTCCCCCTTTTATTATTCTTATCCTATTTTACTTCCTTATAAGGTAACACAGATTTCTATATCCAAATGAATATGTATGTTATTCCTTCTTTGAATCAATTTTGATGACAGTCAGGTTCAAGTTTTGCCCAACATCACTCTCCATAAAAGCTTTTCATGCCTCTTTTATGTGAGATAATTTACTCCATTCAATATCTTATCTCCTTCTTCCAGTGAAATTTTTCCATTTATTTATTTTGTTTTGGGGGGGCATCATCCCATCAAAGTCACCTTATTCACACTCTCAGTCAACCTATACTCATTCTAATTGCTCTTATAAACTATATATTATAAAATAATTAAGGGAAACAAAAATCTTAAGAATTACAGATATTATCTTGACATATAGCAATATAAATACTTTAATCATTGAATTTCTTATATTTTCTCTTTTTTGTTTCTTTTTTTTTAACCTTTTTTATGTTTCCTTTTTCTGTTGGAGGTCAACATTTTTATTCAACTCTGGTCTTTTAATTAGAAATATTTGAAAGTCTTCTGTTTCATTAAGTATCTTTTTTTTTCCTGAACAATTATATTCAGTTTCCCTAGATAAGTGATTCTTGGTTATAAGCCTAGTTTTTTTTTTCTTTCCAGTGTAAAATATGCCAAGCCCTGTGGTTCTTTAATGTGAAAGCTGCCACATTCTTTGTAATCCTAACTATAGCTCTATATTTGAATTGTTTCTCTTTGGATGCTTGTAATATTTTCTCCTTGATCTGTGAACTCTGGAATTTAGTTACAATGTCCCTGGGAGTTTTTCTTGAGGGATCTCTTTCAGATGGTGATTGGTGAATTATTTCCATTTCTATTTTGTCCCATGATTCTAATACATCATGAAAATTTTCTTTGATAATTTCTGGAAAGATGTCCAACTTTTTTAAAAATCATGTTTTTCAGGTAGTCCGATAATTCTTATATTATTTCTCCTGGAGTTTTTATTTTGTTTTGTTTTCAGGGGGTGTTGTTTTTTGTTTTGTTGGTGAAGCAATCTGGCTTAAGTGAGTTGTCCAGGATCACACAGTTAGTGCCAAGTGTCTGAGGACAGATTTAAATTCAGGTCCTCCTACTCCAGGGCTGGTGTTCTATCTACTGTGCCATCTCCCTTACCTCTAGATCTATTTTCCAGGGCAATTGTTTTTCCAAATGAGAAATTTCATTTTTTTTTAACTTTTGATTTTATTGTATCTCGATGTATCATAGAGTCACTAGTTTCCATAACTTCAATTCTAATTTTAAAGGAATTGTCTGTACTTCCTTTTCTTTTTGGCCAATTCTATTTGTAAAGTATCTATTTTGTGTAGTAAATATTTTAGGTACCTTTGTCCATGATATTGATACTTTCTTATGATTTTCCTGTAATACTCTCATTCCTTCCTCCCCCAATCTTTCTTGTATTTCTTTTACTTGTTTTTTTAAAATTATTTGTAAGATCTTTCAGGAATTTGTTTTTTGAAACACATTACATATTTCTTTGAAACTTTACTTGTAGCCACTTTGGCACAATTGTCCTCTTCTAATTTTATGATTTTTTTACCTCTTATTTCCCCAGTTACTTTTCATAGGCAAGCTCTTTTTTATATTTTTACCATTTTTTCTGCCATTTCTTGTGACATGGTATTTTTATGTGAGAGTTGGGCTCTGGTCTGTTTGAATTGGGCCTCTAGATCTTACTAACAGAAACTTCACTAGGCTTTAGGGTTTAGCTGTTTGAATTCTTTGGAGGGTACATTTTTGTTTGTTATTTTTAAAATTTTTAGCTTGAATAAAGAAGCAGGGACTTTGTACTAAAATCCCTATGTATAGAGGATGTATAGGAGTTTGCTGCTGGTCTTCTCCATGAATGTGATCCTGCAGAATAATTGCTACAAGCAAAGATTCAAATAAATATACTCAATTTTTTTGAGTTTTTGAATGTAGGTGTTTTGAATTCACTGTCTTCTGCTGTCTTAATCTTCTTTGTCACCAAAGTAGTTTTTTAATAATAGGATCCTTTTTTGTTGTTTTTATTAAATTTTCCCTCCATTTTTTTTATTTGCAATTCTGTAAATTTTAGCTCTTTTGCCATCATGGGCATGGATGGACACTATCTCAAGCTTAAAGTATTTTCACACTGCTATTTCTAGGATTTTAGAAGTCTCCTGTACTTCCAAGGTAGTGTGATCACTATGGCTTAAGAATTTTGAAAGCTGCTTACTTCTGTCACTGCCACCTAGGCCCACCACTGTTGTTTCATTCATGTAGGTTCTGGGCCAGATTCCTTGCATCACAGATTTCTTTCTGACTTCCTTTGCTATTTTGCAACAGAAATACTTCTCATTCTAACTTTCGTTAGCTCTGTCACATCAGAATTTAAGTTGAGTTATTTTAAAGCAATTTAGAGGGAAATGTGGGGAAATCTCTGCTTAGAACTTTTATGACTCCCCCATCTGGGCTCTCCTCCCAGAAGTTTTCAAATTTTGTTTTTTAAGGGGAAAAATTGGGAGGAGAAACAGTTTTGAATAAAAAGTTGCAAATATTAACTGAATCGCAAATACATTGAAACATAGAATAATCAGTATTCAAAAAATCCAAGAATCAATAAACAAAAATAAAATAAAATCAATAGAAAAAATAGATGACAATAGAAAATATAAGGTATTGAAAATGGTCTGAAAACTAGATCAAGAAAAGATAAATTCAAATGCTTAGATTCCTTGAAATCACTACCAAACACAAATTGGTGATGCTATGCAATTAAAGCACTCATAAAATAAAAATGTCTAGATAAGCAGAGGTCAAAGCAAAAAGTAGAAAATTTAGACTAAAAAATTCATAAAAGATACCCCAAAAATGAAAACAGGTAGAATGTTACATCTAAAAAACTCAGAGTTTCCATTCCCAAGGGGAAAAAAAAAGACAAGCTGCTAGAAAGAAAGTATTCAAACAATAAGGAATCACATTCAGGATAATAGATGCCTTGGTAACTATTCTTAGAAAGAAGTAAATTTGAAATAAGATATTCCAATGAACATAGAAAGAGCTTTATAACCAACATACTGAGTATAATCATATAGAGAGGGAAATGAAAATCTATTAGAATAAATGATTTTCAGATATTTCCAATGGAAAGACCAGAACTGATTAGAGACACTAAAATGCATGCACAAGAGTTAATAGAAATACAATGTGATATTTTATTCTAATAGGTGGTACATTTGTTCATTTCTTATACTTTGTTTAAATTATAATGAACTGCTTATGTTCTAATAAGGAAGAAGAAACAAGTATCTTTAGAACTTTTTTTTTTTTTAGAATGTTATCAAAGAAAACAGAGAAAAAATAATAGAAGAATGAGGTTTTATTGTTGTTTTTCAATATTTTGAGACCAAAAAATATGGGGAGAAAAAAAGAATACCTTAGAAACAAATTAGATAAAAGGTGAAAAAAAATCATCATTTTTCTTAAGTGAAGTACTCAAGAAGATAATGCAAACACGAAGAAATGGAGTTATTTTAAAAAAGGAAACATCTTTTGAATCTCACTTTTATCTACATTGGCCAAAGGACAGCTGAATTCATTTGCATATACATATTCAAATGGGAAATAGTCAGGGAAAGGCAGAAGAAAGAGTGATCTGTAAAGGTAAGGATGAGGGGAAGTACAGTAATAATTAAAACAAACCTCAACTTTGCATGATGAACCATAAGAGGAAAAAAGTGTAAAAAAATTTTTATCAGAGTTTAGCCAAGGGAAAAGGAAGAGGTCTAGTGAAGTGGAAGCATTGTATTTCAATTATAAATTACAAGTATTGACAGCATGTTTTACCATTCATCGCCTTTTTCTTCTTTTTTAAATAGATAGGAGAAAGAGAGAGAGAGAAAAAATATACAAATTTATGGAGGGGAAAATTCACAATTAATAATCCTAACTATGATCATAAAAAGAATAAAACTATGGATAAGATGGGGGAACATAGTAGAATATTTTTGAAGTATTCAATAAAATGTTGTTTACAAGAAGACCCTGAAAGCATAAAGTTCCATGCCAAGTTAAAATAAGGGGATGATGTTTAATTTATTATGCTCCAGGCAAACTTAAAGAAAAATAAAAGCAAGAGAAGCATTCATACATGGCAACCATAAAAATAGACTTGATTAAAACAGAAAAACAGAGAAACCTCAATATGTTTAAAAGCAATATAGGAAAATAAAAATATCAATGATGGTATTGTGTCTAAGAACTTAAAAGAAAAAAATAATTGAATTAGAAGGAAAACAGATAACAAAACTATATAGTTTGGGGTCAAAATTTGCAACTTTCAGATAGACAGAAATCTACCAAAAGATAAATAAGGAATAAATTATGAATCTAAACTGGTTTTCAAAAGATTAAATATAATAAATCTATGTTGGTTACTAAATAGGAATTGAGAGTTCTCAATTATCCATAGTACCTTTGCAAAAAACTGAGCATCTATACAATTTATAAATAAATGCAGAACTCCAGAAATGTTAAAAGATTTACTTTGCTAGCCACAATGTAATGAAATTAAAAGTAAAAATGGGAAATGAAAAAAAGAATTCAGTAGATGACCAAGAAGCATGGCTTATGTACACAAAGATATTTATATGAAAATTTATTGTAGTAATAAAAAACTAAGAGGGTAGTCATTATTTGGGACTGGTTGAATAAATAATGGCATTAAAAATAAAGAAATATTTTGTCATATTTTTCCATTTATATATATATATATATAAAAAGAAATACTACAGTCATAGGTCATTCAACAATTAATCAAAGGCAGTTTACTTAGCCATACCATAAAAAGCACTGTCTTTAAATATATTTCACTTCCAAATAACAATTTGAGACAAAATTATTTGATGAATCCTGGGAACCTTGGAACATTGAAGAAATTTGAAGAGCTAAACTACACGTACAAAGGAGATATTTTATGACATTAGGTGACAAAGAAATCCAAAACTTAGACTTTTTCCCTCAATAGTATTTTTTTTCAAATACACATAAAGATGGTTTTCAGCATTAATTTTTCTAAGATTTTGTATTACAATTTCATTTTTTTTTTCCTCTCATACCTTTCCCTTCTGCAAAACAAGAAGCAATTTGATGTAGGTTATACATGTGCAATCTTTTAAAATATATTTGTATATGTTTCATGCTATGCAAGAAAAAACAAACCGAAAGTATAAAAAAAAAAACATGAGAATGAAAAAGCAAAGAAACACAGAAGAAAACAAAAAGAGATGAAAATTTTGTGCTTCAATCCACATTCAGTTTATACAGTTCTCTCTCTGGATGTAGATGCCATTTTCCAATTGTAACCCAGACTCAAGAGAGTTATATCTAAATTATAGTTTTAATGTCTTTCCTCCCATGATATATGGAATGAATTTTCAGGAAAAGCTACCTTAGCACCTATGGAAGAGGTCTCTGGTAGATAATATTGTCTCTACAATATCTGGGAAATTTTCTTTTTTTTGGGAAAAAAGATGCTTTTTGCTTTTAAAATAACTGAATAAAAGCATGAAAAATACGTTATAAAATGTGAAATGGATAATTTTGATTATATTAAGTTAAAAAAGTTTTTGTGCAAACAAAACCAATAAAAACAAGATAAGAAGGGAAGCAGAAAGCTGAGGGTAAATTTACATTCTGACAGACCTAATTTCTAAATTATAGAGAGAATTGACTCAAATTTATAAAAATACAAGCCATTCTCCAACTAATAAATGATAAAGGATATGAACAGACAATTTTCAGATGAAGAAATTGGAACCATTTCTAGTTACATGAAAGAATGCTCTAAATCACTATTGATCAGAGAAATGCAAATTAAGACAATTCTGAGATACTACTACACATCTCTCAGATTGGCTAAGATGACAGGAAAGGATAATGATGAATGGAGGGGATATGGGAAAACTGGGACATAATACATTGTAGAATTATGAACTGATCCAATCATTCTGGAAAACAGTTTGGAACTATTCCCCAAGAGCTACCAAATTGTGCATGCCTTTTCATCCAGGAGTGTCCCTAATGGGCTTGTATCTTATCTCAGATAGATCAAAAAAAGAGGAAAAGGACTCACATGTTCAAAAATGTTTGTAGCAGCCTTTTTTTGTTTGTTTGTTTGTTTGTTTGTTTTTATAGTGGCAAGGAATTGGAAACTGAGTGAATGTCCATAAGTTGGACAATAGCTGAATAAGTTATGGTATATAAATGGTGTAGAATATTGTTATTCTATAAGAAACAATCAGCAGGAGCTTTCAGAAATGTCTGGAGAGAGTTAACATGAATTGATAGTAGGTAAAGTGAATAAAACTAACAGAATATTGTACATGGTAGCAAGATTATAGGAAGATCAATTCTGAAGTACTTAGCTCTTTTTAACAATGAGATGATTCATGTCAATTCCTATAGAATTGTGATGGAGAAAGCCATCTGCATCCAGAAAGAGGACTATAGGGATGAATATGGATCACAACATAGTATTTTCACTTTTTTGTTATTGTTTGCTTGCTTTTTGTTTTGTCTCATTTGTTTTTGTCTCATTTTGTTTTGTCTCATAATTTCAAAAACTACATACTGACAGCTATCTACAAATAGATCATGATAAGATGAACTGATGATAATCAAGAGAATGGAACCCACTATTATTTAGAATTAGGAAAGGTTTCTCTAGAGGGAATCAAGAAGTCTTTTTATAAAACATGGGATTTTGGCTGAGACTTGAAGGAAACCAAGGATGTCAGGAGGCAGAAATAAAAGTGAAAGAAATCCAGTGTTAGTGGACAACCAGTGAAAATGCCCAGAATTTGCCAATGGAGTGTCTTGCTTGAAAAATAGCAAGAAGGTTGGTGTCTTTGGATGACAGCATACATAGAAAATGCAAGAAGACTGGAAAGATAGGAACAATTGGGTGAAAAAATACTTTGGATGATTGGATGATTTTAGAATAATACAAGCAATAATAGCTTTCATATGGCATTTAAAGGTTTACAAAGCATATATATATGTATGTATGTATATGTATATATATACATATATATGTATATATATACATATATATGTGTATATATATATATATACACATATATATGTATATATAATCATGTGAGCCTCATAACAATCCTATGAATTAAGTGCTATTATTGTCTCAATTTTATAAATGAATTCATTCTCCAAATGAATTTTTTGATTATTTTGTTGAGTTTTGTATTGTATATTTCTGAGAGTTTGATTAAAAGAATTTAAATGTAAATTAACTGGTAATATCACTATTTTATTATACTGACACAGTTGAATGAATATCTTTATAATCATAAGTGCACAAAACCAAATGTGGATTCTGTGATGCTTTTTTTTTAACCCCTTTAGTCAGTCATGACTCTACTTGACTTCAGATAACTCTCTGTTTACACTTTTCTTAAAATCTTTATTATGTAAAATGCACATACTAATTTTCCATCTCCTTGTCTATTAACCAGTAAGTTTCATGAAGTCAGAGATTATTATACAAATTTTTAAAAATCTCTTCCCATTAAGTTTGGATTTTCTGTCCAGAAACTTTATCCCAGTTCTATATACAAAGTAAATAAACAATGTTAATTGAATGAATGAACAAATGAAGCACATTATTGTCAGAATATTATTATATTTGGAACAATGATCAAATGCCTTCAAAAATGGTTGAACTGATGCAATTCCAACTGCTATAAAGCCAAGTATAAATGTTTTTTTCAAAGAACAATAGTAAAATTCTTAGTAATACTCACAACATCCCCAATTTTTTTTTTCAGTGGCAATAGTTTTACAAGTCCCAAACATTGGCGTTTATTTTATGTAAAATAAGAAAAGTGACTATTTTTGCATTGTTAAGAAAACAATGCATTATTTCTTTTTTGCCCCTACCTCATACACATTTTTCAGGTTCATGGAATATATATATATGTGTGTGTGTGTGTGTGTGTGTGTGTGTGTGTGTGTGTGTGTGTGTGTAAATCTATATGTATATGGGTTGATATATATTTACAAAGACACACATGCATATATGTATGTGTTTATAAAGGTATGTCTGTGGGTATGTATAATCTAGTGAATCCATAACCAGTTATAGATGGCACCAAAGCTGCATTAAAATTACCTGAGTGAAGAAGATATAAAGGGAGTTTTTTTTTTTTTTTTGACTTGCACTGCCAATTCAAGTAATGTTGTTTATTAACATTTGTAGATCAGCAGCAACTATTCAAAGTATCATAAATTAGATGAAGATTTTCTTTTATTGTTTCAGTAATATTTTGTTACAGTAAAGGAACCCCACTATAATAGTTGATCTACATATTTTGTAAAACTAAACATACAATTAATAATGAAACTTAAGAATAGTTGCTAAAATATTATTTGCTTACAAGAGAATATATAAATTTTGCATTAGGCCCCATTTTTTAAAAGGAGGTAAAACTCAACTTTCAAATTAAATTTTATTCCACTCTGTAAGGATGGTGAATCAGCAAACATACACAAGGTATTTAGAAGAAATAATTCCTTAAATAGCAGAGTCCAAGTAGAAAGCAAAAATCCTTCCCTTTTTTGCCCCCCAAAGCGACCATAAAAACCACATTCCATTATGTTAATGATTAAAAATAAGTGTATTTATACAGAAAATGAAAAGTAATTTCCTCACAATGCTAGACTTATTTATTACTAAAGTTCACCCTTCTACCTGGTTAAAAAATCCCATCTTATGATTCAGGCCAGTTCTGAATATAATTGGTGGATTCTTTCAGTGACTATTTCCCCCTCTGTTTCTAGAATTTCAGGGCAGTTTTCCTTGATGTTGTCTTGAAGAATGATATCCACCGTTATTTTGAATGGAATTTCACTTTGTATCTCTTGCTGTTGGATTGTGTTGGTAATGTATAAAAATGCTGAAAATTTATGTGGATTTATTTTATATCCTGAAACTTTGCTAAAATTCTGAATTATTTCTAATAGCTTTTTAGCAGAGTCTTTGGAATTCTCTAAGTATAGATTGCAAAGAGTGATAGTTTCATTTCCTACTCTAATTCCTTGAATCTCTTTCTCGGCTCTTATTGCTGAGGCTAGCATTTCTAGTACAATATTGAATAGTAATGGTGATAGTGGGCAACCTTGTTTAACTCCTGATCTTACTGGGAAAGATTCTAGTTTATCGCCATTACATATGATGTTTACTGACAGTTTTAAATATATGCTCCTGATTATTTTAAGGAATAGTCCATTTATTCCTATAATCTCAAGTGTTTTTAGTAGGAATAGACATTGGATTTTATCAAATGCTTTTTCTGCATCTATTGAGATGATCATATGTTTTTTGTTAATTTGGTTATTGATATAGTTGATTATGCTAATTTTTTTTTTCCTAATATTGAACCAGCCCTGCATTCCTGGTATAAATCCCACTTGGTCATAGTGTATTGTCCTGGGGATGATTTTCTGTAGTCTTTTTGCTAATATTTTATTTAAGATTTTAGCATCAATATTCATTAGGGAGATTGGTCTATATTTTTTTCTCAGTTTTCAGTCTACCTGATTTAGTTATTAGTACCATGTCTGTGTCATAAAAGGAATTTGGTAGAACTCCTTCAATCCCTATTTTTTCAAATAGTTTATATAGCACTGGAGTTAGTTGTTCTTTAAATGTTTGGTAGAATTCACATGTAAATCCATCTGGTCCTGGGGATTTTTTCTTAGGGAGTTGGTTAATAGCTTGTTCTATTTCTTTTTCTGAAATGGGACTATTTAGACTATTTATTTCTTCCTCTGTTAATCTGGGCAAGCTATATTTTTGAAGGTATTCTTCCATTTCACTTAAGTTATCGAATTTATTGGCATAAAGTTGGGCAAAGTAGCTCCTAACTATTGGTCTAATTTCCTCTTCATTAGTGGTGAGTTCTCACTTTTCAGTTTTAAGACTAATAATTTGTTTTTCCTCTTTCCTTTTTTTAAATCAGATTTACTAAGGGTTTGTCTTTTTGTTGGTTTTTTCATAGAACCAACTCTTAGTTTTATTAATTAATTCAACAGGGTTTTTTTTGTTTGTTTGTTTTTTTACTTTCAATTTCATTAATCTCTCCTTTTATTTTTAGAATTTCAAGTTTCCTGTTTGTTTGGGGGGGTTTAATTTGTTCCTTTTCTAGCAATTTTAGTTGTAAGCCCAATTCATTGACCCTCTCTTTCTCTATTTTATGCAAGTAGGCCTGTAGAGATATAAAACTTCCCCTTATTACTGCTTTGGCTCTATCCCACACATTTTGGTATGATGTCTCATTATTGTCATTTTCTTGGGTGAAATTATTAATTATGTCTATGATTTGTTGTTTCACCCAATCATTCTTTAGTATGAGATTATTTAGTTTCCAATTATTTTTTGGTCTATTTTCCCCTGGTTTTTTATTGAATGTAATTTTCATTGCATCGTGGTCTGAAAAGAATGCATTTACTATATCTGCCTTATGGCATTTGATTTTGAGGTTTTTATGCCCTAGTATATGATCGATTTTTGTATAGATTCTATGAACTGCTGAAAAGAAAGTGTACTCCTTTCTGTCTCCATTTAGCTTTTGCCAAAGATCTATCATATCAAACTTTTCTAGAATTCTATTTACCTCTTTGACTTCTTATTTATTTTGTGGTTTGATTTATCTAATTCTGAGAGTGCAAGGTTAAGATCTCCCACTATTATAGTTTTGCTGTCTATTTCTTCTTGCAGCTCTCTTAATTTCTCTTTTAAGAATTTAGATGCTGCACCACTTGGTGTGTATATGTTTAATATTGATACTGCTTCATTATTGATGCTATCCTTTAACAAGATATAATGCCCTTCCTTATCTCTTTTAATTAGATCAATTTTTTTTTTGCTTGATCTGAGATGAGGATGGCTACCTCTGATTTTTTGGCTTCAACTAAATCATAATAGATTCTGCTCCAGCCTTTTACCTTCACTCTGTATGTATCTCCTTCTTCAAATGTGTTTCTTGTAAACAGCATATTGTAGGATTCTGGCTTTTAATCCAGTCTGCTAACTGTTTCCTCTTTATGGGGGAGTTTACCCCATTCACCTTTATAATTAGAATGACTATTTCTAAATTGCTTGCCATCCTGTTAACCCCTGCTTATGCTTTTCTCCTTTCCTTCCCTCTTACCCCTCTCCCCAGTATTAAACTTATGAGCACCACTTGTTTTTCATAGCCCTCCCTTTTTAGTATCCCTCCCCCACCTTAAAGTTCCTCCCAGTATTTTACCCCTTTTTCTCACAATTTCTGTATTCCTTTCCCCTTAGCTTACTCCTTCCCTCCCACTTTTCAATGAAGTGGAAGAAGTTTCACCATAAATCGAATATGTCTATTGATACACACTATATTCATCCCCCTCCTTTCTTTCTCTCAGACATAACAGGTTACCTTTGACTCTTTATGAGATGTAGTACCACCACTTTACCCTTTTTTATGATATAATTTCCTTTCCACCTCTAGTTTCTAGGACAAATTATACATGTGTTCTTTACATATCTTTATGGCAGAAATATAGTTCTCAAGATTTTTTTTTACCTTTTTAGAAATCTCTTGAGTTCTGAATTTGAAGATCAAATATTTTGTGCAGATCTGGTTTTTTCATCAAGAATAAATGGAATTCATTTATTTCGTTAAATGTCCATCTTCTTCCCTGGAAATGGATGCTCATTTTTGCTGGATTGATGGAGTTGTGAAAGAATCCAACCATTCTGAAAAGTAATCTAGAATTATGCCCAAAAAGTTATCAAACTGTGCATACCCTTTGATCCAGCAGTGCTACTACTGGGCTTATATCCCAAAGAAATACTAATGAAGGGAAAGGGACCTGAATGTGCCAAAATGTTTGTGGCAGCCCTTTTTGTAGTGGCTAGAAACTGGAAAATGAATGGATGCCCATCAATTGGAGAATGGTTGGGTAAATTATGGCATATTAATTTTATAGAATATTATTGTTCTGTAAGAAATGACCAACAGGAGGAATATAGAGAGGCTTGGAGAGACTTACATCAACTGATGCTAAGTGAAATGAGCAGAACTAGGGGACTATTATACACTTCAACAACAATACTATATGAGGATGTATTCTGATAGAAGTGGATATCTTCAACATAGAGAAGAGCTAATCCAATTCCAATTGATCAATGATGGAAAGAATCAGCTATACCCAGAGAAGGGACACTGGGAAATGAGTGTAAACTGTTAGCAGTTTTTGTTTTTCTCCCAGATTATTTTTACCTTCCAAATCCAATTCTTCCTTTGCAACAACAACAACAACAACAACAAAATTTGGTTCTGCACATATATATTGTACCTAGGATATACTATAAGATATTCAATATGTATGGGAATGCTGCCATTTAGGGGAGGGGGTGGAAGGAAGGAGGGGGAAAATTCAGAACAGAAGGGAGTACAAGGGATAATGTAAAAAATTTCCTATCCATAGGTACTGTAAAAAAATGTTATAATTATAAAATTAATAAAAAAAGAATGCTATCCAGATTATTTTCTTTGTTGGTTATAGTCTTCAGGTAATAATAATAATAAATAATTTTTAAATTGTCCCTTCTAGATCTATTTTTCAGGTTGGCTGCTTTCCCAATGAGGTATCTTACAATTTCTTCCCCTTTTCATTGTTTTTAGTTTATTTGACTGATTGTGAATGTCTCATGGAGTAATTAGCTTCCATTAGCCCCATTCTAGTTTTAATATTTGATTTTTTTTTCAGTTAACTTTTGTATCTCTTTTTCCATTTAGTTAATTCTACAGTTGAAGGCATTTATTTCTTCAATGATTTTTTTTTCATTTAACCAATTGTATTTTTGAGGAATTGCATTTTTTCCAATCTGTTGATTCTCTCTTACATTCCTCCCATTTCTTTTCTCATTTTCCCACAAGGAAAATTGCAAAGAATATTTTTATAAAAGTCCAAAACTAAAGTCTCAAGGAAAAAAATGCTACAAGCTGCCAGACCAAAGCAAAACAGATATCAAGGAACAACACCCACAATTACTTAGGACTTGGCAACTTCTACAATAAAGGATCTAAAGGACTGGAATATCACATTTTGGAAGGCAAAGAACCCCAGGGTTACAACCAAGAATTTAGTATCTAGCATGACTGAGCATCATCTTTCAGGGCAAGCAAAGGATCTTCAATGAAACAAAGGACTTTCAATTTTTCTACTAAAAAAAAAAAAAAAAAAAAAAAAAAAAAACAGAACTAAACAGAAAATCTAATATTCAAACACAGGACACAAAAGAACCATAAAAAGATAAACAAGGAAGAAATATATATTATGTAAAGCTTAAATTGTTTATATCCCTAGATGGAAAAATGATATCTGTAACTCTTAACAACTGTATTTGTTAAAGGTGCAGATAGAAGAAGGCATCACATGGATGGAGGGTATGTTTGTGAATGGACTATGATGTAATATCTATCTATCTATCTATATCTATATCTATATCTATATCTATATCTATAGATATAGATATAGATATATATACCTCAACATCACCAGACATTACAAACCACACAACTTCTATTAAAAAAGTAAGAAGTAACATTCCAAAAGCCACTGTGTTTCCAAATCAACTTTCCCAGTACTCCTCCGTGGCCATAGCTGCAGTATAACCAAACACCACCAGCATTCCTCCTAAATAAATTTAAAAAAACCAATTAAACCTAAAAAAGTACTATTCAAACTTACAACAATCACACACCCCACACCACCACTAGCTACAAGTCCCAAGCCTCCATATATTGGAGAAGGTTTAGAGGCAAAAGCAACAAACCCAAAAATCAGTAGCAAAGACAATAAAAAAAAATTACTATCATTTCCAGTATAATTTTAGTATGGACGCTAACCATAACCTATGGCATGAAAAACCATTGTTGTAATTCAACTACAAAAACCTAATGACCAATCCACGCAAAACTCATCCACTAATAAAAATCATTAACCACTCATTCGTTGACCTTCCTGCACCATCTAACATCTCTGCCTGATGAAACTTTGGATCTTTACTTGGTATCTGCCTAATAATCCAAATCTTAACAGGGCTGTTCTTAGCTATGCACTATCCTTCTGACACCCTGACCGCCTTCTCTTCGGTAGCCCATATCTGCAGTGACATCAACTACGGTTGATTAATTTGCAATCTTAACGCCAACGGAGCCTCTATATTTTTTATATGCCTATTCTTACACATAGGCCGAGGAATTTATTATGGATCATACTTCTACAAAGAAACCTGAAATATCTAAGTAGTCATTACTAACTATTATAGCTACTCCATTGTAGGCTACATTCTACCCTGAGGTCAAATATTCTGAGGCGCTACTGTAATTACAAACCTTCTATCAGCTATTCCCTATATTGGAACAACACTTGCAGAATGGATTTGAGGAGGCTTTTCAGTTGACAAAGCTACCCTAACCCAATTCTTCGCATTCCACTTTATCCTCCCCTTCATTATTACAGCCCTAGTTATTGTACACCTATTATTCCTTCACGAAACAGGGTCTAACAACCCCTCAGGAATTAACCCTGATTCAGATAAAATCCCCTTCATTCCTACTACACCATCAAAATCGCCCTCTGCCTTATATTCCTACTCCTAATTCTACTATCCCTAGCCCTCTTTTCCCCAGACTTATTAGGGGACCCCGATAATTTTTCACCCGCCAACCCCCTAAGCACATCTCTCCATATTAAACCAGAATGATATTTCCTGTTTGCATATGCTATCCTACGCTCTATTCCCAACAAACTAGGTGTCGTTGTCACTCTACTAGCCTCTATCCTAATCTTACTAGTTATTCCTTTCCTCCACATGGCCAACCGACGAAGCACAATATTCCAACCCGTTTCTCAAACACTATTCTGAATCTTTACTGCTAACTTCATCACACTCACCTGAATTGGCGGCCAGCCAGTAGAACAGCCATTTATTATTATCTGCCAACTAGCCTCCATTCTCTACTTCATACTTATCCTCATCCTCATACCTCTAGCAGGCTTATTTGAAAACTACATACTTAAACCTAAATGAAGAGTCCAAGTAATTTAACTAAAATACTGGCTTTGCAAGCCTAGGACCCATCAGGAAGAAGGCATTACGCCCCACCATCAACACCCAAAGCTGATATTCTACTTAAACTACTTCCTGTCTACACAAAAATCTTTTAGTAATGTTACAATTTTTAATTTATATACTATGCCAGTATTAATTTTTTTATTAAAAATAAAACTTATTACATAATATCCATGTTATTAAGACATACTTATATATAGAACATTTATATATTTTCCCCTATCATATAAGCATGTAAATTACATATTATGTAATAATAACTATTTATGTATATAGAGCATACATTTATATATTACTAGCATATAATAATATACATAATAATCATATCTTACTAAATACATTAATATAAGTATTACTAATAATTATCTAATACATGCAGATCATTACCTAATAAATCTCATATAGTACATAATACATAATATGTATATATTACATAAGACATAATATGTTGGCGTACATAGACATAACATCCATGAAGGGGGATCAACAAAGCTACTTCCTCTAGCAGATCATCGCCAATAGGAATACCTTTATCCTCAATTCACGAGAGATCAGCAACCCGCCATCTGAAGATACACGATCCTTCAGAGCAAGCCCATTAACTGCGGACGAACCTAAATTCCTTTGACTGGCTACTGGTTGCTACTTCAGGCCCATTCGTTCCTATTTCAGCTCAACCATGCTTTTCATGGAGGCATTTGTGATGGTAACAGTGTGGTTTGGCCTCATATGGCGGCATCTCCAGTGATTTCAACAGCATAAGGTAGGATTTTATTGGGGGTAGTTTATCAGCAGGGCTGGACGCCAATAAACAGAGCAGACTTACATAACAAGAGGTACTGATATTGTTCCAGACATCAACTGAGAAGTAATTACAGCACACACAGTTGTTTCCAAATGGTGTTAATCAATGAATGGTTATAAAACATAATATTACTCTAGTTGATATAAGTATTTGTATTGTTTAGATATTAAGCAAGAATATGATATCAATTACTCAAAGACATATCAATGATCGATAGACATAACTATTAATTATTACTTAAACCTCAATAGACATGTGTTTATATTCCCCCCCCACGAAAAACACGTGTCTGTGTATGCATATGAGTGCCAGTACATGTATGCACGTGTGTATGCATATGTGCATATGTGTGTGTGCATATGCACATGTATGTGTGTGAATAAACGTGTGCAAATAATTTATAATAATTTATAACAAATTTTTTTTTTACTGCTAAAACCCCCTACCTCCCTTACTAAATTTTATCACTTCTGTCAAACCCCAAAACCGGGTGATAGGCCTCTAGTATGGTACAAAGTACCTTGGAGAAGTAGGTTCAAACCCGTATATAATAGTAGCTGCTTACCCTAAACTTATCCAAACTACTATTAGACACTACTGGTATAAATTATTACAGAGTATTACAGAGTAGCAGAATACCATAGCATACCATAGATTATCACAAAGTATTACAAAATATAAACATACTAGAAATTATAATCTACTTCTATAAATATTATTTAAGCTATGTGAGCTATATGAGCTATATAAAAACTAGATGCATCACATTTTTAAACCAAAATCTTGTGTTTTTTTCCTTTTTAAGTTTTTCAAAAGTACAAAAAAAAATTAATACTGTCATAGTATACAAATTTAAATCTTTGTAAAAAATATATTTTCCTATTTATTAGTTTGTGTAGCTTAACCAAAGCATAGCACTGAAAATGCTCAGATGGACTTTAATCAGTTCCACAAGCACAAAGGTTTGGTCCTGGCCTTACTGTTAATTTTTATTAAACATACACATGCAAGTCTCCGCAATCCGGTGAGTATGCCCTTAAAACTCTACCTTGAGCTTTAGGGAGCGGGTATCAGGCACACTCTTAAAGGTAGCCCATGAAACCTTGTTTAACGACACCCCCAAGGGATACAGCAGTGACTAACATTGAGCAATAAACGAAAGTTTGACTAAATTATAGTAAAAAGGGTTGGTAAATCTCATGCCAGCCACCGCAGTTATACACTTAACCCAAATTAACAGAAGAATGGCGTAAAGTGTGTTTAAGCAAAATGACACTTCAATAAGGTTAAAAATCAACTGTGCTGTAATACGACCCTAGTTGTTATTAAAATACGCAACTAACGTGACTTTACCCCCTGCTGAAGACACTAAAGCTAAGGTCCAAACTAGGATTAGAGACCCCACTATGCTTAGCCATAAACCGAGGTAATTAAACAATTAAATTACTCGCCAGAGAACTACAAGCCACTGCTTAAAACTCAAAGGACTAGGCGGTGCCCTAGACCCTCCTAGAGGAGACTGTTCTATAATCGATAAACCCCGATAAACCTCACCCCTTCTCACTTGACAGTCTACATACTGCCATCGTCAGCTCACCCCAATAGGGTTCAAAAGTGAGCAAAATCATGAAACCATAAAAACGTTAGGTCAAGGTGTAGCATATGGAGGGGGAAGTAATGGGCTACATTTTCTACTCTAGAACACAACGAAATGTCTATTGAAATAAAGATATGAAGGAGGATTTAGCAGTAAATTAAGTATAGAGAGCTTAATTGAAATCGGCAATAGGGTACACACACATAGCCCGTCACCCTCCTCAACAAAGTAACTTACCTATTGCTAATAAGAATATGTCAAAACTGGAAGGTGCACTTGGAATATCAAAATGTAGCTTAACTAAAGCATTTAGCCTACACCTAAAAGATTTCAGCTAACCCTGACCATTTTGAGCGAGACCTAGTCCTAAAACACAAATAATCAAACTATCTTACTTAATCTTCAAAATATTAATTAATCCTAGTATAGACGATAGAACAGATACTTTATAGGCACAATAACGAAAGAATCGTGAGGAAACTTTGAAAGATCCTTTAAAAAACCTACAAGCAATAAAAAGCAAAGATTACACCTTATACCTTTTGCATAATGATTTAGCTAGTCAAATCGGACATATATATCATATTGGAGGTATATATAAAAGAGAAATACATTAAGGGTAAAAAGGATATACTGGGAGAAGAAGAAAGGGGAGACACAATAAGATACATTAGATCACATGAAAAGGCACAAAACACCTATCATGATCCAGGGAAAGAAGGGAAGAGGATGAGCACTGTCTGAAGCTTGATCTTGTCAGTTTTGGCTCTAAGAGGAAATAACTTAATCATTCAGTTGGGCATAGAAATATATCTAACTCTATAAAGAAATAGGAGAAAGAGGAAAGAAAATGAAGAGGTAGAAGGGAGGGAAGAAAGACTAAGAAAAATATATAAGAAGTGGAGAGGAGTGATAAAAGATAAGGCAGGGGGTGGGATGAGTAAAACAAAAAACAAAACACTACTAACGACAGGGTGGAAAAAGAGAGCAAAAACATATAAAGAGGAAAAATAGAATGGAGGGAAATACAAAAATGGTAATCCTAATTGTGGAATGGGAATGAGAATAACTCTTCCATAAAATGGAAGCAAATAGCAAAGTGGATTAAAAAACAGAATCCCATAATAAATTGTTAACATGAAATACATTTGACACAAAGAGACACAGATATAGTAAATGTAAATGCTGCAGCAGAATTTATTGTGATTCAGAGGAAGGGAAAAAAAAAAGCAGGGGTAGCAATTGTAATCTCAGAAAAAGCAAAAGTAGAAAAATATATCTAATTAAAAGAAATAAGGAAGGAAAGTACATCTTGATGAAACGCACCATAAACATTGAAGTAGCAAAAATATTAAATGTATATGCACCAAGACATAGAACATATAAATTCCTAGAGAAGATTTTAAGCTATTTACAAGAAGAAATACACAACAAAACTACATTAGTAGGGGAGCCTCAGCCTTCCCCTCTCAGAATCAGACAAATCTAACCAGAAAATAAGCAAGAAAGAAACTAGGGAGATTAATAGGATCCTAGAAAAACCTAGATGTGATAGATCTCTGGGGAAAAGTGAATGAAAGGAATACACCTTTTTTTCAGCAGTACATGACATTTACAAAAAATTGACCATGTATTAGGGCATTTAAAAAATTCACAATCAAATGCAGAAAGGCAGAAATAATAAACATTTCCTTTTCAGACCACAATGAAATAAAAATTATATTCAATAAAATGCCAAGAAAAGATGGATTAAAAACCATTTGGAGTTGTATAATCTAATTCTTAAGAATGAGTGGATCAAAGAATACATCACAGAAGTACTCCATAATTTCATCCAAGAAAATGACAATAATAAGACAAGATAACAAAGATGCAGCCAAAGTAGTTCGTGGAGGAAATGTTACATCTCTAAATAGCTACATGAATAAAATAAAGAAAGAAGAGATCAATGAATATGGCATGCACCTAAAAAGCTAGGGAAATAAAAACAAATTAAAAATCCCCAATTAAATACCAAATTTGAAATTCTGAAACTCAAAGGAGAGATTAATAATTTAGAATTTAAGAAAACAATTGAATCAATAAATAAAACTAAGTGTTGGTTTTATGCAAAAAAAAAAAAAAACTAACAAAATAAATAAATCTTTGGCTAATTTGATCAGAAAAAAAGGAAAGAAAACAAAATCACCACCATCAAAAATGAATGGTGTGAACTCACCACCAATGAAAAAGAAATTAAAGCAATAATTAAGAGCTATTTTGCCCAACTCTATGGCAACAAGTCTGTCAATCTAACTGAAATGGATAAATAAATAAAAAAATACAAATTGCCCAGATTAACAGAAGAAGAAATTAAATACTTAAATAGTCTCATTTTAAAAAAAGAAATTGAATAACCCATTAGTGAAATCCCTAAGAAAAATTCACCAGGGTTCCATGGATTCACAAATGAATTTTACCAAAAATTTAAATAATTAATTCCAATGCTATGTAAAGTATTTGGAAAAAATATTTAAATAATTAGTCTTGCCAATTTCCTTCTTTAACACAAATATGGTAATGATACCTAAATCAGGAAGAGCCAAAACAAAAAGAAAATTACAGACCTATTTCCCTAATGAATTTTGATGCAAAAGTCTTAAATAAAATATTCGCAAAGAAATTACAGCAATTTATCAGTAGGATAATACACTATGACCAAGTCAGATTTATACCAGGAATATAAAGCTGGTTCAATATCAGGTAAATTATTACCATAATCACTTATATCAAATACAAAACCAACAAAAATCCTATGATAATTTCAATAGAAGCAGAAAGCATTTGACAAAATTCAGCACACATTACTGTAAAAATACTAGAAAAGCATAAGAATAAAGGGAACTTTCCTTAAAATAATAATCAATTTCTATCTAAAACCAACAGCAAACATCATTTGTCAGGGAAAGAAGCTGGATGCATTCCAAATAATATGAGGGGTGAAATAAGGATGCCCATTAGCACCATTATTATTCAACATGTACTAGAAATGTTGGATTGAGCAATAAAAGAAGAAAAATAAATTAAAGGAATTATAGTAGGAAATGAGAAAACCAAATTATCACTTTTTGCAGATGATATGAAGGTATACTTAGAGAATCAAAGAGAATCAATTTTTTAAAAAAAGCATTAGAATTAACAGCTTCAGAAAAGTTGCAGGATATAAAATAAATCCACACAAATATATTATTAACAAAGCCTAGCAGTAAGAGATAGAAAGATAAATTCAATTTAAATTAACTGTAGACAAATTAAAATATTTAGGAATCTATCTGCCAAGACAAACCCAGGAACCATATGAACATAATTACAAAACACTTCTCACACAAATAAAGTCAGATATAAACAATTGGGGAAATGTTGGTTGCTATAGATAGGCCTAGCTAATATAATAAAAATGACAACTCTGCCTAAATTGGTCTACTTCTTCAGTGCTATACCAATCAAAATGCCAGAAAAGAGTTTTGTAGATCTAGAAAAAATAATTCTAAAATTCACCTGGAAGAACCAAAATCAAGAATATCAAATGATTTATTGACAAAAAGTACAAAAGATGGTGACTTAGCAGTACTATATCTAAAACTGTATTATAAAGCAGCAATCATGAAAACCATTTGGTATTGGCTAAGAAATAGAGTATTAGTGTTTATTGCAGGAGTGGAGCCAAGATGGCAGAGTAAAGTCAGGAAGGTGCTCAAATTCTTCCAGTTTCCTCTGACAACCACCTGAAAACAAGCCTCTGAACAGAGCTTGACAGAAAGAAATCACCCTCTAGCTCAAGATAGACAGAAAAAAAAAAAACCTTTAAGAGAGGACAGTCTCATTGAAGTGAAAAGGGGGTTCAACCCAGATGAAAGAGACTATGGGAAAGCCGATGACAGGGTCTTAATCATAGCAAATCAGCAACTTAGATCTTCAGTCCTGGCTCGGTAGAGGAGTGGGATAGCTTCCAGTTCTAGCTCAGAAAACAAACTCTGAGAAACAGGTTGTTTCCTGAAAAGAGCAGGCAAAGCTACACTCTGCAAATACAAATGGCCTCTGTGCTCAAAGCTAGGGTTCACAGCTACACAGGAAGCTTGGGAAGCACCCCTTATGCCCCAGGAGCAGAGGTTGAGAATAAAAGAAAAATAAGGAGGAGATATCAAAAGAAAAAGAAAAAAAAATAAGCAAGAAATGAAAAGAATGTTGAACATGGAAAGCTACTATGGACAGGGCAGACCAAAGCACAAACTCAGATGAGTAGAGAATGTCCACAGAAGAAATCTTAAAGTGTAATATGAATTGGTCTCAAGGCCAAAGAAGCTTCTTGGAAGTGCTCATAAAATACTTCAAAAGACAAATAAGAGAGGTAGAATTTTTAAAAAATGAGAAAGGAAATGAGAAGTATGCATAACTCAACAGCTTGTAAAAAGAAGGGAAAAAATTGTCTGAAGGAAACAACTCCTTAAAAAGTAGAATTACCCAAATGGGAATAAAGATACAAAAGATAACTGAAAAAATTACACATTAAAAACTAAAATAGATCAAATGGAAGCTAATGATTTTGTGAGACTTAAGAATCGTCAAACAAGCTAAAAAGAATGGAAAAAATAGAAGAAAATCTGAAATATCTCATTGGAAAAACAGTCAAAATAGATCTAGAAGAAACCATTTAAAAATTATTCGCCAACCTGAAGGCCATGACCAAAAAAAGAGCCTGTATAACATTTTATACAAGATCATTAAGGAAAAGTGACCCATATTCTAGAATCATAGGGAAAATGCTAATTGAAGGAATCTATTGATCACCTATGAACAGAAATCCTGAGAGGGGAGGAGCCAAGATGGCAGAGAAGGCACACGTGACTCTGGAAGCTCCTCTCATGCCCTCACTAGCAAACTTTGAATTCAGCCTCAAAAATAGAACTTGATTGGCAAAATTCACAAAAATTAACGGCACAACGACTTACCAGCTAAAGAAATCTGGAGGAATGCCAGAGCAGGTTTGTCCTGAGGCATGGGAACAGACCAGCAATAGGCAGGGAGATAGGAAAGACTGGCGTCCTGAGTGGATCAGAGACCAGGATAGCCTCTGTGGCTAGAAAAGTAGTGGAAACAACTCCACCATATGCTGACTGCTTTGCCTTGATTGTAAAGCAGTGGATCAGCAGAGAGATTAGAGCCAGAGGTACAGGGTACTCTAAAAAATGCCAGAACCTAATAGGATCTGGCGGTAACCCCTATCCCAAACCAGAAGTGACTCAGTATAGACCAGCACAACTGTGCAGCTGCATTCTGCAGCACAGCCCCCGGGGAATTGCAAATCTGCATGGCAGCAGGGCACAGCCCAGGACAATCTCTAATCTGCATGCCAGAGTCATTTCTATTCGGGAACTATTTCCCAGAGCACTCTAGTACTTGGCCACTCTTTGTTGCCAATTGGTAGGTGATCCATACACCTATCCCTGTTCTGCAGAGGAAGATGGTAACCTCCTGGCCCTGAAGGCAGACCCTACAGGCTTTAAAAAATGAGTAAAAAAGACAAAAGGATGATGGATAGCTTCTATACAGAAAGGTTTTCAACCCTGAGGAGACTAATAGCAGAGAGTCTCCAGACAAATGTTGGTCCCCAACACAAATGGCTCTCCTAGAAGAGACTATTAAAAACCTTAACAGAGAGCTAGAAGAAAAATGGGGAAAGGAAAAATAAGCTATGCAAGAGAGTATCAACTTCCTGAAATGTGAATTGGAAAACATAATACTCCCTGCAAGTGCAGGGAAACAGAATTTGTGAATTGGAAAAGGTAAAGAACTCCCAGGAAAGTAAGATTTGTGAATTGGAAAAAGAAAATAACTCACTAAAAAACAAACAAAAAAAAAGTGAAATGGAAAAAAAATTCCATAGAGCAAAACAACTCATTTAAAAACTCAATTAGAAATATACAAAAAGAAGTTTAAAAAAGCAATGAAGAAAAAGAAAATAACTCATTAAAAATCAGAACTGAACAAATAGAAACAAATGATTTATTGAGACACCAGAATCAGTCAAGCAAAACCAAAAAAAAAAAAAAAAAAAAAAAAAAAAAAAATGAAAAAATAGAAAAAAACATTAAATATCTACTTGACAAATCAACAGACCTGGAAACTAGATCTAGGAGAGAAAATCTGAGGATTCCCGAAAAGTATGATGAAAAAAAAGAGCCTAGATATTATTTTACAGGAAATCATCAAAGAGAATTGCCCAGAGGTAATAGAACCAGAAGGTAAAATAGGCATAGAAAGAATTCATCAAACACCTTCTGAAAAAGACCCATCCCCCCAAAAAAAAAAATCCATGGAATATTGTGGCCAAATTTCAGAACTATCAGACTAAGGAAAAACTTACAAGCAGCCAGGAAAACACAATTCAAATACCGAGGTGCCACAATAAAGGTCACTCAAGATCTGGCTGTGTCTACATTAAAGGATCAAAGGGCCTGGAATCTAATATTCTGAAAAGCAAAAGAACGTGCAATGCAGTCAAGAATGAACTACCCAGCTAGTGCATTTTCTTCTGTGGAAGAGGATGGACATTTAAGGAAACAGATGAATTCCATTTGTTTCTAAGTTAAAAAAAAAAAACAGATCTAAACAAAAAAAAAAAAAAAATTAATCTCCAACCATAGGACTCAAGAGAAGCAGAAAAAAGGAACTCTTGAGAACTGTATTTCTGTTGTGGATATACATAAAGACCACATGTATAATTTGATTTTACTAATATAACATAAAAAAGGGAAGTAGAAATGGAAAGGGGAGAGTATCAGAATAATGAAAAAGGAGACATAAAAAGAAAGAATCTATATCCCACAGAAAGGCAAAGAAAACCTATCATATCTGAGGAAATTTAGAGATGGGGGAGGAACATTGTGTGAATCTTACTCTCATCAGAATTGGCTCAAAGAGAAAATAATTGACATATTTGTTTTACAAAGAATTCTCTGTCACCTCATTAAAAAGTGGGAGAAGAAAAGGGAAAAGGAAAAGAGTAATAAGGGAAGGGGAAGGGATTTAAAAGGAGGAGGGAGAGATATTATAGAGGGAGGGCTGTGTGACACAAGTGGGGCCCATAAACTTAATACTGGGGAAGGGGTTCAATGGAGGCAAGGGAAAAAAGCATAATCTAGGGATAATATGATGGCAGGAAATACAGAAATAATCATTTTAATCATAAATGTGAATAAGATAAACTCTTCCATTAAGTGGAGGCAGATAGCAGACTGGGTCAAAAGTCAGAACCCTACAATATGCTGTTTACAAGAAACACATTTAAAGAAGGAGATACATATAGAATGAAGGTAAAAGGCTGGAGCAGAATATATTATGCTTCAGGTGAAGTCAAAAAAGCAGGGGTAGCCATCCTTATCTCAGAGCAAGCAAAAGCAAAAATTGATCTAATTAAAAGAGTTAAGGAAGGAAACTATATCCTGCTAAAGGGTAGCATAAGCAATGAAGCCATATCAATACTAAACATATATGCACCAAGTGGTATAGCATCTAACTTCCTAAAGGAAAAGTTAAGAGAGTTGCAAAAAGAAATAGACAACAAAACTATAATAGTGGGAGATCTCAACCTTGCACTCTCAGAATTAGATAAATCAAACCACAAAACAAATAAGAAAGAAATTAAAGAGGTAAATAGAATATTAGAAAAATAAAGTATGATAGACCTTTGGAGAAAATTGAATGGTGATTGAAAGGAGTATACTTTCTTCACAGCAGTTCATGGAACGAAAATTGACCATATATTAGGACATAAAGACATCAAAATTAAATGCAGCAAGGCAGAAATAGTAAATGCTTTCTTTTTAGATCATGATGCAATAAAAACTACATTCAACAAAAAGTTAGGGGTAAATAGACCAAAAAGTAATTAGAAACTAAATAATCTCATGTTAAGGAATGATTGAGTGAAACAGCAAATTATAGAAACAATTAATAATTTCACTCAAGATACTGACAATGATGACATCATACCAAAATCTGTGGAATTCAGCCAAAGCAGTAATAAGGGGAAATTTTATATGTTTAGAGGCTTACTTGAATAAAATAGAGAAAGAGAAGATCAATAAATTGGGCTAGCTTAAAAAGCTAGAAAAAGACCAAATTAAAAATCCCCAATTAAATACTAAACTTGAAATTCTAAAATTAAAAGGAGAACTTAATAATATTGAAAGTAAAAAAAAATATTGAATTCATAAATAAAACTAAGAGTTGGTTTTATGAAAAAACCAATAAAATAGATAAACCTTTGGTAAATCTGATTAGAAAAAGGAAAGAAGAAAATCAAATTGTTAGTCTTAAAAATGAAAAGGGAGAACTTGCCACTATGAAGGGGAAATTAGAGCAATAATGTATTACTTATTATGCCAATAAATTTGACAACCTAAGTGAAATAGATGACTACCTCCAAAAATATAGGCTTCTCAGATTAACAGAGGAGGAAGTTATTTGCTTAAATAGTCCCATTTCAGAAAAAGAAATAGAACAAGCTATTAATCAGCTCCCTAAGAAAAAATTCCCAGGACCAGATAGATTTACATGTGAATTCTACCAAAAATTTAAAAAACAATTAGCCCCAATATTATATAAACTATTTGAAAAAATAGAGAATGAAGGAGTCCTACCAAATTCCTTTTATGACACAGACATGGTACTGATATCTAAACCAGGTGGGTTGAAAACTGAGAAAGAAAACTATAGACCAATCTCCTTAATGAATATTGATGCTAAAATCTTAAAGAAGATATTAGCAAAAAGACTACAGAAAATAATCACCAGGATAATACACCATGATCAAGTAGGATTTACACCAGGAATGCAGGGCTGGTTCAATATTAGGAAAACTATCACTATAATTGGCCATATTAACAACCAAATTAACAAAAAAAAAAATATGATCATCTCAATAGATGCAGAAAAAGCATTTGGTAAAATCCAACATTCATTCCTATTAAAAACACTTAAGAGTATAGGAATAAATTGACTTTTCCTTAAAATAATTAGTAGCATCTATTTAAAACCATCAGTAAGCATCATATGTAATGGGGGTAAACTTGAATCATTCCCAATAAGTTCAGGAGTGAAACAAGGTTATCCACTATCACCATTACTATTTGATATTGTATTAGAAATGCTAGGTTTGGCAATAAGAGATAAGAAAGAAATTAAAGGAATTAGAATATATAATGAGGAAACCAAACTATCACTCTTGGCAGATGATATGATGATATGCTTAGAGAACCCCAGAGATTCTATTAAAAAGCTATTAGAAATAATCCACACCTTTAGCAAAGTTGCAGGATACAAAATAAACACACATATATCATCAGCATTCTTATATATAACTAACAACATCCAACAGTTAGAGCTACAAAGAGAAATTCCATTTAAAGTCACTACTGATAGTATAAAATATTTAGGAATCTATCTGCCAAGGGAAAATCAGAAACTATATGAGCAAAACTGCAAAACACTTTCCACACAAATAAAGTCAGATCAAACCAATTAGAAAAAAATATTAAATGCTCTTGGATTGGGTGAGCAAATATAATAAATGTAAATATAATATAGTAAATATAAATAAAATATAATAAAGATGACAATACTATGTAAACAAATCTATTTATTTAGCACTATACCAATCAGATTCCCAAAAAATCTATTTCAATAACTTAGAAAAAATAACAACAAAATTCACATGGAAAAACAAAAGGTCAAAAATTTCAAGGTAATTTATGAAAAAAAAGTAAAATGAAGGTGGCCTAGCTGTAACAGATCTAAAATTATATTATAAAGCAGTGGTTACCAAAACCATTTGATATAGGCTAAGAAATAGACTAGTTGATCAGTAGAATAGATTAGGTTCAAAGGAAAAAAAAAAACAGCCAATAACTTCAATAATCTAGTGTTTGACAAAGCCAAAGACCCAAGCTTTTGGGATAAGAACTCACTGTTTGACAAAAATTCCTGGGAAAATTGGAAAATCATATGGCAGAAACTAGGCATTGACCCACACTTAATACCAAAAACCAAGCTCAGGTCAAAATGGGTTCATGACCTAGGCATAAAGAATGAGATTATAAATAAATTAGAAGAGCATAGGATAGTTTACCTCTCAGACCTGTGGAAAAGGAAGAAATTCACGACCAAAGAAGAACTAGAGGTCATTATTGATCACAAAATAGAAAAATTTGATTATATCAAATTAAAAAGGTTTTGTACAAACAAAATTAATGCAATCAAGATTAGAAGGGAAGTAATAAACTGGGAAAACATTTTTATAGTCATAGGTTATGATAAAGGCCTCATTTCCAAATATATATAGAGAATTGATTCTAATTTATAAGAAACCAAGCCATTCTCCAATTGATAAATGGTCAAAGAATATGAACAGACAATTCTCAGACGAAGAAATTGAAACTATTTATAGCCATATGAAAAGATGCTCCAAGCCATTATTAATCAGAGAAATTCTAATTAAGACAACTCTGAAATAACACTACACACCTGTCAGATTGGCTAGAATGGCAGGGAAAGATAATGTGCAATGTTGGAGGGGATGAGGGAGAAACAGGGACACTGATACATTGTTGGTGGAACTGTGAAAGAATCCAGCCATTCTGCAGAGCAATTTGGAACTATGCTCAAAGAGTTATCAAACTGTGCATACCTTTTGATCCAGCAGTGTTACTACTGGCTTTATATCCCAAAGAGATTTTAAAGAAGGAAAAGGGACCTATATGTGCAAGAATATTTGTAGCAGCCCTCTTTGTATTGGTCAGAAACTGGACAGAGTGGATGCCCATCAATTGGAGAATGGCTGAATAAATTGAGGCATGTGAATATTATGGAATATTATTGTGCTGTAAGAAATGACCAACAGGCTGATTTCAGAAAGGCTTGGAAAGACTTAAATGAACTGCTGCTGAGTGAAATGAGCAGGACCAGGAGATCATTATATACTTCAAGAACAATACTATATGATGATCAATTCTGATGGATAAGGCCCTCTCCAACAATGAGATGAGCCAAATCAGTTCCAATAGAGCACTAATGAACTGAACTATACCCAGCAAAAGAATTATGGGAGTTGACTATGAATCACTACATAGAATTCCCAATCCCTATATTTTTGTCTGCCTACATTTTTTATTTCCTTCACAGACTAATTGTACACTGTTTCAAAGTCCATTTCTTTTTGTAAAGCAAAATAACTGTTTGGACATGTATACATATTTTGTATTTAGCTTATAGTTTCCCATATTTAACATGTATTAGTTAACCTACCATCTGGGGGAAGGGGTGGGGGAAAGGAGGGGAAAAGTTGAAACAAAAGATTTTGCAATTGTCAATGCTGGAAAATTGTCTATGTATAAAATTTTTGTAACATAAAATAAAATAAAATTTAAATTAAAAAAGAAAGAAAGAAAAGAAATCCCACAAGGAAATTCCCAAGGAACCTTATTGTGAAACTGCTCAAAGGAAAAAAAAAAATAATGTAAACTGCCAGATAAAAACAATTCAAATATCAAGGAGCAACACTAAGGATTATCCAGGATCAATAAAGGATTAGAGGGCCTGGAATACAATATTTCAGAAGGTAAGGGACCTAGGGTTACAACTAAAAATTAACATCCCAGAAAGGCTCTGCATCACCTTTCAGGGGAGGAGATAGAGCTTCAGTGAAGTAAAAGAGTTTCCATCATTTCTATTGAAAATAAATAAATAAATAAATAAATAACTCAATAGACAATTTTATCTACAAACATTGGATGCAAGAGAACCATAGAAAGATAAACAGGGCGGAAATATATATTTAAATTTAAAATTATTCATATCTCTATGTGGGAAAACAATATCTGTAACTCTGGAGAACTGTATCTGATATTGGGGCACTTAGACAGCACATCACATTGAGTGAGGATATGATTGTAAATGAACTGTGAGGTAATGGCATAAAAAATGACATTAAGTGTTGGGAAATGATTTGTACTGGAAAAAAAAAAAAGGAAAGCGGAGGTATAATGGAACAATTAGTTCACATAAACAGGTGTAAAAGATATATTGCAATAGAGGAAAAGAAGGGAGGGGAATGAGCATTTTCTTAATCTTGATCTCATCAGTTTTTATTCTAAGAGAGAATTGCTTAATCATTCAGTTGGGTATAGAAATTTATCTAACTATAAAGAAGTAGGAAAAAGAGGAAAAGAAAATGGAGGAGTAGGATAGAATGTATGGCAAAAACACTAAGGAAAAAGCTAAAAGGAGGAGAATGGTTGATAAAAGATAAGGTAGTGTATATGAGGATGAAAAAACACCCTACTAAGAGAAAGGGGGAGGGGTAATTGGACATAAGGTAGTAGATGGGGTGAGTACCAAAAAACTCATTATTTAGGACAGAGTGGAAAGAGAGAATAACATTATAAACAAGAGAGAAAATAGGATGGAGAGAAATACAGAGCTGGTAATCATAACAGTGAATGTTAATGGGATAAACTCTCCCATAAAATGAAAGCTAATAGTGGAATGGAATTAAAAAAAAAAGAATCCTACAATATAGTTACTAGGATCCTAGAAAAACTAAATATAATACATCCCAAGAGAAAATTGAATGGGAACAGAAAGGAATACCCCTTTTTCTTGGCAGCACATGGAACCTACACAAAAATTGACCATGAATTAGAATGTAAAAACCCCACAACCAAATTCAAAAAGTCAGAAATAGTAAATATTTCCTTTTCAGACTACAATGCAATAAAAATTATACCCAATAAATTGTCAGGGAAAGACAAAGAAAAAAATTGAAAATTAAATAATCTAATTCTAAAGAATGAGTGGGTCAAACAACAAATCACAAAAGCAATCCATAATTTCATCCAAGAGAATGACAATAATGAAACAGATATCAAAACCCCTGGGATGCAGCCAAAGTAGTTGTTGGGGGAATTTTATATTTCTAAATAGCTACATTAATAAATTCGAGAAAGAGGAGATCACTGAATTAGTCATGCAACTAAAAAAAGCTAGGGAAAGAATAAATTAAAACCTTCCATTAAGTAGCACATTAGAAATTCTGAAACTCAAAGGAGAGACATAAAATAGAAACTAAGAAAACGATTAAATTAATAAATAAAGCAAAGAGTTGGTTTTATGAAAAAAACTAATAGATAAACCTTCGGTAAATTTGATCAAAAAAAAGGAAAGAAAAAAACAAATCACCTGCATCAAAAATGAAAGGGATAAACTCACCAACAGTGAAAACAAAGAGGAGATCACTGAATTAGTCATGCAACTAAAAAAAGCTAGGGAAAGAATAAATTAAAACCTTCCATTAAGTAGCACATTAGAAATTCTGAAACTCAAAGGAGAGACATAAAATAGAAACTAAGAAAACGATTAAATTAATAAATAAAGCAAAGAGTTGGTTTTATGAAAAAAACTAATAGATAAACCTTTGGTAAATTTGATCAAAAAAAAGGAAAGAAAAAAACAAATCACCTGCATCAAAAATGAAAGGGATAAACTCACCAACAGTGAAAACAAATTAAAACAATAATTATGAGCTATCTTGTCCAATCTAGTATTTGATGAACCCCAAACTCCAGCTCCTGGAATAAGAACTTACTATTTGACAAAAATTGTGGGGACAACTGGAAACTATTTAATCAGAAATGCAGTATAGACCTATATCTCACATCCCAAACCAAAATAAGATAAAAAATGATTTGGCCACAAATGTTGATACCACAAATAAATTAGAAGAACAAGGGATAATTTACCTATGAAATCTTCAGAAAAGGAGGAATTGATTACCAAAGAAGAACTAAAGAATATTATGAAAGAGAAAATAGACAACTTTGATTACATTAAATTTAAAAGTTTTTGCACAAACAAAACCAACAGAAACAAGATTGAAAGGGAAATGCAAAGCTGGAAAAAAATCTTTACAGCAAACAGTGGTTTGTCAATTCCTTTTCCAGTTCATTTTACAGATGAAAGAAGTAGGCAAACAGGGTGAAGTTATTTGCCTAGAATCACACAGCTAGTGTCTGAGGTCAAATTTGAATTTTGGAAAATGAGCCATCCTTACTTCAGAGATTGTGCCCTATCCACTCTGCTATCTAACTGTCCCACTGTGAGGTAAGTGAGTTCATCTCTATTTTACAGCTGAAGCCATGACTGTGTAGTTTCTGATAAAGGTCTCATTTCTATAATATATAAAGAACATTGTAAGATTTATAAGAATACAAGTCATTCCCCAATTGATAAATGGTCAAAGCATATGAGCAGACAATTTCTAAATGATGAAATTAAGGCTATCTATAATTATATGAAAAAATGCTCAAAATCACTATTGAATAGAGAAATGCAAATTAAAACAACTCTGATCTCCTAAGATAACCAGAAAAGATAATAATAAATATTGGCGGGGATGTGGGAAAACCTGGACATTTGGTGGATTTGTGAACTGATCCAACTATTCTGGAGAGCAATTGGGAATTATGCCCAAAATGCTATCAAACTGTGTATTCCCTTTGACCCAATAGTGCCACTACTGGAACTGTTTCCCATGGAAATCATAAAGGAGAGAAACGGACACATATGTACAACAATATTTAGTGGCAACTATATTTGTGGTGGCAAGGAACTGGAAAATGAGTAGATACCTATAAACCTGAAAATGACTGAATAATTTATGATATATGACAGTATTTGCATATTATTGTTCTATTAAAATTATGAACATAGTGATTTTAGACAGGCCTTGAAAGATCTACACAAACTGATGCTGAGGGAGACAAGTAGAACCAGGAATACTTTGCACCACAATAATAGCAAAAATGTATGATGATCAACTGTGAAAGACTTGGTTCTTCTCAGTGGTTCAGTGATACAAGAAAATCCCAATAGACTTTGAATAGAAAATGCCAAATGCAGAAGAAGAAGAAGAAAGAAGAAGAAGAAGAAGAACAAGAAGAACAAGAAGAACAAGAACAAGAACAAGAAGAAGAACTAGAACAAGAACAAGAAGAAGAAAGGAGGAGAAGAAGGAGAACAAGAAAAACAAGAACAAGAAGAACAAGAACAAGAACAAGAAGAACAAGAACAAGAAGAAGAAGAAGAACAAGAACAAGAACAAGAAGAAGAACAAGAACAAGAAGAAGAAGAACTGTGGAGATTGAATGTAAATCAACACGTCCTTTTTCTGTTTTTTTTTTTTTTCTTTTATTATGGTTTTTCCCTTTTGTTCTGATTTTTCACTGTCAACATGATTCATAAAACAATGTGTACTAAAATAAATAAATAAATGAACCAAAAAAAAAGAAAGAAAGAAAAAGAGACTGTTCTCCCCAAAATTACTACTGATCGCTTATTTACTAAGTCCAATGTTCTTTTATTTTTCTTTTTGGTGAGACAATTCGGTTTAAATGACTTTTCCAGAGACACACAGCTAAAGAAGGCTAAATATCTGAGGTCAGATTCGAATTCAGTTCCTACTGACTTCAGGGCTGATGCTCTATCCACTGTGCCACCTAGCCACGCACAATGACTTTTATTCTCCTTTACCACTCTGAAGCCTTTTAAAATTTCATCTCACTCTCTTCCTTGATATAGTTTTTTAAAAAGGTTTTGAGACATCATTTTCTTATGATTTTCTTCCTAAATATCTGACCATTCCTTCTCTGTCTCTTGCTAGATTCTCCTCCAGATTACATCTTCTAACTATAGGTGTCCATTATGGAGCCTATCAGATACCCTCTGTACTTTTTCACTTGGTGATCTCATCGACCATAGATTTAACTAGAATTTCTATGTTGCTTATTATTAACTGTACTAATCTTACATCTCCTAGTGCTTTTCAGACACTACAAACTGTATGTCCAATAATCATATTAAACTTAATATGTTAAAAACAGAGCTCATTAGTTTTCTCCCAATCCCTCCCTCAACCCCAGCTTCCCAATTATTATAGAGACAAAATTTTTCCTAATTTTTTTGGATTTAACACCTTAAGACTGGTCATCAAGATTCCTTGCTTTTTTTATTCCATATCCAACTTAAATCATGACAATCTCATCTTTCTAAAATCTCATCAATATGTCCCCATCTCTACTCTGACACTGCTAACACTCTAATGAAGGCCTTTATCAACTCAAATTCTGCTTATTACTATAGCCTGCTTTGAATCTGCCTGCTTCAAATTTTCCCTCACCCCAAGCCATCCTCCAGTTCACCAAAGCAATTTTCCTAAAATGCAAACCTAATCATGTCACCTTTCCTACTCACTAAAATCCATTGGATTTGTATTGCCTACAAGTGAAAATGCAATTGCTATATTTGGCATTCAAATCCTTCCTAATGTAACCCTCTCCTACCTTTCCAATATTACAATTCTTTCACTGACATACAGGCTTTGAATCAATGGAATTGGTTTCTTATCTATCCCTGAACAAGACTATCCATTTCTTAGCTTTGGTCATTTTTTCTCGTTGCCCCCAAACTTGGAACACCTTTCACTCCTATGCTCTACTGTAAGTCAAGGAAACAAAAAGACCCACAATACCTGAAATTTGAGGTCCAGGAAATACAGACTACCTGGATAAATATGTATAGATAGATAAATAGATAGATAGATAGATAGATAGATAGATAGATAGATAGATAGATATAGTTAGATAGATAGATAGATATCTGTATATCTATCTATCTATCTATCTATATCTATATCTATATCTATATCTATATCTATATCTATATCTATATCTATATCTATATCTATATCTATATCTATATCTATATCTATATCTATATCTATATCTATCTATATCTACATAGATAGATATAGATAGATATAGATATAGATATAGATATATATCTGCCATTATATATATGCTCTTGTTCAGAAGTGTACCTTACCTTTCCTTTTTGGTAAAACAAGGTTCAACTCAAAATTCTAAACCATTAGGATCCTTTCAGACCCAGATCTCATTTATTTATTGCATAAGCTATTGTGCTATCTTTCTGTCCTTCTTTAAGTCCCAAATAAAATTCTACCTTCTAGAGGAAGTTTTCCCCAACCCTTCTTAATTCAACTGCCTTACTTCCATTAATTCTTTTCAATTTATCTTACTTATAGTTTATTTTGTATATACTTCTTTGCATGTTATTTCCCCCATTAGATTGGAAGCTCTTTGAAGGCAAGGACTATTTTTTTACTTCTTTTTTTTTCATCTTCAGCACTTAGCACAGGATCTGGCAAATAGTATATATGCCCTTAATAGCAGGTTATTGGTTGACTGACTGAAAGTTGGATGACAGTTGTTCCATTTTACAAATCAATAAAACAAGTGTCAGTATAATGTCTTGCCATAATTGCTCCTAATGATTTTTATTTGAAAGTATATAACAATTTCATATATATTATCTCATTAAAGCCCTACAGCAATCACCCAAGGTAAATTTAGAAAAAGGATTGAGAGATGACAACAACAACAAATTTTTTTTTCAAGCTGCTCAACTTTTTATTTTATACCTACCTTTATTCCTTACAAGGAAAATGAAGTTTGGATTAGCAAAGAGAGATGACATATGGCTACTAGAAAGTTAATATCCAATATAAGTAAAGAGATCAAAGGAGGGCAACATAATTAATTCAAGTCTCCTCAGGCTCAGTTCAGCTGCATCCTTGAGTACTAAAAGAAAAGCTATGAATGACTGCTGAGCCACAGTTGGCAATATCTGAAAGATCGTGGGTAATGAAAGAAGTCCCAAGGGACTAAAATGGTTAATATTGTCTCAATGAAAAAAAAACTATATATCATTTATAAAATACAGACATGATTTTTATTTCTGTCAAAATTGTACAATGAATCACTAAAGAGACATCTTTAGTCAATATCTAAACCAGGTTATAATCTCAAATTGATGATCAAAAAAGATTTCATCAAGAACATGTCAAGACAGATCAATATTAGTACCTTTTTGCAGGGTTAACTTGTAGATCAGGGGAATATGCTAAATATAATTTACCTAAATCTTAGCAAAGTGTTTGATCAAGTGCTGTAATGCTATTCTTACAGGGAGAAATGGAGAGATATGTACTTAACGAGATTGTATAATTAGATGGATTCAGTGCTGATTAGATGACTGGATTCAAATTATAGTCATTACAGATTGGATGTCAACTTGGCAGAAGGCACCCACAGAGTGCCACAAGGATGTGTTTTTGGCCCCATGCTATTGATTTTTTTTTCCCCAATGGCTCAGAAAGTAGCATAGATATAATGCTCATCGAACTCCCAAATAATGCAAAGCTTGGAGAGATAGATGGACATTACAATAGATAGTGGAATCAGTCTCTGAAAGGATCCTAATAGTTTGGTTCTTATCTGAACACGTCATAATATATTTTCTGAGGATGGTCTAACTCTTCCCAAGTAGCCAGAGCATTGATAAAAGTTCCTTCAGATATACACTGCAAAGGTTGACAAGAGTCTGAACAAATACTGTTCAAGAGGATCCTGAAAATGGTACTTTACTAGTCTTGAAGATTACCATATAGGTAAACACAAAAAGAATAATTTCTAAAAGATCGAGAATTTCAAGTTGTAGTGTTAGAAAACAGATTCTTAGAGATAAATTTCTCTAAAAGAATGCATCTTTGAGAAGAAAGATCAGTAACAATAAAAGAAAACTGTAGCTGAAAATACAGTCATCCCATCTTATGACAAGAAATCTAAAGCTTGTCAAACATTATTGCCAAGCATTTACCATAAGCTTCCATTTCTAGACTAATTTCCATTCCTTACACATGATACTCTATAGCTCATTTTCTTAATCTGTATTGCATAGGCTGTCTCTCACACCGAGAATGGTCTCCAACTTACCTCCACCAATTAGAATCTGTTATTTTATCTCCAAAGTTCTTCTCAACTATACATTTCAATGTAGGACAGTCATGAGTCCCTGAGTAGCTAGTGCCTCACTCCATTGCAATTACATTGCATTTATTGTATATTGTATTTTAAGTGTCTTTTGGCAAATACTGCATGTTTGTATTTATATATGTTCATTGTATTTGTTTAAATGTGCATATGTTGTTTACCCAACAAAAAGTATAAGTGCTTTAACGAAAGGAAATGTTTCTTTGGATTCACTTTATCACCAACATCTAGCATAATACTTGGCACATAACAGATGCTTGATAAAAGCTTATGTATTTTTATGTATGTTAAAAGGAATAGCAAGTTGCAGATAAGAGAGTTGCAGTATCATGTGCAATCATTTTTATATATACTCTATTGCAGAAATATTTATTTTATTCCATAAATTAAAAATAAAATAACCCCCAATGCTTATTTAATGAATGGATTGAATGAATTATTATAATAAGATTAAGTATGTAGGGATAAATATAAAATCTTAGGCTTAAATTTTAAAATTATCTCAGACTGACAAAAATGAGGAAGACAATAGCACTTTATCTGAAAAAATTCTGGAAGTTTTAGTGGATTACAAGCTTCCCTGGTGTATGGCAATTTTGGGGTTGTAGTAAGAAAGATACAGTTCCAGAAAAGTACTATGTCTTGTTCACACAAGTGGAGTATTATGTTCAGTTCTAGGCACCACACTTTAATAAAAACATTGATTAACTGGAAATGTTTGATCTTGGGGAAACATCATCGATTATTTTAAGAGCCAAAATATAGCAGTGGGATGAGATTTATTCAGTTTGGTTCCAGTAGAAAGAACCAGAAATGATGGACATAAGTTGCAAAAAGGAAAATGTAGGTTTCATCATCAAGAAAATATTCCTAGCAATTAGTGGTATCTAGAAATCAAAAGGATTAACTTGGAAGATTTCCCCTAAAGACTCTTTCCTTCACTCAAGAAGTTCAGGTAGAAATTAGATGATCACTTAGCAGATTTGTTATGGTAAATTATTTTTCAGGAGTGAGTTAGACTAGATGACTAATTTAAGGGCCCTTCCAATTCTAAAATTCTGTAATTCTATAAATAAATGGTGATGTTTGACATAGCATTTGACATAGTATTGCCAGAACCCTTGAGTACAGATCCTACACTCAGGGCCTGTAGTTAGTGACAAGTATATAGAATGTTGTGTATGTTAGTAAATTGGTTCTGTCTATAAATGGAATTATTTCTGCTTTGACCAAAAACTCTGATAGCCTTTCCCTCCCAGATTCATTTATTTAGATGTTTTTCTTTTTTTTTTTTTTTCTTTTTTAACTAGATGAAAGGAAATTTATTGCCTCAGTTTCTATGTAGCCTTAATCATTGAATGGATACAGACTCAGTCAAACTGCGACCTGTTAAAAACCTTAGTTTAAAAAAGGCCTAGAGCTTCCATTTCATCCAGGGCCATCTTCAATTGTCCTAATCTATATCTTGCCACTGGTTCCAGATGGAAAGTGAGCAGGTGATCTTGCACAGCTCTCCCTTATTTAAATCCAATTTCACTTGCACATCATGGCATCTCCTCCCTGATGTCATGGTCCTCTTCCAGAACAAAGGGCAAACAACAAGGACCAAAATCGACTCTTTCACTCCTAATCCTATACTAAACACTTACAGATTGGTTCAATTCCTTGATGCTTTCTCTCTTGGAATTTCTTGCCACTCTGCTCTGCTGAACTCACCTGATATTATATAGCCACAAACCAGAGGTATTAATATGGAGCTTAGAAATATTACCCTCCCAGAACATTCTTGTTCGTTTTTAACAATACAGAATGATGAGTTTGAGCAGTTTCAGACTATATCTCAGCAATGTCTTGTACATCCTGGAAAATAAGGTCTAACAATGGGTTCCCTACAGATGAAAATATTGAGAACTGGAAGTAATCTTAATATCACTAGCACAATTTTATCATTTAGTAATAAAGGAAATTGAGTTCCAGGAAGATTGTGATTTGCCCAAGTTCATAGAAGCTTTAGCAGAATTCAAATACAGATTCTTTAACTTAAAATCTAGTGTTTTCCCCATTGCAATCCCTGTCAGTTTGTTCTGTGGATGGAAATATTAAGAGCAGCAAGATCGGTCTTAGACAGGGAGAGTCCTATAGACTGCTGTCTAAGCTAGAGATCAGAGCACTCACTTTTCATTTTAGTCAGCTCTACTCACATGGGCCTGAAAGACAGTTTTAAGTAAGTTTAGGAAGAGAGGAAAATGAAATGGTCTCCAGTCAATGTAGGAATTTTTGGATCAAGAGAGTTTACCTTGCTTATAAATCCTACCAGAAAGTATGCGATTGAAAAAGAGAAACAAGGAGACATAGATGGGGGTGGGGTGGGAGGGAGACAAAGACCAACACAGAGATATAAAAAGAGTATAAAAGTATCTTTAGGAAGGGTTTTATTAGGAATTTAAGTCAAGGTTAATCTCTTTCTTTTTTTGAAATTCAAGATATCTGCCTTTCTCCAATACTTTATTGACCCTTTTATTCTCCATGACCTTTTATTCCTTTCTTCCTTCGTTCCTTCCTTCGTTACTTCATCCTTCCTTCCTTCCTTCTTTCCTTCCTTCCTTCCTTTTTTCCTTCCTTCCTTCCTTCCTTCCTTCCTTCCTTCCTTCCTTCCTTCCTTCCTTCCTTCCTTCCTTCCTTCCTTCCTTCCTTCCTTCTTTCCTTCTTTCCTCCCATTCTTCCATCATCTTCCTTCCCTGCCTTCTTTACTTCATCTTCTTACCCCTCTTTTGTTTATTTTTCTCCTGAATTGTCTTCCCTATGGTCACATGGATGGCAAGAGTAAAGGTGATATTAATTACCCTATTACAGCTTTAACTAGGAATGCTTTCACAGATTCCTATTTAAACTAACTATTGTTTCTAATTGGGTAATGGAGTCCCTTGTTCCTAGGCTGGTGATGAACTCAAAGCCACATAATCTATGAGTAGCTTCGGAATCCTTGGCACCTCCCTATTTATCTCAGTACTCAAATTCTATATTATCCTTTTTATATTCTATACCTTTCATTCAAAAACTCAAGTTCACTGGCAGAAAAAAACAAAAGAGTTAAAACATTGCCCATCTAAGTATTTTTTTCATCACTCATTATCACTCTAGCATTTGTTCCAAGCAGTAACACTATCCCTTTTTTTATTCTGATCTAGGAGTGATCTATATGGAGAGAATAATTGAACTCATAAGAACCACTAAGATCAACAAGTGAGAACACAGGAAAGAGCCCTGGAAAATAATTGCAATGTGAAAAAAAAGATGCAAAAAAAGAATCACAGAAAGATTCGAATAAAACCCAGTAAATACCATATTATGTATATTACAATTCAAGCCTTATTAAGATAATGTTTATTTGTTTTGTTGTTGTTTGGTAAAACTTCTAATTAGCCATTTTATGCTTTGTCTTCCCTGAGTGCAAAATCATAAAATACCTGAAAGGATTTTCTTTCCAATGTTCCCATCTTTCTCTCCAATACACACACACACATATATATATATATATATATATATATATATATATATATGTGTGTGTGTGTGTGTGTGTGTGTGTGTGTGTGTGTATTTTAATTTGTCATTAATTAGCTTCCACATCAGTGGAAGCTATTTCTCACCAGTACTTCCAAAATTTCTAAGAATATTCACTAGGTTGATGCTTAAGAAAATAAATGTATATTTATATATATAAAAAAAGAATGTGTCAAAATAATGTAAATGCAATGGTATTTTATATAAAATAAATGATAAGAATGAAAAGTAGTTAAGTTTTAAAAGATAATAAAAATAAACCTGTAAGGTTTATTTTATGTCAATTAATTTAATGATTTTATTTTGTCTCAGTTATTTGCTACCATTGGTCTATTTTATCTCCCAAAAGTACATTGATATTAGAAAAAGGGTTAATATATTCTTTCTCATTTTTTTGGTGTAGGGACAGCTCATATATCAAAAAGATTCTTTGGTCCTTAAATGTTTAATAAAATTCACTTGTAAATTTGTCTGGTTCAATAGTTATTACCATCTACCATTCCTGGAACTCATTTATGATATTCATTTTTTCTTTTTGAGACTAGATTCTCTATTTCCTGTTTTTTATTTGAATATTTTAGTTTAGAGATATTCACACATTTCATTTGTTTTCACTTTTGTTGGCATATAATTGGGTACACGAGTTTCTGATAATTTTCTTAATTTCCTTTCCATTCATTTTGAATTCTCCCTACTTTAAAATTTCCTACAATTATTTCTGTATTCATCATGCCTTTAGTTTGCAGCTGCCTTTTCCTTTAAGTATTTAGATGGAATATTTTGAGTACATATATTTTTATATTTATAGGTCACTTTATGTGTGACGTTGGGCAAGTCTTTCAACCTATACATGTTTCATCCAACAAACTACAGAATATTTACTAAATCACAGATGAATTGAATGTTATTAAACAGTTTGCCACAATGATGAAATCAGAGATCCTTCAAATATGAAAATGTTTTTTCATTGCATTTCATTTCATATTTATGATATCTTGCAACATGTATTTAGCATGCTCCCCAGTCTTGAATGTCAATATGACTGAAAAGAAAGGTAAACATGGCATTGTGGATAATCACTGATCTAGAAGCCAGGAAAATCACTAACACAGAGTGGTTATGTGACCTTGAAGGGGGGCAGTTAAACTCTTGGTAGAAGGGATTTCTTCACCATTGGGATTATTTTACACCAATAAAATCATGAGTCTAGGACCTAATCTTTCTTTTGTTAAATAATTATGGCTACTTTGTTTCTTTCAATATCTATCTAAAGCATAATAATTTTAATTCTAGCCCCACACTTTAACTTTTTAGGTTAATCATGTTTTGTAGTAAATTATTGTCTTCTAAATTTTAATCTATTCTTCAGCATTTTTTCCTACTTAGACCAATTTTAAGGTTACAGTTTTGCTTTCTTTCCATTAAATCCTACAATTTGCCACAAATTCGTACCAGGTAATGGCAATTTTTTTTAACTTAAAACAATCTGATACCAGTATCCACCTTCATTTAGAGAAATATTGCCTCTCTCTAACTCTCACTCCTTCCTAGCCAAATCTAATGTTTACATTAACGATAGCCATAATACAATACACCTATATATACATATATATATGTATATATACATACATGCACACAAATATGTTATCACATGTTAGTATACATAGGAATGAAGCATGAAAAAGCAAAAATAACATTCTACATAGCATATCAATCAAATACAACATATAATTAAAGTATAGTTAGAATTAAATATGAAGCCTATATTACTTGCACTCCAACAATGGACATTGTCTGAATACCTGGGCAAGGGTTTCTGTTTCCCCTAAAGTATCTCAATCAAGTAATTGATCGACAATTCCATGACCTTCAACCAAACCATGGATTCTATTTTTACTTATAAGAATAAAGACTAAATCTGTGAGTTACTCAGTTTAGGAAATTCTTACAAACACAGACACGTCAAAAATTGTCAGTAAATGAACTATATGAGATTACCTCATAAAAGTAATTATTTTCTTTGTTATCTCAATGATTCTAAAATAATATAATTTTCAATGAATTCCTTTCTTTTTTTTAACCACTATAAATACACATATTGTACCATCACATAATTATTTTATACCATGGAAACATGATGGTTTTGTTTCTTTCTTTCTTTCTTTTTTCCTGTCTGCATATCAAGGATACTGTTTTTCTTAGAAAGAGTTATTGGAAGTCTTTTACAATGTTGAAGTTCTCTTTTGTTTTCATGAAAGAATATGCTTAGCTTTTAGTTTATAAACCAATTCATCATATTATATTTTTCATTTCTAGACATCATTGAGAAGTCCTACATGATCTGCACTGGTATTATTTGATAGCCTAATCATTTTCCCCTTGAGACATACAATATTCTTTCTTCTACTCTGGAACTCAGAAATATGACATTTACATTTCAATATGATTTAAGCAAGAATTCTTTTCTACTGAAATCTTGTAGATTTTCTTGAACTATGATATGTTTACTGTTTCTACTAATTTTGTATATCTTAATGTGATTTTCTATGTGTATATAATGTGTATATGATATTGAATCTCATATAACTGAGTTTTTAGGGTTAGAATGTTTTCATATTGCTCAAATTGCTCAAAATTAGTTTCTATGAGTTGTCAAGACTCAGGAGTATTTACAATTTCACTGTCTTTTGATAAATAGGTTATCTGTTTTGTCTTATACTTTTTGTGTTACTTCTCTACCATTCTCATTTTTCAGTGTTCATTGCTTTTCTACCATCAATTCTCCTCTTTGTCTTTCAATATTCTCCTTTAAAGTTTCTAATTCATAGTTTTAATATCTTCTTTGAATTTATTTAAAACAATTCTTCAAGTCAGTAGTGATGCTCAATTTCACTTCAAAGGATCTAGTTGTTACTGGAGTATTGTTTTTTTTAAGAGTTCTTTACTTCTTTTACTGCCCTAGTTTTTATTTCTTATAAAAGAGCTTCTTTTCAATTCATTCATTCAACTCATTTTTCTATTAAATTTTCTATAAGTTATATACATTACCAAATACTAGTCTCTTTTCTAAGATGTAGGTCTCATGTTACCAAGTCTCTACTGGATGTTTGAAATGGGATATCTCACATACCAGAAAATCTAGAATAGAATTCATTATCATTCTCCTGTTACTTTCTAAACATCCCTATTACTATTCAAAACTCTTATCATCCTTTCAGTTACCCAGGATGATCACTTTGATAGGTAGCTCTGTGTTTAGAAAGCCTAGTCTGGAGTCAGGATGTCATGAATTCAAATCTGATCTCAAACACTTATTAGCTTTAAAACAATGGGAAAATCAATTAACTTCTGTTTTCCTCAGGCTTTTTCATGTGTAAAATGGAGATAATACTAGCACCTATCTTCTAGTGTTTCTTTGGAGCTCATGTGAGATAATAATTGTAAAATACTTGGCAAAATATCTGGTACATAGTAAGCACTATAGCTGTTTTATTATTATTATTATTATTATTATTATTATTATTATTATTATTATTATTATTATTATTACTTTCTATCTCTTGCTCTCATTCACTCTACATATCAAGTCACTTGCCACTGTTTACAATAACATCTCTCAAATTAATAACCTCCACTCTATTTATATGATAATTTCCCCAAATTAGGTTTTCATCATCTCTCATGTGAATTCCTATAACAGCTTTTCAGTCTCTCTAAAAGCTATCTTGATAACCCACACAAATCATTAGCATTTCTATATATTATCAAAAAAGTCCAGCAGGAAGACATAGAAAGAGAAATCAATTTAATATAACTGTACATAATATAAAATACTTGGGATTCTACCTGCCAAGACAAAGCCAGAAACTCTATGAACACAATTACAAAACACTTTCACATATATAAAGTTAGAGTTAGATAATTGGAAGAATATCAAGTGTTCATGAGGAGACTGAGCTAATATAATAAAAATTGCAATCCCACCTAAGTTATGATTCAGTGCCATACTAATTAAACTGCCAAGACATTATGTCATAGAGCCAGGAAAAATAATAAAATTCATCTGGAAGAACAAAAGGTCAAGAATTTCAAGGGAATTAATGGGAAAAAAAAGTGCAAGGGAAGGTAGCCTGGTTATACCAAACCTAAAACTATATTATAAAGCAGCAGTCTTCAAAAATCTTTGGTACTGGCTAAGAAATAGAATAGTGGATCAGTGGAATAGGTTAGATTTACAAGACACAATAGGCAATGACTACAGTAATCTAATGTTAAATAAACCCAAAGACTCCAGCTTCTAGGATAAGAATTCACTATTTGACAAAATTGCTGGGAAAATTGGAAAATGTATGACAGAAATTAGACATTGAGCAACATCCAACATCCTATACCAAAATAAGGTAGAAATAGCTTCATGATTTAGAAATAAAGGGTGATATTATAAGCAAATTAGGAAAACAAGGGAGTCTGCCTCTCAGATCAGTATTACTATCTTTTCAGATGAAGAAATTATGGCAATTTCTAGTTACATAAAATATTCTAAATCACTATTGATTAGAGAAATACAAATTAAAACAACTGTGAGGTACAACTGCACACCTCTCAAATTGGCTGAGGACAGGAAAAGATTATGATAGTTTTTGGAGGGGATGTGGAAAAACTAGAACATTAATGCATTGTTGGTGGAAGTGTGAATTGATCCAACTATTCTGGAGAGCAGTTTGAACCTATGTCCAAAGGGTTATTAAACTTTGCATACCCCTTGATCCAGCAGTGTCTCTACTGGGTCTGTATCCAAAAGAAACTATAAAAAGGGAGAAGGACCCATATGTGCAACCATATTTGTAGTTGCAAAGAACTGGAAACTGAATGGATGCCTCTCAGTTGGGGAATGGCTGAAAAAGTTATGGTATATGACTGTAAGAGAATATTGTTGTTTTATAAGAAATGATGAGCAAGGTGATTTCAGAAAAGTCTGTAAAAATTTACATGAACTAATGCTGAGTGAAGTGAGTAAAGCCAAGAGAACATTGTACACAGCAACAACATATGACAATCAACTGTGATGGACTTGGTTATTTTCAGTGAGGTGATTCAAAGCAATTTTAATAGACTTGTGATAGAAAGAGCCATCTGTATCCAGAGAACTGTGGAGATTGGCTATTGATCAAAGTACAGTATTTTCACATTTTGGTTATTGTTGTTGTTTGCTTGCTTATTTTTCTCATTTTTTTCTTTATTTCAACTTTCAATCTGAATTTTGGCATGATAAATATAGAAATTAGAAGAATTGCATATGTTTAATTTATATTGGATTAATTGCTGTCTCTAAAAGTGGATAGGAGAAGAGAGGGAGGAAAATTTGGAATGAAAGGTTTTGCAAGATGAATATTGAAAATTATTTTTGCATATATTTGGAAAACATAAAATGCTATAAAAATAAAATAAAAGCTATCCTAACTATAATCTATGTCCCGCATGGTTGTTTCCCTAAAATAAAAATCTGTTAATGTCACTCCCTATTGAATGAATTCTTAATAGCTGTCTATTACTTTTAAGATCAAATATAAACTTCTTTTCATATTTAACTTTTTACAACCCTACTCTTTCTATTTTCCATTCCTTACTTCCTGACTCTGCATTACAGCCAGGAAAAAAAAATATTGTGATCAAACACACACACACAAGTACACATATAGGCATGAATGCAAAAACAAATATGTTCACACAATGATTTATGGAAATTGTAAATGAATGGGTTCTAAGTTTATCAATCATCTTCAGTCTCAAGCCACAGATCTCAATAAGACTGTCAAAGTTATATGGCTAAAGAATAATAAAATTAGGCTTCTTGAATTTAGCTCCAAGGTTGAAATCTTTCTCTATCACTAGCTTCCCTGGATTCTTTCAAATCTCAGTTACAATCCAACATTTCACAAGAAGCCTTTTCTCATCTTCTGAGGCTACTGTCTTACCATTATGCATTATCTCCTATTTATAATTTATAAATCCCAATTGTAGATAAATGTTATCATTTGTCTAGAGAAAGCAGGATTTCTCTTTTGTCTTTCTTTATATTGCAAGGATTTTGTGTAGTCCCTGGCACACAGTAGGCCAATGGTAATTGACTTACTTTATGACTTAGCATTTTTACTATATTTATGTGCATTGTAATTAAACAAATTTAGATATTGAAAATATAGTAAATGGATGGAGGAATGGATAGTGGTATAAATATTAACCTTATCCCAAAGAAATTTAAGGTGTGATGTAGAATTCTCCAAAGATTCCAATAGGCTATTTCACATCCCCAAAGGAGAACTGTACAGAAAGAGCAATGTAAAAATATCCTTAAGGATATATGTACATTTGATGGAAAAAGGCTATGTGGTGGCTACATAGTAAAAGTGAGAGGAAGGATAGGGGAAACTTTTTCTTAAGTGTATACTTTGTATCCTGGTATTTGATCCTTGCACTGTGCTCAGACCTTTTACAAATATAATTTCATTTGATTCTCAAATAACCTTGTGAAGTAGGTGCTATTATCATCCCCATTTTACAAGTGAAGAAACTGAGTTAGCCAGAAGCTAAGTTCTTTGCTCTGGGTTTTACAACTATTGAATGAGACCAAATTTAATTTCAGGTCTCCCTGACTCCAGACCCAGCATTCTATCCATTGTGTCATATAATTGCCTAACCAACATAAAACTCTTCAACTTTGCTGATATCTTTACCAGGTCAAAAGATCTACAAGATCTAAAAATACCTCAACACATTGGGTTTGGGAGACAATAGACCATAGTCGTTGTGATTAGGATTTAAATTCAGATGTATTTGGTCAGGAAGAAGGATGAGAGATAAAAGGAAAGATTTGAGAAGCTGTGACATTGGACTTGAGTAGCTTTAGCAACCAATTGGATGGAGAGTAGTGTATGGAGAGGAAAGAGTCAAAGATGAGGTACTATCAAGAGACATAAGAAGTTGGTATAAGGGAAAGATTCACATGGTGCCTAACTACTATATAATAGACATTTAACAAGTGTTTCTTGAGGAAGTAAATATTCTAAGTTCAAATTTGACATTTTAAGTGGTGGAAATATCATGACATCCAGGGGAACATATCTTGTGGATAGTTAAATCTATTGGACTATAGGAGATAGGGGATTGGCATATAGATTTGGGAGCAATTTGAACCAATGAAAGAAGTAGATCACCTCAAATAGAAAATAATACAAAGGAATTGTAGAATTATTAATATAAGGATAAAGAATAACAAATAAAACAGGTCACAATGAGTATTGCTTTTCCCTTACTTATTTCACAGTGTATAATAGACATGTAACATCTCTTTAGGCTTTTCTTTGGCTTACCTTCCAAACAGATCTGGAGAAGAAATGTATTTTTTAATCCCTTATACAAGTCATAATCATATCCTTTTGTTCCTCCTTCTTTAAAAAAGTTATTTCAAATATTATCTAATTCACCTTACCATGAATCTTGGCATGCTTCTGTTTCTATACCCAGAGATAGTGTGACATCTTCAAAGAGAGCTAGAACAGAATGCTACACATCCAGCTTCCTTTGTATATTTCCTAGAGTAGAAAAGCAAGATATTGAGGCTGTTGAAACACTTGAAAAGTTGTTTTTAGGATTCTTGCCTTACCTTTTGTGAGACCAGAATCATGCCATGAGTAGGACATAATAACTACACTAAGTAAATGATTTTTCTTTATTTTGACATCAAGTAAAAGTTCTTAAGAGCTAAACTCCAAATGAATAGATCCTTTCTTGGTCACCGTGGTGACTGTGAACTTAGAGGAAGAATTGGCAACTTGAAGCCTACTTAATTTTTGTGTTCCTAAAACCTCCTAACCATCTTACATTTAGCAGCATTTTGAACATGCAAGAAAAATCCAAAGAGCATAAATCTGACAAAAAAAACAGATGCTTCTGTGGGCTTAAAGTTTTAGCTAATTTTAATGTAGTCCTCTATGAAAAAACTAACTCTCATATTGCTACTTATTGCTATCATTCTTCCCATTACCCTGAGCCCAGCTATTTCTTTTGTTAAAGAAAAAATAACATGAAATAATTCCTAAATAATCTGGTACTGTCTTGTGCTCTGGAATGCTATTTGATGTGGTTTTCCCAGGTTCCTGGCAATGATTTACATTTTGGAGAAGATTAATGTGCATGTGAGTGAACAAGAAGAGATTTGACCAAAACTATAGCTTAACTGGACGTAGCTGGTATAGCAAAAGGAAACTGATTCTAAATTCCTACAACTTGGGGGTCAAATCTTGCTTCATTTACCTTTGTTATCACCCTACTCTAAAATTAGCCTCTTCTAAGCAAAGGGGATCCGTAACCTGCTCCTTCACTTAACTTTCCTTTTCTTTGCCTTTAGAAGATTTGTTTTAGATAAAAACTTCAGAGTTCAGTGACAATCTCTCCAAGGCTCCAGTGAAAAAAATTCCTAACATTTAGACAGAGGTTGTGTTCTCTAAGCTTACATTAATATCTGTCTTTAGTTAACTCTTTGTCTCTATGTTTGAGGTAAAAGTCAATTTACTATTAATATTTGGATAATAAAACAGCATATTATATTGAAAGGGGAAGTGGGGAAAGAATTGACCTTCTCTTCTATCATCTGGGTCATTCACTCTGAAACTCCTACAAATTCAATGAATCTTCTAAATATCTGCATTTTCTTCTAGATACATCTTACCATTACTCCTAGACATTTTGCAAGAAATTATATTTTTCTTCCTATCTTTCAAAGCCAGATTCTCACAATCTTTCTATATTTTTAGATAGCTTCCATTTATACAAATTGCTTAGGGTGTGACCCAGTCACACAATATTTTTACTTGACTCAATAAGAAGTATATGTCCTAGGATTTCTGAAATAGTTATTTGATCAAAATAAGTTCTCACCTACTTAATTATTAAAGCTAAAATGAGATAATTTCAACATTACCTTTATAGTTCCATGCATGAGACCTTGGGCAAATCACTTCAGGAAAAGGGAGGAAGGAAGGAAGGAAAGAAGGAAGGAAGGAAGGAAGGAAGGAAGGAAGGAAGGAAGGAAGGAAGGAAGGAAGGAAGGAAGGTAAGGAGGGAGGAAGGGAGCGAGGGAGGGAGAGAGGAAGGGAGAGAGGAAGGGAGAGAGGAAGGGAGAGAGGGAGAAAGGGAGGGAGGGAAGGAAGAAGGGAAGGAGAAAGGGAGGGAGAAAGGAAGGAAACGAGAGAATTAAATGTTGTCAATTAAATGACATTGCTTTTCTCCTTACTAAGTCTGATGGGTTCATTAAGAGTCAATGGCTATATTACAGGCAAGCTTATGAGTTGTCTTTGACTCTTACAGTGGTTAACAAACACATTTTTGCCTGCATTGATTTTCTTTAGACTTTAGCTGTTGTGATGACATATGTGGACACAAAGCCTCTTGCTCTAATTCTATAGCTGCATGGCACTACAAATTACATCTTTATTTTCCAGTACAATATAAATGGCATAAAGAAAAAACAATTTATTTGGAAGGCATGGCACTGAGTATTGTATTTTGAAAAAAAAACTGGTGATAATCATGTTTATATACTTTAAAACTAGACTTATTTAAATGAGTTGTGTTTTGGCATATAGAGAGAATGATTTTCTGTTATGAAGCTCAAACAAGCTGTTAATGAATCATGGAAAGCAGATACAGAAAACTGCCTTATGATACCACATTTTAGAAGGAACCTTTGTCTATACCCATTACAGGAAGAACACTAGGAAATCCAGAAAACAAAAGTCTCAGTCTTACTAACATAGAATCCAGGAAATTTTTACTGTATATTACTTATTTGAACAAATAAGTTGAATGAAACATTCAACAAGCTAAAAATTACTTCCCGAACCTTTTTGACTGAAGTCACAAAATAAAACATAATTAAATTGCTTGATTCCAAGGATGGACTTCACAAATGAAGTCGAAACTCCAGGTCTAAGTCTGACTACAGATGCAACAAGAGTATCAGATGGAAAATATCTCAACAACTACTCAATGGTCTTCACAACCCAATTGGCATAGTTGTCTCCAGTCATAGTTGTCTAGATTCCTGATTTGTCAGCTCATTAGGCAAAGCTCCCTAGAGTGGTAGCCTTTGTTATAGATGCTAGATTATTCTGCAATTACATAATTAACTCACAAATTTAGAGCTATAAGTTCAAATTGCTAATTTTGTATGAGTTAGTTGGTGAACAAATATTTATTAAATGTCTACCATTATGACAGGTGTTATACTAAGTGCTGGAGACATGATGAAAGGTAAAATATAGTCAGCCCCTGCTCTCAAGGAGGTCTAATGGGGTCATTACAGTCTAATAGAGAACTGTGGCCCAGAAAAGTGAAATCTCTCAAGAATCACATGTCAGTCAGTACTAGACTGTAAGTTTCATAATTCCAGTCAAACTATTTGTGCAAAACTAAACTGTTTTTGGACTATTATGAATTCATTCCTTTAGGTTAAAACTTTCTCTTGATTAAAATGAAGGTCCCTTTGGTAAAGGTAATATCAGGCATTATCAATACATTTTACCTTAGTGTGACTGAGTTGAACATATTATTTATTTCATGACATCAACTGATGAAATTCTTGCAAATTATTTTCATGTCTTCTCTCTGGTTTCAAACTTTAAACAAGCATTTTCTACTGGTTCCATAGCCTAATATATTTAAAATTTAACTCATGTTCTCCAATATTCTGTTATTCCTTCTGGCTTTCCTATCACAATATTATCATCCTCTCAGTCACTCTGGCTTGAAATCTTAGAATGAACTTTGCTTTGTCCTTCCCCCACCCCCTTCCTTCCATACAATCAGTCTCTAAGTCTAATTACAGTTATTTTCTCAATATTTTTACAAATATGCTCAGTTTCATTTGCTTTGCTACTTGTAATGTGTTGTTGTCTCCAGAAACTGCTGATTTCTCTCTGGGGGGAGATCTGCTGTGTCAACTCAAATCTCTTGAACAGATTCTTCTTCCTGTAGAGAGCCAACTTCCCTTACTGCAGAGAGCAGCCTCAAGTGTGGTCCAGAAACAACTCCCTTTTTCCTCCAGAGCTGCCCTCTTTATCCTCCCAGAGAATGGGCCTGGGAAAATGCAAGGGCTTTTGGGAATAATTACTTCAACCAATGAACTTGCTCCTCCTAAGCATGCAACTCTTCCCCAGGAAAGGCCAGAACTAGAGAATTGTCAAGTACCGACTTAGCACTTAGTAAGAACGTAATATCTCATTATTTCATTAGCACTTAGTAAGAACCTAACAGCTACTAACCTAGTTTAGCCCCAACTCTTGAATGGAACCATTCCAATCACTACCTAAATGACTTAGTAGTTTCTAGTCTCCAAATCTTTTCCCAATAATATTACTTCTATACTTAATTTCTTAAAAGAATAGCTCTGATCACTTTACTCATTGTCTTCTTTTCAACAGCCCCTATGCTCTGGTACTAACCTTCTTTTCAGGGATTATTTCCCACTCTTCCCTTTCACATATATTAGTTACTAAGCAAACTCGACTTATAATTATACAAATGGGCTCTTTTCAATAACCTGATTCCAGCTGCTCCCAAAGGAAAGACAATGCTTTAGACAGACTACAGTTAAGTACAGGGTACTTTTGAATCATAGTTGGATTATCTCTGGTGATATTACTTCACCTGGTAGCTATAAAGTCTTTCCTAGCACACTCCATAAAAGCTTAGACACAGATATGTCCTCTGGCTACCATACTAATCTGATTAAATGCCCTAGGAGGTACAAATTTTTTTCTATGTGAATATTGGAGAAAGCCAGATGCTATCTATTTCTGCATATCTGGAGGGATTCAGCTCCCCTGTGTCTGTAGGGATTAGTTCACTTTAAACTATACTCAATTTCTACAGACTGTCAAGAGTGGGGGAGTGGACACTTCTGCCAGACCTTTCATTCTATAACCTACAAGTCCTCATCTTCATGGAACAGAAGTGCCTGCAACTTCATCTGCAACTGTGAATCATGGTGTAAGAGGATATTATATCCCAATATACCACAATTAATGATTATTCTGCTTCTCTAGAATTAAAGCAGCTAATATCCAACATGCCTTTGTACTGCTTGGGGCTTCCATGCCCCAAACCATTAACCCTTCTTCTTTTCCTCTTGGCTTACCTGGCTTCCTTCAAATCCTCAATTTTACTCAAATGCTCACTTCAATAAAAAGCTTTCCTGATCTAGTTACTAATGCCTCCCCCCTCAGATTGTTTTCCATCTACTTTGTGTATATTTTGTATGTATTTAATGTATTAAATTATTTTCTCATCTATCCCCATTAGAATGGAAAATCATTGTTGGAGGGACCACATTTTTGCCTTTCTAAATATTTCCAATATTTAGCACAGTGTCTGACACACAGTAAGTATTTTGTACATGTCCATTAATTTCATGACACTCTTCTGCATTCCTATCTTGATTCATTCTATTCCCTTTATTTGGAATATGAATCACTAAGCTCAGCTCTAAAATACTAATCTACATTTTGAGGTACAACTTCCATATTGTGTCTTCTATGAAAATTTTCCTGACTCTTATGATCATCCTCTGAACTATCCAAAAGCTTTGTAGCTCTCATTGCTGACAAGCCATGCAGGTGTTTGTATTATGAAAACTGTAGGATGCTTCAAGACCCAATGATGAGGGAGAGAAATACTGTTTGCAAAGGGATTGGGCCCACTAGCTCCTTTGCTACTGACACATTTTGCCACCGTTATGAATTCTTTTCAACTTTATGGTCTTCCATATGCTGCAATAACTTTTCTTTTTTAGATTAGATTGCAAAAGCTATTAGGAAGTCTCAGCTGAAATAAGTTGAGCCTAAGAAATAAAAGATACAAAACAATTCATTCAATAACTATGAACTTACTATTCATGGGAATTAAATAGCATATACAGAAATAAATATAACACTAAATAATATATCTAGATATAGATATAAATGGAGCTATGAACAATTTATTGTGAGATGTGAAGAAGAGAACATGATTCATTATAAAAGGAATTGGGAGCAGAGATCTCAGAAGATGTTACATTTCATTTGGCCTTTTAAGGATGGATTGGAATTCAGTAGTCAGATATAGGGAGAGTGGTTTTCCAGACCTTGGCAAAGAGATGGAAACAAAAACTAAGAACAATAATTAGCTCAGCTCTGAAATTCATAGAATTCATGGAGAGAATTAGTATGAGATTAGGCCAAAAAGGTTAAAAAAAAAAAAAAAAGCTTTGAATGCCAAGGTAAGGAGCATGAATTTTACTCAGAAGACAACTTTGCTCCTTAAGCAGCTTTATAATTAAGAAATATTAGTATGGCAATGAATTGGAGAGCAAAGAAAAGGGAAGGGAGACAGAAAGTTATTGCAATAACTTGGCTTACTGAAAATCTAAAATTGAGTAGTGACAATAAGAATAGAAAAGAAAATGTGGACAAAGTGAGAAGTAATGGACTTTGGTTTCAAATTGTCATATATACACTTAGTATATATATATATATATATATATATATATATATATATATATATATATATATATATATATATACATGTGTGTATATGCATATATGTACACACATATATATTATGTATATGTATACACAAATACAGAGACATGAATATCTACATATGTTTTGGTGTCCACATTTGTGACAAAATTCTTGTTTTTTGTTTTCCAGTGGTTAAGTAAGAGGGAAATAAAATATTTGTATGTTAATTTTTTTAAAAAATCAATATTTTGTAAAAGAGAATAAATGTTGAAAGGTATCAAGCTAGGGAGCTAACTCATGTGTGCCTTCTTTGTCTGTGACCAATTCTAATGAGTAGTTATTTATGACCAATATAGTGTTTAAAATAGTACTATAATTTATTTTACTCTATTCATTTTACATTCCAAACTCTGTTGGAAAGAAAGGTTGATAAAATATTTGTATAGGTTAAAAAATCTCTGGACTAATTTACAAAAATAGAGATAGAACTCTCTCTCTGAAACACACACACTTAAAAGCAGCCTACATTTCACATTATGTTAAAACTTTTATGAAAATTGCCAGCTCCATTAGCTCTATTAATAATTTAATTTGTGTGAGAATTATGTTGTCCTCTGAGATACCACTACACACCTGTCAGATTGGCTAAGATGACAGGAACAAATAATGATGAATGTTGGAGGGGATGTGGGAAAACTGGGACACTGATGCATTGTTGGTGGAGATGTGAAAGAATCCAACCATTCTGGAGAGCAATCTGGAACTATGCCCAAAAAGTTATCAAAATGTGCATACCCTTTGATCCAGCATTGCTGCTATTTGGCTTATATCCCAAAAAAATACTGAGGGGGGGAAAGGGACCTGTATGTGCCAAAATGTTTGTGACAGCTCCTTTCATAGTGGCTAGAAACTGGAAGATGAATGGATGTCCATCAATTGGAGAATGATTGGGTAAATTATGGTATATGAAGGTTATGGAATATTATTGTTCTGTAAGAAATGACCAGCAGGAGGAATACAGAGAGGCTTGGAGAGACTTACATCAACTGATGCTGAGTGAAATGAATAGAACCACAAGATCGCTGTACACTTCAATGTTGTATGAAGAGGTATTCTGATGGAAGTGGATATCTTCAACATAAAGAAGATCCAACTCACTTCCAGTTGATCAATGATGGACAGAAACAACTACACCCAGAGAAGGAACACTGGGAAGTGAATGTAAATTGATAGCACTACTGTCTATCTACCCAGGTTATTTATGCCTTTGGAATCTAATACTTAACGTGCAACAAGAAAATTGGATTTACACACATATATTGTATCTAGGTTATACTGTAACACATGTAAAATGTATGGGATTGCCTGTCATCAAGGGGAGGGAGTAGAGGGAGGGAGGGGATAATTTGGAAAAATGAATACAAGGGATAATGTTATAAAAATTATTACTCATGCATATATACATGCATATATATATATATATATTTTTTTATAAATAAAATAAAAAATTATGTTGTCCTACTTAATCAAGAGTATGCCAATAAATTGATTTAAATGACCTCTCTGCATTGCAAAGCCCCTATCTACAAATAAGGCCAGTAAGATTTTATTTCAGGCAGCCTCATGACTGAATTCATTCTCCTTCAGATTACTAGTTTTGTCAGAAATTTTTACTCTAGGCTGGAATTTATTTACTGAAGAAATAGAGCTCACTCTTCTCATCTTACACAATTTCCTTTTACTTGTGCTCTTTCTTTCCAGGAATTGTTAACTCTTTTCTTATCAAATATAAAGCTCATAGACTAAATCCTTCCAGAGAGATGACCTTGTCTACTTTATCATATTTTTGAATGATTGGAAAGCTTCAAATAGATTTGGATTACAAGCTCAGAGCAAATAACTCCCTTGCCCTTGGACTGTTACATGAACATTTTTTGATCTCTCACTTATGAATTTCCTAGAACACCCTAAGTGGCCCAAAGGAAATGGAAGCTCAGCTTCTATAACTGCATATTCTCTGTCCCATTTTTTAGTCACTTTTATCACTTCTTATCTATCCATGGCTGAATTAGATAAGCATAACTTTGGGGACCAGAAAACCAAAAATCTCTTGGGAGAAGAATTATCTTCCTCATTTTTTTTTTTTTTTTTGCATTTGTATCCTCAGTATCTAACACAATACCTGGAACATAGTATATTCTTAATAAATGTTTGTTTACTGAATGCTCTAACTAATTGATATCTCTATTCAAATCACTGACCAAGAGACTCTAGTAAGCTTCTTTTTTGACAGTAGTACCTAATATATTTTTGGTATATCATAGTTGAGGAATGTTAGCAAAATGATAAAAATCCAAACTTTATTTCTTTCAATTATAAAATATACAAACAAAATTTATGAGGCAAAAAAGAAATATTCAGGTTTCTTAAATTCATTTATTAAACATGTCTTATCAGTGGCACTTCAAAATGTTGCATAAATAACACATTTTATCCTTTATGATGATTTCTAATGATATCATCTTATTTTTAATTCCTTAAAGAAGATGATTACACTTTTATTAGTCAATATTCTAAACTTGCAAGCATACAAACAACTATTACAAAGAAAGAACAAATACTAATACAATATTAGAGGAGCAAGGAGCATTTTAAAGTTATATTTTAAGATGTCTGAAAATTCTATCTTTTTCTGTGTTTTTCCTTCTGATTGTTTCTCCTTTACCATCTGACATAAAGCAGAGTACTTTGTGTTTTTCCAATGTCCCATTGTATAAATTTCAAAATCCTAATTTCAAAATCCTTTAGGCATATTTTTCAAATTCAGTACCAACAAATTGTCTTCTTTAAAAATTCTATCTCTCAAACAAATTTGACACTAATGCCCTCTCGAGGATAAACAAAGACCACAAATATAAAATGCAAAATTTTTAATGTTGTTACAATTGATTCTGGGAAAGAAAAAAATCACTCCTATCTCCATTAAAATATTTTAAATTAGGAAGCATTTTGAAGTAAAAGGAAGAGAAAAAATACTTAACAAATAAGTAAGAGCTAATTAGAAATTAGAAATCAGAAATCATTTCAATCTTTTTCTATGTACAAAACAAACCCAGTTAAATTTCAGCAATCATTTCATGAAGATGGTCATCTAAATCTTCCATATACATAAAAATATTTTAATATATTTTCTTTATGCTTAAGGTTCACACTAAAAAAAACTCTGTCCTCTCATCCTTTATATCTTTGGAAAAGTACATATCTAGCACTCAAATGATGATCAGCAAAGGTGAAATATAAAATGTTTAATAGCAACATGCCAAGAAATATGGTTGCCTCCTAAATACTTAAATTTCAATTTCTCAATGAGATGTACTAGTTGAAATAACTTAATAATTCTGTAATACATGAAAGGATGTTTTTATTCTTGAAAATCTTTTTCTCTAAATGTATAGAGAAAAAATTGCCCCATCCTTGATTCTGATTTGTCCACTGAGGGCAGAAAGTCTTCTTTTGTTTGTCATAATCCTGCCTTTGTCCCCCCCATGTGTAATTGTTGGCAATGATTTTGTGAACCATTCTGTTTCCTCTTGATAAATAATAGCCTCCTCCTGACTACATGAAAATATCTTTGTTTAATGTTAAAGAACTGGAACATAATAATTGCATTTCTTTTGCTCCTCTGGATGCCATCAATCTGCACTTTACCCCATGTTTCTATTTCATCTCGACAATTTCCTCATTTTTGAATTTATTTTTATACATGTAAATTAATTTTCTTCTTTACATTTTCCCTTATGAATTATGTTAGGAAAGAAAAACCAGAATAAAAGATAAAAACCATGAGAAAAAAGAAAATGGAAGGGAAAAAAAAAAGCAAACGTAGCATGTCTTGATTTACATTTAAACTCCATACTTTTCTCTCTGGATGTGGATAGTGTTTTCCATCTAAAGCTTATTGTGACTGCCTTGGATCACTGAACCACTGTCATCAATCTGTCATAGCTGATCATTCCACAATCTTGATGTTACTATGTACAATGTATTGCTGGTTCTGCTTATTTCACTCAATATCAGTTTGTGTAAATCTTTCCAGACTAGGTTGTTCATCATTTTTAATAGAACAATAATATTCCATTTCTTTCCTATAACTTATCCATCTATACTTTTTTTTCAATTCTTTGACATCACAAAAAGAACTGCTATAAACATTTTTATACATGTGAGTCCATTTCCCTCCTTTATGATTTGCTTGGGATAGAGGCCCAATAGGGGCAATGCTGGATCAAAGCTTGATAGTTCTTTGTGAATAGTTCCAAATTGCTCTTCAAATTGGTTCACAATTCCACCAAGAATGTATTAGTGTAACAGATTTCCTACATCCCTTACAACATCTATCATCTTTTTCCTGTTATCTTAGCCAATGTGAGAGTTGTGAGATGCTAATTCAGAGTTGTTCTAATTTCCATTTTTCTAAACAATAATGGTTTGGAAGATTTTTTCATATGACTATAGAAGACTTTAATTTTTTCATCTGAAAATTGTGTTAATTCTTTAACCACTTATTAATTGGGGAATGACTTATATTCTTAAAAAAATTGGTACAGTTCTTTCATATTTTGGAAATGAGGCCTTTATCAAAAACATTGACTATTTCCCCCAATTTTGTGCTTTTCTTCTAATCTATGCTGTGTTGACTTTGTGCAAAACCTTTTTTAATTTAATGTAAACAAAGATGTCCATTTTGCATTTTATAATGTTCTATAGTTCTTCTTTAGGCATAAATACCTCCCTTCTCCACAAATTTGATAGATAAGTTAACCTCTTAATTATAGTGTCAATCTTTACATCCAAATCATATACCAGTTTTGTCCTTATGTATTTTTTCTGTTTACCTTTCTATGCTTCTCTTGAGTTCTGTTTGAAGATGAAAATTTCCTTTTAATTCTGATTTTTTTGATAGAAAAAATTGAACTTTTTTTATTTCATTGAAGATCCATCTCCTCCCCAGAAATATGATGCTCAATCTTGCTGGGTAGTTGATTCTTCATTGTAATACCATCTCCTTTCCATTCTATTTTACAGTATTCTGGGTGCTTTTATCCTTTACTGTGGAAACTGCCAGATTTTTGGTAATCCTGAATATGGCTCCTCAATACTTGAATTTTGGGGGGGCAGCCTGTAATATTTTTTCTTTGAGATTATATTTCTGAAATGTTTCTTGTGGGATCTCCTTTCAATGACTATTTCATCCTCTGGTTCTAGTATATTGGGGCAATTTTCCTTGCTGATCTTTTCAAGAATAATAAAGAGGCTTTTTTGACATGGCCTTCAGGTAGACCAATAATTTTTTTATCGTCTCTCTTGGATCTATTTTCCAGATCAACTGCTTTTCTAAAGAGATATTTTAAACTTTCTTACATAGAGTCATTAACTTCCCTTTGCCCAATTCCAGTTTTTAATGGGTGATTTTCTTTAGTATCTCTTTTTCTATTTGATTAATTCTACTTTTCAAACTTGTTTTCCTCAAAGGATTTTTTTTTCATTTGGCCAATTGTGATTTTTAAGAAAATGTTTTCCTTCCCCAAGCTGTTGACTGACTCTTGCATGCCTCTTATTTCTTTCCCCAGTTTTTCTTCTACCTCTCTTAGTTGCCTTTTAAAATCTTTTATGAGCATTTACAAGAAGTTTGTTTCGGTTAGAAAATAATTCATAATACTCTTTGAAATTCCAATGTGGGTATTTTGTCCTCATCTGAGTTAGTGTTTTTAGTCTTTTCTGTCACTGAAATAGCTTTCTATGGTTTTGGTTCTTTTCTGTTTCTTGCTCATTTTCTTTATTTTATGGTTTCCCCTTTATTTTGTGATTTTTAAGTTTGATCTCTAACCTGGGAGTTTAAGGGTCCCTGCTCCAAGCTTTTTGTGTAACTCTGAACCTTGCTTTTGAGCATAGGGGACACATGTTTTTAATGTCTCATTTAAAGCAGAGGTTAACCCTATCTGTTCTTTCCAGGCAACAGCCTGGTTTTCTAGGCAGGTAATTTGCCTTTTGTGTTGGGACTGGGGGCTGTCCCACTTGCCTACTCTGTTATTGCCCCAGGACTAAGAGTCTCTGTAACTGATCTGCTATGAGTAAACCCCTCTTACTGTCTTTTCTAGTCACTGTCTGAGCTGGGTTGGATACACTGACCTTTCTTGAAGCCCTTCTGATCTATTTTGAGCTGGAGAATTGTTTCATTTAATCAGACTCAGTTCAGAAGCTTCCAGGCTTCACTCCACCATCTTGGTTCTACCCCCAGAATGTGACAGTTTTCATATATGACTTTCTTAGATATGGTTTTCAGCCTTTTGCTTCATTTTTGTTTTTATGGAAAACCAGTAATTTTCTTATTGTCTTGTTGAGCTCTATCTTCAATATCAATTACTTTAAATTTTAGAGATATGTACTAATCTTTCAATTTCACTCTATTTTGACCATTCTAATCACTATATTTTTACATTTTATCTTGGCCATTCTATCTCTCTTGATCTACATGTTTTTCTTTTTGTATCTTTCTGTTTTTCCCTGTGTCTTGCTGTGAAATTGTTCTCCCTATTTTGATCAGTCTGGGAGTGCTCACAAGATGGATCCTATGGCACAGAAGTTTTGACCAATAAGGCCCTTTTTAGGTTAATGGCTCTTTGTTTCCAGAGTCTCATCATATTGGTGCCAAACTTATTGTGAACAATTAACATGTTTCAGTACTATTGCAGCTCAGAATTCTTGACTCAAGTGATCCTCCAATCTCAGGCTTCTTACTACTAGGGTTTCACACAAATACAACCTTACATATGTGCAATTTTCCATTTTTTTTTAATATCCATCACTTTAATAAAAAATTCTCCATTTGTTATAAACCATTAAAACTTTCTAAATTTTCTTATTTATTTAGAGATGTTAGAAATTTTATAAGTGCTAAATATTTGTTATAAAAAGATTTATAGATAATAAAATTTTAAAGTTCTAATTTTGAACCTCAAAATATTGTTCATCCAAATCTTTTATTAAGAATCTCACTCACAGTGGAGGATTCTGGGAAGGTAAGAGTAAGTTGGTAAATTTTAAGGTATCTGGATCTTCCCCACAAATAGAACAAATCAGTACCTCAGGAAAAGCATAGGCTGGTGAAAAATCAAGAAGACTTGCGAAGAACAGGGATCCTCCTGATACAACTTGAAAAGATCTGAAGAAAGACACAGGGCTGGAGAGTTAACCTGTCTGAAGAGCAAATACATCTGGGCTAGCTCCACAGAGCATCAATTGGATAAAGTGGGGAATCCTCAGGATAGCTGGGTGTGGTTGAAAAGTCAGCAGGAAGCACAGGGACTTTCAACTCCCAGACTGTTTGTCAAGTTATGGTTTGTGTGCAGGAAGACTGAGTGAACCTTGTCTGATTAGGAATGCCAGGTCCAGTTGAGATATGGCCCTGGAGAAGAAACCAGCACCTGGGGAGTGCAGAGGCAGTAATCCAGAGAGACTGTTGGCTATGGGCACTTGCAGAAGGGAGGAGCTCTTGGTTTGGGGTTCCTAATGAGAATAGAAAGCTGAAGGAAAGGTTGAGACATCACCCTACCACCCCACAATTATCTACCACCACACTAATATCTCTTATTTTAAAAAAATAAATCAGCAAAGAAGGAAGAACCTCAGCATTGAATCATATTATGGGATCAGGGAAGACTAAGGTCCATTTTTAGAAGAGGGCATTTTAGTTAAAAAAAAATTGCTTTTACTCCCAAAAGTAAGATAAAATTACTCCTTGCCCAGAGAGAATTTATATAACTCAAAAAAAATCAAAAATCAAAAATCAAATGAGAACGTTGAGGAAAAACTAAAAAACAAAACAAAAATCTGAGAAAAACAAAAAGCTTATAAAAAACAAAAGTTAACCAACTATAAAAGGAGGTATAGAGTCTCAAGGATGAAAATACTTCTTTGAAAATTATAATTGGATAAGGGGAAGCCAGTGAATCTATGAAAGACCAAGAAATAACAAAATCGATTATAAAGAAAAAGAAATATACCAGAATGTGAAACATTTTAAAAGAAAAAAAAAAAAAAAGCAGATCTGGAGAACAGATCAAAAAGTAAAAACATAAGAATAATTGGACTGCCAAAAAGTTTTGACCAAAAAGAGATCCTTGACATGATATTTCTTACATTATCTGTCCAAGAAAATTGTCCTGAATGAATTTGTGGTCAAAGAAGAACTGGAATTCATTACTGAACACAAAATAGATAATTTTTGTTATATTAAGTTAAAAAGTTTTTGTACAAACAAAATCAATGTAGACAAGATTAGAAGGAAAACAATAAACTGGGAAAAATTACATTCAAAGATTCTGATAAAGGCCTCATTTGTAGAATATTTAGAGGATTGCCTCACATTTACAAGAATTCAAGCCATTCTCCAATTGATAAATGATCAAAGAATATGAACAGACATTTTTCAGATGAAGAAATTAAAACCATTTCTAGTCATATGAAAAGATGCTCTAAATCACTGTTGATCAGAGAAATACAAATTAAGACAACTCTGAAGTACTACTAAACACCTCTCAGATTAGCTAAGATGACAGGAAAAGAAAATGAAGATTGTTGGAAAGGACATGGGAGAACTGGGACACTAATACATTGTCAGCAGACTTGTGAACTGATCTAATCATTCTGGGGAGCAATTTGGAACTATGCCTAAAGGGCTATCTAACTGTGCATACCCTTTTTATATCCCAAAGAGATATTAAAGAAGAAAAAGGAACCCATATGTGCAAAAATGTTTGTGGCAGCCCTTTGTGTAGTGGCAAGAAACTAGAAACTGAGTGGATACCCATCAGTTGGAGAATGGCTGAATAAATTATGATATATTAATGTTATTGAATATTATTGTTCTGTATGAAACAATCAGCAGGATGATTTTAGAGAGGCCTGGAGAGACTTACATGAACTGATGCTAAGTGAAATTAGCAGAACAAGGAGATCATTGAACATGGCAACAAGAAGATTATACAATGGTCAATTCTGAGGGACATGGCACATCTCAATAATGACATAATTCAGACCAGTTTCCATGATCTTGTGATGGAGAGAATCATCTACACCCAGTGAAAGGACTGTGGGAACTGAGTGTGGATTACAACATAGCATTTTCACTCTTTTTGTTGTTGTTTGCATTTCATTTTTTCTCATTTTTTCCTTTGTGATCTGATTTTTCTTGTGTAACAAGAAAATTGTATAAATATGTATGTATATATTGGATTTAACATATATTTTACCATGTCTAACATATAATAGATTACTTGCCATCTAGGGGATGGGGTAAGAGAAGGGGAGGGAAATTGCAACACAGGGTTTTGCAAGGATTAATGTTGAAAAAATTATCTATTATGTTTTGAAAATAAAAAGCTTTAATAATAAAAAAAGGGGAAAAAGGTTTTAAAACTCAATAATAAAATCTAGCAATTTACAAAGAAAAAAATTCTTAAATTCTATTGGATTATCATACCATGTGGAGTGAAAACCAAAGGAAGAACATTTAAAGGGCTTAAAGAAAGGATATTAAAATGATGACTGCTATAGTTCTTTGCTCTTATCCCATTTAGTAAGGGCTAAAGAATCAGAATTTTAAAGGGCTAAGATGAATGACTGCTTGGACAGAATTAATTTCCATCAACTAGAATTATAACACCTTAAATTTTAGGACACAGGATTAGACTGGCTGACTCCAAGGATAATATCTAGAAGAAAAACTTAGAGCAGCTTAGGAGGAAAAAAAAAAAGAAATAGATCCAAATATAATTAAGCCTTGTTTCCAATAAGACAAATATATAAATAACCAGTAGTAACTGATAAAATAATTGTAAACTTTATAATATCTTCCTTTGCTTTTCTAATTTTCTATGTTTTCCTATAGGATTAATTGTAAAGGCTTTTAAAATACAAAATAATTCTATGCATTGGTTTTGGAAAGCAGAAAAATGGAGAAAGAAAAGTCTGTAACCACTTTCATTCACTAAGCTGAATAAAAAGGAAACTTGGATGGCAGAAATTAGATATGGATCCACACTTAACACCATATACCAAGATAAGATCAAAATGGGAACATGATTTAGGCATAAAGAATGAGATCATAAATAGATTAGAGGAACAGAGAACAGTCTACCTCTCAGACCTGTGGAGGAGGAAAGAATTTATGACCACAGGAGAACTAGAAATCATTATTGATCACAAAATAGAAGATTTTGATTACATCAAACTAAAAAGTTTCTGTACAAATAATACTAATGCAAACAAGATTAGAAGGAAAGTAACAAATTGGGAAAATATTTTTACAGTTAAAGGTTCTGATAAAGGTCTCATTTCTAAAATATATAGAGAATTGACCCTAATTTATAAGAAATCAAACCATTCTCCAATTGATAAATGGTCAAAGGATATGATGATGAATTCTCAGATGATGAAATTGAAATTATATCCACTCATATGAAAGAGTGTTCCAAATCACTACTGATCAGAGAAATGCAAATTAAGACAACTCTGAGATACCACTACACACCTGTCAGATTGGCTAAGATGACAGGAACAAATAATGATGAATGTTGGAGGGGATGTGGGAAAACTGGGACACTAATACATTGTTGGTGGATTTGTGAAAGAATCCAACCATTCTGGAGAGCAATCTGGAACTATGCCCAAAAAGTTATCAAAATGTGCATACCCTTTGATCCAGCCGTACAACTACTGGGCTTATATCCCAAGGAAATACTAAAGCAGGGATAGGGACCTGTATGTGCCAAAATGTTTGTGGCAGCTCTTTTCATAGTGGCTAGAAACTAGAAGATGAATGGATGTCCATCAATTGGAGAATGGTTGGGTAAATTATAGTATATGAAAGTTATGGAATATTATTGTTCTGTAAGAAATGACCAGCAGGAGGAATACAGAGAGGCTTGGAGAGACTTACATCAACTGATGCTGAGTGAAATGAATAGAACCACAAGATCGCTGTACACTTCAATGTTGTATGAAGATGTATTCTGATGGAAGTGAATATCTTCAACCTAAAGAAGATCCAACTCACTTCCAGTTGATCAATGATGGACAGAAACAACTACACCCAGAGAAGGACACTGGGAAGTGAATGTAAATTGTTAGCACTACTGTCTATCTACCCAGGTTATTTATGCCTTTGGAATCTAATACTTAATGTGCAACAAGAAAATTGGATTTACACACATATATTGTATCTAGGTTATACTGTAACACATGTAAAATGTATGGTATTGCCTGTCATCAAGGGGAGGGAGTAGAGGGAGGGAGGGGATAATTTGGAAAAATGAATACAAGAGATAATGTTATAAAAAATTACTCATGCATATATACTGTCAAAAAATTTATAATAAAATGACGTTGTTTTCAATAAAAAAAGAAAGGAAACTTGGTTCATTTTAAAAAGGTGGAGACAGCTAGCAACTACTTTGGCTTACTAATAGTATCTAAGAAATAAGGAGAAAAAGATGGTTTAGGAGAAAGGATGAAGGGGAAAAGGAAGGAGAAGTAGAATAAAGAAGGGAAGGAAGCATGGTATATTAGTAACATCAAGAAAGAAACAATGAATGAATTACTTTGGCTAGGGTAGAGGATTACTATTAGGACAGAACTACATTATTGAGTATTCTTTTTTAAATTAGCTACATAATTGGGACCATAGGAAGTTGTTGTTATGTTTTAATTTGTTCTGGATTTGGGAGCTGAGTAGCAGGATAGCTCACTGCATAGCATGCTGGGCCATAGAAAGGAAGGACTAAATTCAAATCCAGCATCAGTCACTTACTATCTATGTAAACCTGGGCTAGATTTTTAACTATTGATTGTTTTAATCCACTGGAGAAGGAAATGGCAGACCACTCCAATTACTTTGCCAAAAAAAATGGAAAGAATGGTCCATAGAATCATGAAGAATCTATAGTCATGCCTGAAGGACTGAGCAACATGGAAAAATTTTTTTTTTAATTTTCACTCTTTTAAACTGTGCAAGTGACTTTAATATTATTCTAAGAAATGAGAATATGAGTTATGAATTCTTATCATTTTCTCCTGCATTCTAACAACAATAATAATTTATGGCTATTTTTATAATGAACATGTTATTCTATATATTACCTAATTTCACATGACTTTTAAAGTGACTCAGTAGTAAGTAATTAAAATTATTTCTATTTTTAGCTGGCTAAACTAAGAATTTAGTGACCTGCACATATTTATTCACATAGATAGTAACTGACATAGCTAGGATTTGAACCCTGATCCCTTCAAAATCTTTTCCATTACAGAACTGCTCAAATTAATTTAATTTTTTTTAAAAGATCTTTTATTGACTATGGTTATGATAGAACTTTGTGCAGCCTGAAGATCTGTACTGGATGATGAAAAAATGTTGCTTTGGCACTGTCAGTGTACCCGTTTCTGAAAGTTTCATTCTAAGAGGAAATAGCTAATTAGAAACAAGTGACCAAAGGCAGTGACTAAAAAGTTCATGTACAGTTTCTAGGATTTTTTTTTTTTCTGGAAAGACTTTGCTTTTACCTATCTCATAATAAAGATTATCTACTCTGATTTCTCTGATCTATTTAGGTCAGATTACCATGGTCACAGTTTTGGGGTTTTTTGTTTGTTTGTTTGTTTGTTTGTTTTGTTTTTAAATGTCCTGTTTGTCTCCATTTAGGTATATATGGTGCTGCAAAAGGATCTGGTATCCATTACAGTCTAGATAACATCAGTACTAGTCTAAATTTGTACTTACAATGAAATCTAATAATGTTCTAGTACATGGATTTAAAACAGGAAATAAAATCACTTGGAATCTTATTGGAGACAAATATGATGGAGAAAAGAAAGACAGGGAAAATCCCATTTGTGCTTCTCAGAGAAAAATAAGAGCACTATCCCTCTTCCCATCCTACCTCTAGTCATTAACCCCAGTGAAGAAGTTGAAATAAAATTACAATGATGATCTAAATTAAGGAAGTAGTTGATTTATCAATATGGCCCCATTTTCTATTTTTAAAATACCACTCTTTATTTATAAATGTAGTCTACTAGATAAGTCACTAATTTTAAAAATACACCTGATTTTTCATATACACCTGAATTTTAAGTAATCATTTTTTAAATACTTGCTCAAACTCAGAAAACAAAAAAGGCATATATTTCAGTGAATGTGAAGAGATTAGTTAAAGGAACTGTGTGAATGTTTAGCCTGGAAAAAAGAAGACTTAGTGGATAGGAAACATGAAAGAAATCTTCAAGTGTTTGAAGAACTAATATACAGAAAAGAGATTAAACTTGTTTGCCATGGCCCCAATATGTAGAATTGAAAGAAAGGCATAGAATTTGCAAAGAGGTCTTGATATAAAAAAAAACATTTCTATCCTTTTTTATTTCCCAGGAAGGCAAGAACACATCAATCTTTATTAGCCTCACAGAATGTTATAAACAAAAGGGCTCCTGCATATAATTTAGACTAACATGCATTTTACATACGATGACATGATAAGATGAACTGCCCAAACTTACATAATAAGTTAGCATATTCGGTATATTTTTTATTTATATAATGGTACTTTTCCCATTATATGGAATTGATTCAGTTATTAGATGAAATGATTATGTTTCATTGAGGCATGTATCTAACAGAAATTTAGAAGAATCATGTATTCTAACATGTTAATTCCCATAACTTTATGCCAGCTAAAAATGTTAATATAAAAATCAATTGAGCAAAATTTTGTTAAACATTAATCACAAGCAAAGGAGCTTACAGACTATCAATTTAGTAAAGAAGCTCCCCTAATTAAAGAACTGAGAGGAAATGTAGGCTGGTGTAATAGACAGAATATTAAATGGTGAATCAAGAATCCTGACCTAGAAAATGTATATAATGATCCTTCAATGATATGGTAAGCTCTGACACTTACTGCTTATATGATTATAAAGAGGATACTTAAGCTTTCAGCTCAGTTACTTCATTTTTCAAATCTAAGCAACAATATTTGCACCTCTCACTGCACAGCAGAAGGCCAACTTATTTTAAATAAACCTTTTTTATTAAAGCTTTTTATTTTCAAAACATATGCATAGGTAATTTTCAACATTCACACTTGCAAAAACTTGTGAAACATTTCTCCTAAAGTGAATAAAGGTGGTAATTTCTCCTCATTACAGCCTTCAATCAAAGGCTGGATGACCACCTATCAGCTTAGTTACATGTAGAACAGATTCCTCTTCTGTGTTGGAATAAGTCGTTTCTTTTAACTCTTATAGTCTGATTCTATGAGACAAACTATTTTGTTTTTGTTTTTTTTTTTTCAAAGTAGTGCTACATTAATTTTTTTTGGTCTACCTGACAAAAGAAAGTAAATAGAGTTATAAAAATTTAGGAAAATTCTCAAATTCTTATTACTTATTACTCTTCAAACCAGTTAAAGAGATTCCAGATTCTCCTTGTTGTCTTAGAACGAAGCATTATATTTTTTATATTTCTTGTTTACTAAAATGTATTTTCCAATATTAAAATAACCATTTGTCCCTCTTACTGTATAATAATTGTTCCTTATACGTGCACAATATCTGTAGTGGAAAATATTCACAATAAGACAGCAAAAATAATTGCCCATGCACTTTTGCAAACATGATCTTATTCCAGTGCTACTATAGTACCATAAGTAAGATACCATAGGCCAATTTATTTCCATTTTACAGATGAGGAAACTAAAGCTGAGAGATGAGAGTTAGGTCTAAAAGCTCATAAGTATCCAGGACAAAATTTGAACTTACCTTTCATCTAATATATATGTCTAGAAAATATTACTTTTCTCTGATTTTAATTGACTGTGCAATTGTTGAAAGAGAATGGAATAAATATTCATTGAATGACATGAATAGAAAATAAAATCAAGTATAAGGAAAAGGTAAAGCATAGCAAATGTGGTTCTATCATCATTTTTTTTTGAGCCAACCCTTTTTTCAGTTCAAAAATTAAAAAAAAAAAAAAACAAAACAGGATTATACAATCGAAAGAGGAGTCTTGATAACCATCTAGTCTAACCAAAACTTTTAACATTTACTCTACAATAGCTAATACATGGCATTTCTACCTTTACTTGAAGACCTATTATTGTGCGGAAGAGATAACTGTGAGCCTCTCATTATCCTTGTGGACAGTTCTAATCATTGAATTTTATGACAATATGTTTCATGTAGATTTCTGGTGCAAAAATGGCATTAAGGAAGGAGCTCTCTAAAACCCTCCCAAATTTCTCTCAAAAAAAATAAAACAAAAAAAAAATGAAAAGAAAGCCTCATAATTGATCTAAGAGCAGGAAAGAAGCTAACCAGCACAACAGGAAAGGTCTTTTTGATTGGGATGGGAGAGAAGGGAGGATTAAGAACAGGAGCAGCAGCATCAATAGCCAAAATCACAACTAATCTTAAAGTAGGAGATCTAGATTGAGCAGGGCTGCAAGCCTGGAGAAATCCATCAGTAAAGCCCTGCCCTCCTATAAATTAGCAGCCCACTGGGCAGGTGAGCAGTCTATGGACCACAGCAAGGTCCCTACCCCTAGTAGAAGCTAACTAGTGAGACACTGACATCCTAATTGATTGACTAAGCCAAAAGGGAAGCCTACCTTCCAGAAAAAGCATGCAGCTAATTCTTGAAGTCCTGTGAAAGCCAGCAATAAGATCTAGAGTCCCAGCAGTAAAAGCTTGAGATTGTGGAGGACCAGAGCCCAATTTTCATATAAAAACACCAAATTACAAAAACCATAGAAAAAAGAGCAAAAAAATGGTATTATAAAAATTCAGTAAGGTAATAGGAAGGATGAAAGCATAAAATTAGATGAGTACAAAAAGATCGGCATAGCTACATGTGAAGCCTTAAGAAAAATGTAATTTGCTCTCAGGCTGAAAAAAAAAAACTTCTTGGAAGAGTTTTAAAAGTGTCTGTAAAAGAAAATTAAAGAAGCAGAAAAAACTGGGAAAAGGAATGAAAGTAATGCAATAATATTCTGAAAAAAATCAATATGGAAAAGATATGAAAAAAAATTTACTAAGAAACTAGCTCCCTAATACTTACAATTGCCCAAATGGAAAAGTACAAAACTAATTGAAAGAAATAATTCCTTAAAAATTAGAATTAATAAAAGAGAAAGTAATGACACAATGATGCATTAAGATACAATAAAATAAATATTTTTTCTTTTCTTTCTTTCTTTCTTTTTTTTTCTTTTTCTTTTTCTTTTTTAAAGTGGGACAATTAAAGTTAAGTGAGTTGCCCAGTGTCACACATCCAGGAAGTTTTAATTGTCAGAGCTCAGATTTGAACTTAGGTCTTCTGACTTCAGTATTTTGTGCTCTATTAACTATACCAAATAGCCTCCCCAAAATTTTTCTTAATAAAAAAAATGTGAAAAGGTTTCCCTGGAAAAACAGCTGTCCTAAAAATTAGACCTACAAGAGATAATGTAAGAATTATTGGACTATATGAAACACAAGATTTTAAAAAATCCTAGACAACATGTTTCAAGAAATTTCATTAAAAAAAAAAAAAAAAAAAACTATCCTGGCATATTAGAACCAGAAACCAAATAAAAATTGAAAGAATCCACACATCCTCTTCCCTTCATTCCCTCAATTATAATAGGTCCTTTGTCTCTTTAAGAGATGTAATTTCCCATATTTATCTCATTTTCCCTCTTTTTCCAGTACAATCCCCTTTCTAGCTCTAGTTTCTTTTTCATATTATTGTAATAAAATCAAATTTTACTCACACTATCTAAATATACCCATAAAAGAAATATAGTTCTCAAGCGTTCTTTCCTTTTTACCCTTTTATGTTTCTCTTGAGTTCTATAATTGGAGGCCAAATTTTTTTTTCAGCTTTGGTCTTTTCATTAGAAATAAATGAAATTCACCTTTATTATTGAATGTCCATCTTCTTCCATGAAAGAAAATGCTCAATTTAGCTGGGTAGCTTATTCTTGACTGTAATCCAAGTTCTTTTGCCTTTCAGAATATCAGATTTGATCCTTTAAGGTGGAATCATCTACGTCCTGGGTAACCCTAATTGGGGCTCCTCAGTATTTAAAATGCTTCTTTCCAGCTGCTTGCAATATTTTTCCCTTGGTCTAATGTTTCTGAAATGTAAGCACAATATCCCTTAAAGTATTCATTTTGGGATCTCTTTCAGAAGAGACAACCTAAAGATTATTGGACTTCCTGAAAACCATGATGAAAAAAGAGCATAGGGGCAACTAGGTGGCACAGTGGAAAGAGAACCAGCTCTAAAGTCAGGAAGATCTGAATTCAAATCTGGCCTCAGACACTTAACACTTCCTAGGTATGTGACTCTGGGCAAGTCATTTAACACCAATTGCCTCAGGGAAAAAGAGAGAGAGAGAGAGAGAGAGAGAGAGAGAGAGAGAGAGAGAGAGAGAGAGAGAGAGAGAGAGAACCTAGACATTATCTTTCAGGAAATCATCAAAGGAAACTGCCCTGATGTCCTAGAATCAGAAGATAAAATAGCCATTGAAAGAATTAACAGATCACCTCCTAATAAAGTCCCCAAAATGAAAATTCCAAGAAATATCATGACTAAATTTCAGAACTATACAACCAAGGAAAAAATATTCCAATCAGCCAGAAATTAGCAATTCAAATACCAAGGAGCTACAAACAAGATTACCCAGGACCTAGCAGCTTCCACCTTAAAGGATCAAAGGGTCTAGAATCTGATATTTTTAAATGCAAAGGAACTTGAAATGCAGCCAAGAATAAACTGCCCAGCTAAAATGAGCATTTTCTTTCAAGGATGAAGATGGATATTCAATGATACATGTGAATTTCATTTATTTCTGATGAAAAGATCAGAGCCAAACAAAAACTTTGGTCCCCAAATATGAAAGTCAAAAGAAGCATAAAAAGGCAAAAAAAAAAAAAAAAGAAAAAGAAAAAAATTCTTGAGAACTATGTCTCTGTTATGAGTAGTCTTAGAGAGTTCAGATATAATTTTATTTTATTGTCACAATATTAAAAAGAAACTAAAGGGAAAAACAGGATTGCACTGGAAAAGGGGGAAAGTGGAAGTAAAATAAGGGAAATTTCATCTCATGAAAAGGCAAAGAAAACCTTTTATAATTGAGGGAAAAAAGGGAGAGGGGTGAACATTGTGTGAATCTTACGCTCATCACATTTAGCTCAAAGAGAGAATGTTAAACATACTTGGTTTCATAGAGAAACTTGTCTCACCTTATAGGCAAGTGGGAGAGGAAAAGGAAAAGGAAAAGGGGAGGCTAATAGAAGGGAAAACAGAAATAGTAGGGGAAAGGTATAAAAAAGAGGAGATGCTATAAAGCAAGGGTTACTTGAGGGAAGTGGTGATCAGAAACAAAATACGGGGGAGGAGAAAAAGGGGGAAAGGAAAGATAAAAGTATAATTTTGTGTAAATAAGATGGCGAGAAATACAGAATTGTTGTCTTAACTGTGAATGTAAATGGATGAACTCTTCCATAATATGGAAGCTGATAGACCACTAGATTAGAAGTCAGAATCCTATAATGTGTTGTTTACAGGAAGCACATTTAAAGCAGGGTGATGCATACAGAGTATAGGTAAAAGGCTGGAGTAGAATCTGTTATACTTCAGGTGAAGTTAAAAAAAAAAAAGCAGGGGTCATGACACTGATCTCAAATCAAGTAAAAGCAAGGAGAGATCTAATTAAAAGTGATAAGGAAGGAAATTATATCTTACTGAAGGGTGCCACATATGATGAAGCAATAACAATATTAAACATCTATACATCAATTGTAAAGCATCTAAATTCCTTTTTATTAAAAAATTTTCCTTTTTTTTTAAATAAAGCTTTTTATTTTCAAAACATATGCATGGATAATTTGACAACATTGACCCTTGCATAGTCTTGTGTTTCTGATTTTCTCTGCTTCCCTCCAACTCCTCCCCTAGATGGCAAGCTATCCAGTATATGTTAAACATATTAAAATATATGTTAATTCCAATTTGTATAAACATATTTATACAATTATCTTGTTGCATAAGAAAAATCAGATTAAAAAAGAAAGCAAAAGACTAAGAAAACTAAATGCAAGCAAACAACAACAAAAAAGAGTGAGAATGTTATGTTGTGATCCACATTTAGTTCCCACAGTCCTCTCTCTGGGTGTATATGGCTCTCTTCATCACAAGATCATTGGAACTGGCATCAATCATCTCATTGTTAGAAAGAATCATGTTTATCAGAATTAATTGCCATATAATATGGATGTTGCTGTGGAAAATGATCTCCTGGTTTTGCTTATTTCACTTAGCATCAGTTCATATAAGTCTCTCCAGGCCTCTCTAAAATCATCCTTCTGATAATTTCTTATAGAACAATAATATCCCATAACATTTATAGACCATAACTTATTCAGCCATTCTCCAACTGATGGGCATCCACTCAGTTTCCATTTTCTTGCCACTATGAAAAGTGCTACCACAAACAGTTTTGCACATGTGGGTCCCTTTCCTTTCTTTAAAATCTCTTTCAGTTATAAGCCAAGTAGAAACACTACTGGATCAAAAGATATGCACAGTTTGATAACTTTTTGAACAAAGTTCCAAAGAATTGTAGATGCATTCACAACAACAATGTATTAGTGTCCCAGTTTTCCTACATCACTTCCAACATTTGCCCTTGTCTTTTCCTGTCATAGTCCATCTGAGAGGTATGTACTGGTATCTCAGAGTTGTCTAAATTTGCATTTATCTGATCAATAATGATTTAGAGCACTTTCTCATATTATAAGAAATAGTTTTAATTTCTTCATCTGAAAATTGTCTTCATATCTTTTGATCATTTATCAATTGGAGAATGGCTTGAATTCTTATAAAATTGAGTCAATTCTCTATATATTTTTAAAATGAGGCCTTTATTAAAATTTATTTCACAATTTATTGCTTCCCTTCTGATCTTATCTTCATTAGTTTTGTTTGTACAAAAACTTTTTAACTTAATATAATCAAAACTATCTATCTAGTTTTCAATTATGCTTTAGACACAAATTCTTTCCTTCTTCACAGATCTGACAGGTAAACCATCTTTTGTTCTTCCAATATGCTTATATTATCAATCTTTAAGTCTAAATCATGATCTTATCTTGATATGTGGTGTTAGATGTGGGTCGAGCCCTAATTTCTTCCATAATTTTGAATTTTCCCAGAAGTTTTTTGGCAAATAATGAGTCCTTATCCAAAAATCTGGGGTTTGAGGGTTTGTCAAACACTAGATTGCTATAATTATTGACTATTTTGTCCTGTGATCCTAATCTATTCCACTGATCAACTACTCTATCTCTTAGCCAATACCAAATGGTTTTGATGACCACTGCTTTATAATATAGGTTTTATGTCTGGTACAGGTAGTCTACCTTGATTTGCATTTTTTCATTAATTCCCTTTAAATTCTTGACCTTTATTCTTCTAGATTAACCTTGTTACTATTTTTTCTGGCTCTGTAAAATAATTTCTTGGGAGTTTGATTGGTATGGCACTAAATAAGTAGATTAATTTAAGGAGTATTATCATTTTTATTATATTTGCTCATCCTATCCATGACCATTTGATATTTTTCCAACTAATTAGATCTGACTTTATTTGTGTGGAAAGTGCTTTGTAGTTATGTTCATATAATTCCTCACTTTCCCTTGGAAGACAGATTCCCAAATATTTTATACTAACAACAATTTTTTGAATGGATTTTTTTTTTATCTCTTGCTGCTGGACATTGTTGGTAACATATAAAAATGCTGATGATTTATGTGTATTTATTTTGTATTCTGCAACTTTGCTAAAGTTACAAATTGTTTCCAGTAGTTTCTTAGTTGATTCTCTAGGTTTCCTCAAAGTATACCATCACATCACTCTGCAAAAGAGTGAATAATTAGTTTCCTCATTATCTATTCTAATTCCTTTAATCTCTTTTTCTTGTCATATTGCCAAACATTTCTAACATTTCTAATACAGTCTTGAATAGTAGTGGTAATAGTGGGAAGCTTTATTTCACTCCTGATCTTATTGGGAATGGTTTTACTTTGTGCCCATTACATATCATTCCTGATTTGTTTTAAATAGATGCTACTATTTTAAGGAAAGTCCAGTTATTCCTATATTCTCTAGTGTTTTTAATAGAATAGGTGTTAGATTTTATAAAATTATTTTTCTGCATCTATTGAGGTAATCATATGATCATTGTTAGTGTATGCTAAGATTTCCTAATATTGAACCAGCTCTGCATTCCTGGTTTAAATCCTACTTGGTCATAGTATATTATCCTGAGGATGACTTTCTGTAATCTCACTGAGAATATTTTATTTAAGATTTTCGCTGCAATATTTATTAGGAGTATTGGTCCACAATTTTCTATTTCTGTTTTCACCCTACCTGGCTTAGCTATCAGCACCATATTTGTGTCATAAAAGGAATTTGGTAGAATGCCTCCTTTCCCTATTGTTTTCAAATAGTTTATATAATATTGACATTAATTGTTCTTTGAATGTTTGGTAGAATTCACATATAAATCCAAGTTACCCTGGAGATTTTTTTTTCCCTAGGAAGTTGATTAATAGTTTCTTCTATTTCTTTTTCTAAAATGGGACAAGTTAAATAATTTATTCCTTCTTTTGTTAACCAAGGCAATCTATATTTTTATAGATATTCCTCTATGTCATTTAGATCATCAAATTTATTGCCATAAAGTTGGGCAAAATAACTCCTAATTATTGCCCAAATTTCTTCTTCATTGGTGGAAAGTTCTTCCTTTTCCTTTTTTGAGACTAACAATTTGATTTTCCTCTTTCCTTTTTCACATCAAATTAACTAAAGGTTTATCTATTTTGTTGGTTTTTATCATAAAGCCAAATCAGTTTTCTTTATTAATTCAATAGTTTTTTTACTTTTAATTTCATTAACCTCCCCTTTTATTTTTATAATTTCAAATTTAGTATTTAATTGAGGGGTTTTAATTTTTTATTTTTCTAGATTTTTTAGTTGTAAGCCCAATTCATTGATCGTCTCTTTCCAAGTAAACATCTAGGGATATAAAATTTCATCTTATCGCTTTAGCTTATCTTACAAATTTTGGTATGTAGTCTCATTATTGTCATTTTCTTGTATGAAATTATTACTTGTGTCTATAATTTGCTGTTTCACCCATTCATTCTTTAGGATTTGATTAATTAATTTCCAATTAATTTTTGGCCTATTTTCCTCTGACCTTTTATTGAATGTAATTTTTATTGAATTGTGATCTGAAAAAAATGCATTTACTATTTCTGCCTTTCTGCATTTGATTTTGAGGTTTTTATGACCTAATATATGATCAATTTTTGTTTAAGTTCCATGAACTGCTGAGAAGAAAGTATACCCTTTTCTTCCTCTACTCAATTTTCTCCAAAGATCTATCACATCTAACTTTTTCTAACATTTTGTTTACCTCCCTAACTTCTTTCTTATTTATTTTGTGGTCCAATTTATCTAGTTCTGAGAGAGCAAGGTTGAAATCCCCCACTAATATAGTTTTGCTGCCTATTTCTTCTTGGATCTTCCTTAACTTCTCCTCTAAAAATTTGTATGCTATACCACTTGGTCCATATATATATATATATATATATATATATATATATATATATATATATATTTAATATTGATATTGTTTCATTTTCTATGGGACCTTTTGGTAAAATAGTTTCCTTCCTTATCGCTTTTAATTAGATATATCTTTGCTTTAACTTGATCTGAGATCAGGATTGCTACCCTTGTTTGTTGTTTTTGTTTGTTTGTTTGTTTGTTTTGTTTTGTTTTGTTTTGTTTTTACTTCACCTGAAGTATAATAGATTCTGCTCCAGCCCTTTACCTTTACTCTATATGTATCACTATGCATTAAATGTGTGTCTTGTAAACAACATATTGTAGGATTCTGGCTTTTAATCTAGTCTGCTATCTGCTTCTGTTTTATGAGAGAGTTCATACCATTCACATTCACAGTTAAAATAACTAATTCTCTGTTTCCTACCATCTTATTTACCTTAAGTTTTGCTTTTCTATTTCCTTTCCCTCTTTCCTCCTCTCCAGTATTTTGCTTTTGATGACCAGCTCCCTTAAGTAGCTCTTGCCTTTTAGAGCGCCTCCCCCTTTTTTTACACCTTTGCCCTTAATACTTCTGTTTTCCTTTCTATTAGTCTTTCCCTTTCTTTTCCCATTTTCCCTGCCACTTTCCTATAAGTTGAAACAAGTTTCTCTATTAAACCAAATATGTCTGATATTCTCTCTTTTAGTTAAATCTGATGAAAGTTAAGATTCACTCTCTTACTTCTATTGCTAAAGACCAAGAATAAAGACTTTTGCTTATCCTGACTCCAGCTGATTCTAAGTTACCCAGGGTGCTAACACGGTTACCACAGCTATTGATCAGAGAAATGCAAATTAAGACAACTCTGAGGTACCACTACACACTTCTCAGCGTGGTTAAGATGACAAGAAAAGATAATGATGAATGTTGGAGGGGATATGGGAAAACTAGGACAGAAATATATTGTTGGTGGAGTTGTGAACTGATCCACCTTTCTGGACTTATACTCAAAAAGTAATCAAACTGTGCATATCCTTTGATCCTGCAGTATTTCTACTGGAATTATGTCCTGAAGAGATCTTAAAGGACAGAAAGGGACCCACATATGCAAAAACATTTATGGTAGCTCTTTTTATAGTGGCAAGAAACTGAAAACTAAGTAGATGCCCATCATTTGGAGAATGGCTGAATAAGTTATGGTATATGAATGTTATGGAATGCTATTGTTCTATAAGAAACGATCAGCAGGATAAGTTCAGAGAGGCCTGGAGAGACTTACATCCCAGAGAGAGGACTGTGGGAACAAGTGTGGGTCAAACATAATATTTTCACTCTTTTGTTGTTGTTTGCTTGCATTTTGTTTTCTTTCTCATTTTTTTCTCTTTTTTGATCTGATTTTCCTTGTGCAGGAAGACAAGTGTATAAAGATCTATGTATATATTTGATTCAACATCTATTTTTACAATATACTATATACTAACATATATTGGATTACTTACCATCTAAGGAAGGTTGCAGGGGAAAAGGGAGGAGAAATTCGAACACAAGGGTTTGCAAGGGTCATTGTTGAAAAATTATCCACTCATAGGTTTTGAAAATGAAAAGCTTTAATAAAAAAGGGAAGGTTGAAAAAAGAAAATAAAGAGCTTTGAAAAACACAAGGTACATATCTCAGTATTCTCGCATCCCCTCCAGCATTTTCCTGTCATCTTTGCCAATCAAGGAGATGTGTAGTAGTAATTCAGAGTTGTCACAATTTGAATTTCTTTGACCAATAGTGATTTAAAAAAATATGTGACTAGAAATGGCTTTAAATACTTCGTCTGAAAATTGTCTCTTCATATATATTGTTCATAAAATGTTCGTTCTTATAAATTTTAGTTCTCCATATGTGGTGAATGGAAGGTACCAGATAGGTTAACTGCCTGGGGGAGAGGGTTTGCTTGTATTTCTTCAGCAGGAGAAGGAATCAGATGGGTGCCAACGAGTCGTATTCGCCTTGTCCATCAGAGAGAGACAGAAAAAGAGAAAGACCTCAAAACAAAGGAGAAAATCTAAGAAACATCTGACACTGAAAGAGCATGGCTAATAAGACTGTTAAAGAACTTTAAAAACCAGCAAGAATCATTGGACTTCCTAACATAAGATGAGACTAATGGACAATGGACTTATGGACATTTATAAATTTTCAATTTGTGATTATTTGATCATGTTATTTGTTATATACTTCTATCATGTATTATGTTACTATGTTACTATGTGCTTATGTAATCTATGTAATTATGTGTAATGCCTCCCCTATTGATGGATTTATGTTTCAAGGTCATGACCACCCTATGCTCTAAATCAAAAGAAAGGGGGAGATGTTAGGTTCTTACTAAGTGCTAAGTTGGTACTTAACAATTCTCTAGTTCCGGCCTTTCCTGGTAGTTTGACTTGTGAATTCCTAAGGAAGAGCTTGCGTGCTTGGGAGGAGAAAGCTCATTGGTTGAAGTGGTTCTTCCCAGAAGCCCTTGCATTATCCCATGCCCATTCTCTGGGAGGATAAAAGAGGACAGCACTCCAGAAAGAGGAGAAGTCTCTGCACTACATCAGGTTTGACAGGGCTCTCTGCAGGAAGGGAAGTCACTTCTCTGGACCAGAGTTAACGGCAACTGCCTGGAGACAACAGCTCTCTACAGAAAGAAGAATCTGTCCGAGAGATTTGAGTTAACACAGAAGACCTCCTTCCAGAGAGCGATCAGCAGCTTCTGGAGACAACAGCACGCTACAATTTTAGAATGAAGTCTTTATCAAAACTCTTAGATGTAATAATTTTTCACACTTTTCTGTTTTCCTTCTAATCTTGTCTAATTAATTATGTTTGTCCAAAACCTTTTTTTAATGTAATGTAATCCAAATCATTGATGTTGCATTTCCTTATAGTCTCTTGTTCTTCTTTGGTCATAAATTCCTTCCTTGGTCATAAATTCCTTCCTTCTTCATACATCTTAGAAGTAAACTATCCCTTATTCTCCTAATTTGCTTATATTTTACCACTCTTTCAAGTATAAATCATGAGCCTATTTTGAACTTATCTTGGTATAAAGTATTAGGTGTTGTTCAGTCCTGAGTTATTATTGTGCTATAAGAAATGACAAGCAAGATGACTACAGAAAAAAGCAGGAAAGACTCACCTAAGTGAATACAGATTGAAATGTGCTACCTTCCTCTTTTTTTTTTTTCTTTTGAGTCTTCTTGTTCTAAATGACTAATATGGAAATGGAAATATTTTACATTTAAAAAGAAGAAACTCAACATGTTTCAGGTTAACTTTCTTGGCAATTTTTGCCTATGATTTCTAAGTCTTGTCTTCTAAAGCCAATCTTGATAAATTTGATCTCTTTTACATAAGGAAATCTTTTATAAACTTATCATTTAACACAAATAGCAATTACCATGCCCCACTGTTTCTTTTTTCCTCACCATAAAATAAGTCCAGTGTCTTCATCAAATCCTCATGTGATAAGCTTGAGGTGCTTCAATAGCCTGTTAAGCGTCATCTGGACATATTCCACCTTATGTGTAACCTTTCTATATTTTCATGCCCAGTGGTGTACCTTATTTGGAAAAAAAAAATCTTTGTTCTTATCTTCTCTACCAATATTACAATTTTCCCAGAAGAACACAATATACATTTCCCCCCTTTCCTTTCAGAGTTTACCTGTACTTTCTTTCTTAGAATAAATATTTTCTCCTATTATCATATTTGAATGGACATGATTAAGTCATGTACACTATCATGGTAATAGCTCAATTAGCATTTGTATTTTATCAAGAAAACTTTCTTAATAATATATCTTCAATGGAATTTAGACAAGATAAATTATTTTTAGTCAGGGACTTTCCTATGCCCTTCAAATTACAGCATGTTAGTAGCTGACTAACTACTTACCCAAGTAAGAAAAGCAGTTGGATCAATCTCCCTCTCCACTCCACATTCAAAAAACACATATCTCCTAGGGTAAAAAGGAGCATCAAACAGAATAATTTGTACTTCACTGTCACATCTCATCACCTTCTAATCAGGATGACAGAGAGGGCATCTCAGGTTTATGGTTTTATGTTGTCAGACCCAGTAGGTCTCCACAAATCCAACTCATCATGAAAAACCTACCAGTTCACAAAACTTTCCTATCTTTTCTGATATTAAATTAATTTGTATAGAGAACACAAACCTCCAATCATTTCTCACAGTTGGAAGCATTATTACTTTTTGAGGGAAGGACAACAACAGATAAGATGATTATATAAATCTTTCTAATAGTTCAACCTGAATCACTTACTCTGTATTCAGAAGACAAAATATTTTTATTTAAAAGGGATAGCACAAATAGCTATTTAGCAAATCAATTATTTAACACATTCTCTAAAACTATGGCTAAATAGGGTAGCAAAAAGTACCTTAGTTTTCCTCAACAATTTCCCAAATTTAGGAGGTGAAACTGAATTAATTTTATATGTTGCCTCAGGAAACACATTTAAATGCCTGAGAATACATAGATAGGTAACTTTATAACTCCAAAACAATTATATAAAGTGAAATTTGAAAGAGTTAGACATTGTATATTGCCTGTATGTTTACAATTTGAGGAACTGGAACATGAATGATTTATTCCAGAAACCGTGAAATTTATTTGAGTTCAGTTTCTTCTAAATTGCTTGAGAGTATATTTCTGACTATAATTCTAGATATTCTCTAGGCATTTATTAGAATGAACCACATTTTTATTTTTTATGCTAACAAATTTGATTTAGATTACCTTAAAATCTGATATATTTTTTAAATTTTTTAAATTAATGTTTATAATTATAACATTTTCTTTGACAGTACATATGCATAGGTATTTTTTTTACATTATCCCTTTTACTCCCTTCTTTTCCGAGTTTTTCCCCTCTTTCCCTCCACTCCTTCCCCTAGATGGCAGGCATTCCCATACATATTAAATATCTTATAGTATATACTAGGTACAATATATATGTGCAGAACCGAATTTTGTTGTTGTTGTTGTTGTTGTTGCAAAGGAAAGATTGTATTCACAAGGTAAAAATAATCTGGGAAGAGGAACAAGACAAAACAAACAAAACAAAACAAAACAAAACAAAACAAAACAAAACAAAAAAAAAAAAAACAATGCTCACAGTTTACACTCATTTCCCAGTGTTCCTTTTCTGGGTGTAGCTGATTCTGTCCATCATTGATCAATTGGAATTGGATTAGCTCTTCTCTATGTTGAATATATCCACTTCCATCAGAATACATCCTCATACAATATCATTGTTGAAGTATATAATGATCCCCTAGTTCTGCTCGTTTCACTCAGCATCAGTTGATGTCTCTCCAAGCCTCTCTGTTTTCATCCTGTTGGTCATTTCTTACAGAACAATAATATTCCATAACCTTCATATACCATAATTTACCCAACCATTCTCCAATTGATGGACATCCATTCATTTTCCAGCTTCTAGCCACTATGAAAAGGGCTGCCACAAACATTTTGGCACAACAGGTCCCTTTCCCTGCTTTAGTATTCCCTTGGGATATAAGCCCAGTAATAGTACAGCTGGTTCAAAGGGTATGCCCATTTTGATATCTTTTTGGGCATAATTGCAGATTGCTCTCCAGAATGGTTGGATTCTTTCACAACTCCACCAACAATGCATCAGTGTCCCAGTTTTCCCACAGCCCCTCCAACATTCATCATTATTTGTTCCTGTCATCTTAGCTAATCTGACAGGTGTATACTGGTATCACAGAGTTGTCTTAATTTGCATTTCTCTGATCAATAGTGATTTGGAATACTCTTTCATATGAGTGGAAATAGTTTTAATTTCATCATCTGAAAATTGTCTGTTCATATCCTTTAACCATTTATCAATTGGAGAATGGCTTAATTTCTTATAAATTAAAGTCAATTCTCTGTATATTTTGGAGATGAAGGCTTTATCAGAACCTTTAACTGTAAAAATGTTTTCCCAATTTGTTACTTCCCTTCTAATCTTGTTTGCATTAGTTTTGTTTGTGCAGAAACTTTTTAATTTGGTGTAATCAAAATTTTCTATTTTGTGATCAATAATGGTTTCTAGTTCTCCCTTGGACACAAACTCCTTCCTCCTCCACAAGTCCGAGAGGTAAACCATCCCATGTTCCTCCAATTTATTTATGATTCCATTCTTTATGCCTAAATCTTGGACCCATTTTGATCTTATCTTAGTATGTGGTGTTAAATGTGGGTCCATGTCTAGTTTCTGCCATACTAATTTCCAGTTTTCCCAGCAGTTTTTGTCAAATTATTAATTCTTATCCCAAAATTTGGGATCTTTGGGTTTGTCAAATACTAGATTGCTACTTTTATTCACTATCTTGCCCTGTGAACCTAACATATGCCACTGATCAACTAGTCTATTTCTTAGCCAATACCAAATGGTTTTGGTGACTGCTGCTATATAATATAGCTTTAGATCAGGTCCACTTAGACCACCTTCATTTACTTTTTTTTTCATTACTTCCCTTGAAATTCTCAACCTTTTGTTGTTCCATATGAATTCTGTTGTTATTTTTTCTAGGTCATTAAAATAGTTTCTTGGGAGTCTGATTGGTATAGCACTAAATAAATAGATTAGTTTAGGGAGTATTGTCATTTTAATTATATTTGCTCAGTCTATCCAAGAGCACTCAATGTCTTTCCAATTATTTAAATCTGACTTTATTTTTGTGGCAAGTGTTTTGTGATTTTGCTCATATAATTCCTGACTCTCCTTTGGTAGATATATTCCCAAATATATTATACGATCACCCATTATTTTGAATGGAATTTCTCTTTGTATCTCTTGCTGTTGGATTGTGTTGGTAATGTATAAAAATGCTGAGGATTTATGTGGATTTATTTTGTATCCTGCAATTTTGCTAAAATTCTGAATTATTTCTAATAGCTTTTTAGCAGAGTCTTTGGGGTTCTTTAAGTATACCATCATGTCATCTGCAAAGAGTGATAATTTGATTTCCTCCTTTCCTACTCTAATTCCTTGAATCTCTTTCTCGGCTCTTATTGCTGAGGCTAGAGTTTCTAGTACTATATTGAATAGTAATGGTGATAGTGGGCAACCTTGTTTCACTCCTGATGTTACAGGGAAAGGTTCTAATTTATTGCCATTACATATGATGTTTACTGAAGGTTTGAAATATATGCTCCTTATTATTTTAAGGAATAGTCCATTTATTCCTATACTCTCAAGCGTTTTTAGTAGGAATGGATGTTGGATTTTATCAAGTGCTTTTTCTGCATCTATTGAGATGATCATATGGTTTTTATTAATTGGATTATTAATATGGTCAATTATACTAATAGCTTTCCTAATATTAAACCAGCCCTGCATTCCTGGTAGAAATCCCACTTGGTCATAGTGTATTATCCTGGGGATGATTTCCTGAAGTCTTTTTGCTAAAATTTTATTTAAGATTTTAGCATCAATATTCATTAAGGAAATTGGTCTATAGTTTTTTTTTTTTTTTTTTTTCTCAGTTTTCAATCTACCTGGTTTAGGTATCAGTACCATGTCTGTGTCATAAAAGGAATTTGGTAGGACTCCTTCAATCCCTATTTTTTCAAATAGTTTATATAGCATTGGAGTTAGTTGTTCTTTAAATGTTTGGTAGAATTCACATGTAAATCCATCTGGCCCTGGGGATTTTTTCTTAGGAAGATGGTTAATAGCTTGTTCTATTTCTTTTTCTGAGGTAGGACTATTTAGACTACTTACTTCTTCCTGTGTTAATCTGGGCAAACTATATTTTTCAAGGTATTCTTCCATTTCATTTAAGTTATCTAATTTATTGGCATAAAGTTGAGCAAAGTAGTTCCTAACTATTGTTCTAATTTCCTCTTGATTAGTGGTGAGTTCTCCCTTTTCATTTTCAAGACTAACAATTTGCTTTTTCTCTTTCCTTTTTTAAATCAGGTTTACGAAGGATTTGCCTATTTTATTGTTTTTTTCATAGAACCAACTCTTAGTTTTATTAATTAATTCAATAGTTTTTTTACTATCAATTTTATTAATCTCATTTTTTGTTTTTTGAATTTCAAACTTTGTATTTGTCTGGGGGTTTTTAATTTGTTCCTTTTCTAGCAATTTTAGTTGTAAGCCCAATTCGTTGGACCTCTCTTTCTCTATTTTATGCAAGCAGGCCTGTAGAGATATAAAACTTCCCCTTATTACTGCTTTGGCTGTATCCCACACATTTTGGTATGATGTCTCATTATTGTCATTTTCTTGGGTGAAGTTATTAATTATGTCTATGATTTGCTGTTTTACCCAATCATTCTTTAGTATAAGATTATTTAGTTTCCAATTATTTTTTGGTCTATTTTCCCCTGGCTTTTTATTAAATGTAATTTTAATTTCATTATGGTCTGAAAAGGATGCATTTACTATTTCTGCCTTACTGCATTTGATTTTGAGGTTTTTATGCCCTAGTATATGATCAATTTTTGTATAGCTTCCATGAACTGCTGAGAAGAAAGTATACTCCTTTCTGTCTCCATTTAGCTTTTGACAAAGATCTATCATATCAAACTTTTCTAGTATTCTATTTACCTCTTTGACTTCTTTCTTATTTATTTTGTGGTTTGATTTATCTAATTCTGAGAGTGCAAGGTTGAGATCTCCCACTATTATAGTTTTGCTGTCTATTTCTTCTTGCAGCTCTCTTAATTTCTCTTTTAAGAATTTAGATGCTGCACCACTTGGTGCATATATGTTTAATATTGATACTGCTTCATTATTGATGCTACCCTTTAGCAGGATATAATGCCCTTCCTTATCTCTTTTAATTAGATCAATTTTTGTTTTTGCTTGATCTGAGATGAGGATGGCTACCCCAGCTTTTTTGGCTTTGCCTGAAGCATAGTAGATTCTGCTCCACCCCTTTACCTTTATTCTGTATGTATCACCCTGTTTCAAATGTGCTTCCTTTAAACAACATATAGTAGGATTCTGACTTTTAATCCAGTCTGCTTACTGCTTCCTCTTTATGAGGGAGTTTACCCCATTCACATTTATGGTTAGAATGACTAATTATATATTGCTTGCCATCATGTTAACCCCTGCTTATGCTTTTCCCCTTTCCTTCCCTCTTACCTCCCTACCCAGTATTAAACTTGTGAACACCACTTGTTTTTCACAGCCCTCCCTTTTTAGTATCCCTCCCCCACCTTAAAGTTCCTCCCACTATTTTACCCCTTTTCCTCACAATTTCTGGGTGCCCTTCCCCTTAGCTTACTCCTTCCCTCTCACTTTTCAATGAAGTAGAAGAAGTTTCACCTTAAATCGAATATGTCTATTGATACACACTACGTTCATCTGCCTCCTTTCTTTCTCTCAGATATAATAGGTTACCTTTGCCTCTTCATGAGATGTAGTACCACCACTTTACCCTTTTTTATGATATAATTTCCTTTCCACCTCTAGTGTCTAGGACAAATTATACATATGTTCTTTACATATTTTTATGGCAGAAGTATAGTTCTCAAGATTTATTTTTACCTTTTTAGAAATCTCTTCAGTTCTGTATTTGAAGATCAAACATTTTATGTAGGTCTGTTTTTTTCATCAAGAATAGATGGAATTCATTTATTTCATTAAATGTCCATCTTCTTCCCTGGAAAATGATGCTCATTTTTGCTGGGTAAGTTATTCTTGGCTGCATACCAAGTTCCTTAGCCTTTCGGAATATCATGTTCCAGGGCCCTTGTTCTTTTAATGTGTATGCTGCTAGATCCTGGGTTATTCTTATTGTGGCTCCTCCATATCTGAATTGCTTTTTTCTAGCAGTTTCCAATATTTTTTCCTTTGTCTGATGGTTCTTGAACTTGGCCACTATATTTCTTGGCATTTTGATTTTAGGGTTCCTTTCAGTCGGTGATAGATGAATTTTTTCAATGTCTATTTTACCCTCTGTTTCCAAAACGTCTGGGCAGTTCTCTTTGATAATTTCCTCGAAAATAGTGTCCAAACTCTTTTTTTCCTCACATTTTTCAGGGAGTCCGATTATTCTCAAATTGTCTCTCCTGGATCAGTTTTCCAGATCTGTTGTCTTGCTAAAAGTACTTGACATTCTTTTCAATCGTTTCATTTCTCTGGTTTTGCTTGAATACTTCTTGGTTTCTCCTTGAGTCATTCATTTCTACTTTTTCGAGTCTAATTTTCAATGATGTATTTTCTTCACTCACTTTTTTATGTCTTTTTGTAATTGTCCAATTGTGTTTTAAATGAGTTTTTTTCTTCTATGGAATTTTTTTTCATTTTATCCATTTTATTTTTTAGAGAGCTGATTTCTTTATCCAGCTCACTAATCTTGTTTTCCTTGGAGTTGTTTACCTTTTCCAATTCACTAATCCTGTTTTCCTTGGAGTTGTTTACCTTTTCCAATTCACTAATTTTGTTTCTCAATGATTTGATCTCTTTATCCACTCTGGATAATTTCTCCAGGCTCTCTTTCCAAGCTTCCCTTTACTTTACCCATTTCTCTTCTAGCTCTCTTGTGAGCCTTTTTGATTTCCTCTATGAGATTCTTTTGTATTGAGGAGCAGATCATATCCCCCTTAGGGGATTCCTCTGGGGACAGTCTGTTTTTAGTTTCCTCAGTATTTGAAGTCTGCTCTCTCTCCATACAGAAGCTGTCAATGGTTATAGCCCTTTTGAATTTTTTGTTCATTTTTCAAGAGCAGAATCGAAGAAAACATATTGACAAGAGAAACAATTGGTCTGTTTTGGGGGAGATGGGGCTGGATGGTGTTAATGGGCTTCCTCTACAGACTGGGGGTAGGGCAGCAGAGAGCCACTAACAGGACAGCAATGGCTGCACTGCATCTGTGGTCCCGAGAGATGCTAGCTTTCCAGGGTTTTTATCTTCACCTCCAGTGTTTATACCCTCTCTGCTGCTCCTGGTTTGCTGCCAAGATGGAATATCCACACTAGGGTAAAAGCCTTTTTGCAGAAACAGAAGAGATCATACCCCTCCCCCCCCTCAGGTCTGAACTATGTGAGCTGTCTGTCTCACTCTGGCTGCCTGCCCTCAGTCTGTGCCCAGTCTGTTTGACCCTCCCCTGAGCAAATACAGACCTTCTCTGGCGAATTTCAAGGATGTCTTCTGTTGGTGATTATTTGTGGGTTTCTTTTCTGGTCAAGCATTAACTCTGAGGCTTGTCATGAAGTCCTGACAGAAAACACAGAGCTCAAGCAGCTGTCTGCCTCCACACTGCCATCTTGGCCAGAAGTCAAAATCTTATATTTTGAAGCAAATATTCTATTAGAAATATTTTACCACTAATTTGATTTTACTAATATTTCAAAATTAATTTGTATTCCAAGAGAAAAACAAATTAACTATATATGAAAAATAATAGATCTCATTATACAAAAGATCTACAAGTAGACTTCTGATAAATATAGCAAATTAGTTTCCAGTAAATCCCAGTTTTCTATAAAAATTATCTCAAGAAGCATATGAAACTATACCAAATTTTTTTTTAATTTTCTAAACAGAACTTCCGGCCAAGATGGCGGCGTGGAGGCAGACAGCTGCTTGAGCTCCTCGTTTTCTCTCAGAACTTACTTCATGACAAGCCTCTGACTTAATGCTTGACCCAGAAAGAAATCCACAAATTATCACCAAGAGAAGACATCCTTGAAAGTCACCAGAAAAGGTCTGTGTTTGTTCGGGGGAGGGTCAATCAGACTGGGCGCAGACTGAGGGCAGGCAGCCAGAGCAAGACAGGCAGCTCACACAGCTCAGACCTGAGGGGGAGGGGTGTGATCTCTGCCGTTTCTGTGAAAGGGCTTTTGCCCCAGTGTGGATGCTCCGTCTTGGCAGCAAGCCAGGAGCAGCAGAGAGGGTGTAAACACCGGAGGTGAAGATTAAAACCCCAGAAAGCCAGCGTCTCTCAGAGCCCGGCCACCCCCAACCCCCACCTGGACTGACTCGGTGCGTTCTCAGAGCCTCAGAGCGCAGACTCAGTACAGTCATTGCTGTTCTGTTAGTGGCTCTCTGCTGCCCTACCCCCAGTCTGTAGAGGAAGCCCATTAATAACATCCAGCCCTATCCCCCGCAAAACAGACCAATTGTTTCTCTTGTCAGTTTGTTTTCTTTGATTCCTACTCTGACAAAATGAACAAAAAATTCAAAAGGGCTCTAACCATTGACAGCTTCTGTGTGGAGAGGGAGCAGACTTCAAATGCTGAGGAGACTAGGAACAGAATGTCCCCAGATGTATCCCCTGGGAGGGATATAAGCTGCTCCTCAATACAAAAGAACCTCATAGAGGAAATCAAAAAGGCTCTCACAAGAGAGCTGGAAGAGAAATGGGAAAAGGAAAGGGAAGCTTGGCAAGAGAGCCTGGAGAAGTCATCCCATGCATTCAAAGACAGAGTGGATAAAGAAATCAAATCATTGAGAAACAAGATTAGTGAGCTGGAAAAGGTAAACAACTCCAAGGAAAACAGGATTAGTGAGCTGGAAAAGGTAAACAACTCCAAGGAAAACAGGATTAGAGAGCTGGAAAAAGAAATCAGCTCTCTAAAAAATAAAATGGATAAAATGGAAAAAAATTCCATAGAAGATAAAAACTCAATTGGACAATTACAAAGAGATATAAAAAAAGTCAGTGAAAAAAATACATCATTGAAAATTAGACTGGAACAAGTAGAAATGAATGACTCAAGGAGAAACCAAGAGGGAGTCAAGCAAAACCAGAGAAATGAAACAATTGAAAAGACTGTCAAGTACCTTACCAGAAAGACAACAGACCTGGAAAACAGATCCAGGAGAGACAATTTGAGAATAATCGGACTCCCTGAAAAATGGGAGGAAAAAAAGAGCTTGGACACCATTTTCGAGGAAATTATCAAAGAGAACTGCCCAGACGTTTTGGAAACAGAGGGTAAAATAGACATTGAGAAAATTCATCGATCACCTACTGAAAGGGACCCTAAAATCAAAACGCCAAGAAATATAGTGGCCAAGTTCAAGAACCATCAGACAAAGGAAAAGATATTGGAAGCTGCTAGAAAAAAACAATTCAGATATGGAGGATCCACAATAAGGATAACCCAGGATCTAGCAGCATCCACATTAAAAGAACGCAGGGCCTGGAACATGATATTCCGAAAGGCTAAGGAACTTGGTATGCAGCCAAGAATAACTTACCCAGCAAGAATGAGCATCGTTTTCCAGGGAAGAAGATGGACATTTAACGAAATAAATGAATTCCATCTATTTTTGATGAAAAAACCAGACCTACATAAGAGGTTTGATCTTCAAATACAGAACTCAAGAGACTTCTAAAAAAGGCCAGCAATGCCAGTGGTACAGAAGGTAGAGTTTTTTTGAAGTTCTTTTGAGTGGAGTCCCTACTCTTTTCTGATTCATCTTCTTAATACAAAAATACTTCTTTTTTAGTATAAAGAACATTCTGATTGAAATCTGATCTAATTTGTATCTAAAAATAACGACTCTCTAAGCTCTGTAAATGCAAGACAAGCCTAGATTTAAAGAAAATGACTGTAATATCAAGGCAAGGTAAATGAAAATGCATAGAAATGCTTGAGATTTTCGTTTTGCTTTGGTTTAAGACATTTGAAGAGCAGAACTTAAATTCCTTAACATCTTACTTGAAAATCTATTTTATAGTTTCTCTATTAAAAAGATCTCTATCAAAACAATTATTATTTAGTTAGAATAAGCAAAAATGGCTAGGTTATCTACTTGATTATGAAATTCTTAATTCTCAGGTTGCTCTTGGTTGCTTACATCCCCCACACATTATAACACCCCTGTCATAATTAACAATCTATAATTTACATACTAGAATGATTTTCTGATTGACAATAAACCCAATTGATTCCTTGTATGGAAAAAAAAAAAAAACACCTGGCATGAGTGATGGCTTTGAATCAAATAATGAGTAAGCTGAATTCATTTTCCAAAATGGTTAGAATTCCCCTATGCCAGTTCCAGAATGAAAATGGGTAGTTCACTTGTTTATTTTTCTTTCCCATTAGTTTTCTGTAACGGTCAAGTACCAAATGCAGTTTGCTATGTATAACTAAAAATCCATGAGCTGATGCCATAAACCTAATATCAGCATGTTTTTTTTAACTGATAAACACTGATTCCAAGCCTTCCAGAAAAAACTTGTTTCCAAGAGGTAGTCAAAAAAAGCATAAGAATTTCCTCAATTCCCACCTAGTTATTGTTATCACAAGTACACCAATAGTCCAATTGAATTTGTAGAAAGGAGAAATAAGTTTATAATCCAGTACATTTTCCATCAGAGGTTCTGTTTTGGGGAAAGATGTGGCTGTCATTGCTCTTGTTCCTTTCAAAATTCAATAAAGAACTTTGTGGAGAATATAAATATTGTTCACAAAACAAAGGAGACAAGCTATCTATTATGGACTATAAGATCTAAATCTGCCAAAAAATTACAATGCAATTTTAGTTTGTTGAGTCTTTTATATATACTGTATCCCTGAATGCTTTGATATTGCTATAAGTAGTACAATTATGGCATTAAATATTAAATAATAGGATAAGCAGAGGAAGATGTTAATGAATACAGACTCAGGAGCAGCTATTCCAGGAGTATATCGTAACCTTTGAATGGAAATCTGTATACTTTGCTGTCTAAGGGGTTCAAGTTTTATAACTTGAATTAAGCTTCTTGAAAACTATATGACTTGTATTTCAAATTGTTTATAAAATAGCATTTCATCCCTCTATACTCCCAATCACTATTACCACTTCCCTCTTTACTTCTCATCTATTCTGTAAAGTAGCATGTATGAGGAATAGACAGATGAGAATAATTTGTTCCAGTGACCAAAAAGGCAGCTGAAGTAGGCTTTGTGGAGCATCTAGATTGGTCAGATATTGGAGATGCTAATTGTTGACTGCATTCCAGACTATTGCCAGTTATCTTGAGTTTTGTCCTGCCACCTGACTTTGAAGACTGTGGAAGAAAAAGTGTGGCTAACAACTGTGTGCAGCTCTGCCTCACTTTAATTCAATTCACCCATGAGTTAAAACATTACCCTAAATGTTTTATGATGTCCTATTCAGAAACAAAGGAAAACAATAAAAACTGTAAAGTAAGGAGCTTAAAAAAAAAAAAAATTTTCTAAACATTTGGGTGACTTTATTAACTGCCCAAATTTGTCAACCTTTTTTCTCAATTACCAGCAAACATAGGAGATGTGCACTAGAGCATCATTCTTTTTTTTTTTTTTTTTAATTCATTTTTCCAAATTATCCCCTCCCTCCCTCCACTTCCTCCCCCCGATGACAGGTAATCCCATACATTTTACATGTTTTACAATATAACCTAGATACAATATATGTGTGTAAATACCATTTTCTTGTTGCACATTAAGTATTAGCTTCCGAAGGTATAAGTAACCTGGGTAGATAGACAGTAGTGCTATCAATTTACATTCACTTCCCAGTGTTCCTTCTCTGGGTGTAGCTATTTCTGTCCATCATTGATCAACTGGAAGTGAGTTGGATCTTCTTTATGTTGAAGATATCCACTTCCATCAGAATACCTCTTCATACAACATTGAAGTGTACAGCGATCTTCTGGTTCTGTTCTTTTCACTCAGCATCAGTTGTAAGTCTCTCCAAGCCTCTCTGTATTCCTCCTGCTGGTCATTTCTTACAGAACAATAATATTCCATAACCTTCATATGCCATAATTTACCCAACCATTCTCCAATTGATGAACATCCATTCAACTTCCAGTTTCTAGCTACAACAAAAAGAGCTGCCACAAGCATTTTGGAACATACAGGTCCCTTTCTGCCCTTTAGTATATACCAAAATTTTTAAAGAGCTTATCCAACAAAAGAGATTAAGAATTATCCATTGTAACAAAAATCCTCATGAAAAAGAAAAAAACAAAACCAAAAATGAACAAGCAACTTTATGCTATTAGGCTAAACAATCATTGCCAGGTTCATTCTGAGCCCATGCTGAGGAAGAAGATAAATGGCCATCATCTCTTGGTTTAGAGCCTGGACCCATTTTAAGCTGGTATTTAAATAGAGACTATTTCCTGACTGGTTCATGAAAGTCCTTGCTCAAAGCTAAATCCAAGAGAGAAGAGTGGCAGTTATATAATTGTAAAGCTAGATACCTCCCTGCCATCAGTCCCATGAAACAATAAATACTCAGAGCTCTACATGGTTTCTAACTATTCTTTACTCTCATCCTGAGGTCTAAACTGAGGAATCACTATGGCAATTATTCTAGTAATTACAGAGCCAAGAGAAGTTCAGAAGCAGTAATTAGATAAGAATAGGGTTAGGAGAATAGAGGGGAAGAACCATCATCAACCACCCATAAAAAAAGAAACACAAAGAAACACAAGAAAACCCCAAATATAACAAAGAAATAATAGGAGTTAATAAAACCTTAGGATGAATGTTCAAAAGAGTAACTTGAAAATAACTATAATACATACAACAGACCTTGAAAATGAAAGTAAAGTCATTTCCTCACTCTATTCTTTTGTAAATTCTCTTCCCCCATTATATCATAATGTTCTTGAAAGTAAATATTCTATTTATTTTTTCATATTTATATGTCCAGTGCTTAATATAGTATCTTCCATAAAATATATGTCTAATATATGGTTATTATATAGTAGCAAACAAGGCTTGCATTTTCAGACACAGATAAGGGAAGGACCTAAAAAGGATAGGGAAGTCATAGAGAGGTTGCAGAGATGTAAAGCAAGAAAAGAGAATTTAAAAAAAAATTAAAAATAAATTAAAGAAGATATGAAGGAAGAAAAAAATTATTCAAATTAGAGCATTGGAGGATAACAGTTTAGAAATGAAGTAAAAAATTACCAAATTTGTGGGCATATTGAAAAATGGAATACAGAAAATTCAGCTTAAAATGTAAATAAATGACATAAGGATTATTACAGAAAATTCAAAAGATAAAACAATTAAAATTTCTACCAAAATAATTGAGTAGGAAAATAAAATGAATAGAAATAATATAAAAGAGCAGGGTTTCCTCAAAATTATGATGAAATAGACAGCCTAGGCGATATATTTCCAGATGGAAATGATTAAACAACATTTAATTTTTCCTTTTCCCCATCATTTTTAAAGGGAGAATCAAGAGGAAGTAATATTCTAAGAAATTATATTTGGGGGATCTAGGGAGTAGGGTCTTAAGAATCATAACCATGGATGTAAATGGGATGAATTTACCCATCAAACAGAGAAGAGTGGGAGAATGAATTAAACAGGAGATCCCAATAATTTACTGTTTAAATGGAATACACCTAAAATATAAAGTTTAATAAAAATATTAAAAAGTGAGGTTGTAGTAAAATCTTGAATACTTCTTCAGAAACAAAAAAAAGCAAAGGAACAATCATAAAAATGTAGAGAAATTGAGAAATTACAAAAAAAAAAAGCTTAAAGATACCATAGGTAATAAAACAACACTAATTTTTTTTTCTACTAGAACCTAGGAAAAATATTGGGCACTCTAGCATATCCCTTTCAGTCTAGACAGATTAACAGAAAAAAGAACAACAAAATGAATAGGAAAGATGTTAACACTGAATAGAATCTTAGAAAAAAATAATTTTATGATTATTAAGTAGAAAAAGGGATGTATGCATTTTACAATTTTATTTGAAACTTTATGAAAAATATACATGTGTCAGAGTATAAAGAAAGTAATGCAGAAAGGCAAAATATTAAAGAATGAATATAGCATTATAACAATAATGTAATAATCAATAAGGGAAATATGAAAAGATGAGGACTTAGAGGCTAAATATTCATTAGGTTATTACATTAGGTCAAAAATTACAGGAAAAACTAATTATTTCAAAAAATTATAGCAATCCATACATAGAATTTCATGGAATCAGTCAATTAATTAATAAACATGTTCACTGCATATTATATGCCAAATACTAGACTATATATTTAGTGAAAAGGAAAATGAAGCCCTGAAAGCTAGTAAATTTGTGTACACCTTTGATGCCTCCATGCTTTAGATAAATCACAATGGGGAATAGGGATTGAAAGAGGGAAACCAACAAGGGAAGTAAAGAGATCCAGGACTAGGGCAATGTCTGTGAAAGTGGAAATAAAGGAATATATATTAGATTTAATATTGAGTGAAATCATAAGATTGGCAGTTGATTAATCCTATGGAGTAAGTAAAATTGAAGAATTTAGAAAGACAATGAGTTTGCAAACTTAAGTGACTGGACAGATGGTGGTGCCCCCCCAGCAATAATAGATATGTTTAGCATAGAAGTAGGTTTTATAGTGAAAGATAGTGAATTATATTTTGACATATTTAATTTGAAGGAACTTTGGGACATGCAGTTTGAAATGTACAGTAGTCAGTGATATAAGATAGTAGTTCAGAAGAGGAGTAGAACTAAAAACATGTTTTGGGTTATCTGCATAGAAATGGTAAATGAAATCATAAGAGCTAATGAAACTACCAAGTGAGAGGGTATAGAGGGGGAAATGCCCAAGACAGAGCCTTGGGGTACACAAAAAGTTAGTACCATCACTCTTGTACTAGAATTCTACATGTAAAAGTAGGGCTAAACAACCTCTAATAGTATAGGATTACTTATTTAACCCATTTTGACAGTTACTGGCCTTGTATCCACTACTGCAAGTTGGAATAGTTGAAAGATATTTCAGATGAAGTAATGAAGAGTAATGACAACAGGCAATTAACAAAGTGAGACAAAAATCCATCAAAGAATGAGGTAAATTTACTAAGTTCATCTTTTTTACCTCTCCTTTTTGCTTCAGTGTTTGCCTCTATTTCACTATATATATATATATATATATATATATATATATATATATATATATATATATATATATATATATATGTGACTTTCTTTTTCTCCTTTCCTATTAATATTTTTTTTCTTTTTTCAACTTCCTCTCCTTATCCTTCCTTTTCTTTCTCTTCTTGATAACTCTTATATGCATCTTTTGCTTTTATTCTGTTATTATATGGAATGGATTTTTCAGATTGGGGTTAGAGTGGATAAGTGGGGTCAGAGGTGCCTTTCAGTTTTAAAATTCAATAATTCTCTGATTATGAAAAGTATTGTTCTATCTCATAATGGGTGAATAAAATTTATATTCTCCTTAATTTTCAGTGGAACTGAGTTCAATCTCAAACAAACATAAAGCTATTTTCTGCTAATGTATACCTGTAAAGTTGTTGTTGTTGTTGTTTCTAATTCTTTGAATTAGTGCTTTTTGGCACAAAAAGAGTTTCATATCCATGAAATTGAGAAAGTAGTATCCTTGAGGAAAATTACTTACTATTTCATGTGGTTATGCAACTGGGATCTATTATTCACAATTGAAATAGATCAATGCTCACATTCTTTGGTGTTTGTGCTATGATTATTCATTTCTGACTATACACCTTGAGCTGCTCTAGGAAAGGGGAAAAAAAAGTGAAAAATAACATTGAATAGCTATTACATTATTTAGAATAGACAGAAATAATTTGTTTAGAAGATAGTTTTATTTTAGTTATAAAGCCAGAAGCTCACTATCCTGCATACTTTATAGGAAGTATATAGATATATTTTGGTCTTAAATGAGAGAACTGAGTTATCAGTGTGATTTTTTTTTAATCTACAACATCAATTTATTTAGTAACTCTAATCTAAGTAATTCATTTTTTGAATGTAGAGGTAATTACAATCAAGTTGCCACAAAGAATTTTTTTTGGAAGTATCTTACATCAATAAATGTCTCTCTCTAGTTTACTACTGAAAATCAAATAATGATATATAACATTATTGATTTCATTCTATACATTTTTTCTTTTCAATCACTAATTCGTTAAGATACCATTTAGGATGATAAGGTCTCAGAGTTTCATGGTCTGAAATTTTCAAGGAGAAACGATGAAGATAGTGAATGATCCAATCAAGTGACAGTCCTATGTCATTTTCAGCAAAAATGCTGACAACTAAAAGCAAGTCAATAGGATTTACTGAGATAGCTGTCTGGAAAATAAAATTTTAAAAGTTAACATTGCCTGAGTTCACATTCAACAATGTCCATTTCTGTCATTTATCAGCAAAATGAGCCAATTTTCACAGCCAGTTATATGCCATGGGCTTTGGGGGGGAAAGTCAATGGTTTCTATTAGATAATAGGAACATTACAATTACTATACTAAGTAAGGAGAGAGGTTCCAGGTAGGTAATCAAAAGTATTTTGTTCCAAATATCAGATCTGTAAATGTCAATATTTATCCCATCATTATTTTGTTGAGAAAAGCAAAATATATGTATTGTATAATCTAAAACTAAATGTGTTAAAACTACTCTGTTAAATTTCCATGTGACTCTTTAGTACAAATAGCTATATTATCCTCAGTTTCTGCTCCTTTGAATCACATCCTTGATCTTTCTGATCTACCACAATGCCTAGCAACAAATACCCTGAAATACTCTTCTTTTGATTCATAATGAAATCCATGGAGGAGTTCTCTTGTGTGATTTCTTATAAAATAGGATTTTTTAAGTCCCTTGTAAAGATGTTGATTTAAATTTCACCTCTCCTATTCACTTTCTAATATAAATAATTGATATCAGTATGAAGGATATTTTCTCAATTTAGCAACATACTATAATGACTTTAGCCACATATCTGGGATTGAAAGAATAATATAAAATAAGAAAAAAGCTTAGAAATTGCAGTGGAGTATATATATATAGAAAATGCCCATGTGTCTGTGTGATGAATACAGAATGCTTAGGGCTTTGCTTGCATCCTTTTCTAATACATAAGAATAATGGCTTTGTTTTTACTTAAATTGTTGATATAAATGATCATGTATTCTGATATGTTAGAGATTTCCTAAAATCCTATGTTGATCTCTGATAGTAAATTAAATACTATAGAGAGATTGCTCTACTTATTGATGTAAAGCCTGAAAGAGAAAAATAATTCCTAGTGTTCAGTTTTTTGTTTTTGTTTTTTAAATCAGAAAATAATTTCTGTTTGGAAAGAGTTTTAACTTGCCATGTCAGTAAAGCATTTATTACTCTGCATATTATCTTTTCATTTAAATAATCAAAATGTATGCTTTTAGAATCAGACATAACATATGTTTGTGTAAATATGTGCAAGAACTACATGTTAGCTGAAAATTCAAATATTTCTTTCCCAATTTACAATTTAATGCTGGCTGATGGTATACTTATATTTTCTTGGTATTAGTTGTTAATGACCAAATTAGCCCAAACTGCAGAAAATCAACCCACACTTTGTTGCGTTTCAGCTTCAGAGGCTAGGCTGAGTGCACAATTATCTGCAAACAAACAAACAAAAAAAATGCACTAACACTCCCTTCACTTTAGTTTTGGCTTCAAGCCTTTTCAAGTTGAAGAATTTACCGTCACTCTGATTCCATGTTTGTCCTCACTGAAGGTATTTGATGATATAGATGAAAACATGCAAAAAACATGGCATCAAGCACACAACCTTGCTTCATACTATTGGTGACTGGAAAAGCTTGAGAGCACTATTTTTCAGAACCTAGGCAAGCATGCCATCATGAAATTGATTACATTGATGAACTTCTCTAGGCAAGCAAATTTTGACATAATTTTCCATAAGTACTCATGACTGACAATATCCAAGACCTCAGTCAGATCTACAAATTCTGTAGATCTGTCCTGCTCCTGGAATTTTTTCCTGGAGTTGTCAGACAGGAAACACAATATCCAATATTCCTTGATTCTTTCTGAAACCACACTGGCTCTCAGGTGGTGCCAGGAAACAGAATCATTTCCATTTAAATTGTATAAGGAAGATTCTGAAGATCACTGGCAGCATAAGGTACCAATCCTTTTTTGAACTAAATTGCCAAGCACTCCAACTCTACTGCAGAGAGCACATCTCCATTAGGCTGGCCACATTGTTTAAATGCCAAATGTATACTTACTAAAAATAATATTTTATGGAAAACCCATACATGATAAGTGTTCAAGTGGTGGTCAAAAAAGAAACACAAGGATACTCTCAAGATCTCTCTTATGAACTTTAGAATTGATTGTATGACATAGGAGACACTGGCATAAGACTGTCCAACTTGGCATGCCCTCATCAGAGAAAGTGCTGTGCTCTATGAGCAAAGTAGAATTGAATTATTTCAGAAGAAATGTGAGATGTGCAAAATTAGATCATCAACTCCAACTGTTTGCAGGGACTATTTGTGTCCAACCTGTAGCAGAGCATTCTGTGCTTGTATTGGTTTGATAAGTCACAGTCGTAAACACTATAATTCAGCTCTAATAGTAATGTCATTTTGGTCCTTTTTGAGAACAAAGGACAACAACCAACAAAACAACAATAATCAGGGTCTAAGGCAGAAATAGAACCTAGGTTTCCTGATTTTTCATCTAATACAAAACATCTAACAACCTCTAAATTTGGGAATAGAATAGATGAGAGTTATAATAACTAGTGAAGATCACTAAATATAATGTATTTTAATTTTAATGAAGCATCTGATGCTGCCTTTTTTAAATATTACTTGAATTCAAACTTATTTTCACATTAAAAGGTAGTAAGATAAATTCATGAAATGTTAATGATGGACTAGGAGATAAGAATTAAACTTTTGATTTGATTGATATAAATGACTTTAGATTAAAGTTGGCAAAGAGTTTCTTAGAAAACAAAATAGTTAGGTGAGTTGGCGGGGATTACAGAACTAAGATGGAAGAAAGATAAAACCAGAACCTAGCCTTATCTGGCTCCAAGGCCAATTCCCTATCTAAGATGCCATGCTAATTCTCAATGATAGGAAAAAAAAAATTAGTGTTGTGTCTGTATTTACATACACATATGTGTATATTTATATTTATATTTCTTTCTAGAAACTGTTGGTGTGACTACACAGAAGTAAATTTTCTCCTTTATAATTCACTTTCTGATCTACAGGATCATTGTTTGTGGTGCCTTTTAGCAAAATTTAGTTTTCCTGATTGCCTCTTTTGATTAGGTCTATTTTTGCTTCTGCTTTGTTTAAGATCAAGATTATTATCTTGACCATTCTTATCTCCAATGAAGCATGAAATGTTTTGCTCCAACATCTTATTTTAATAAAGTGTGTGTGTGTGTGTGTGTGTGTGTGTGTGTGTGTGTGTGTGTGTGATGTTTTTGTTATGTGTGTGTTTCTGGTAAACAACATATTGGATTCTAGTTCTTAGAACATTCTCCTATCTATTTCTGTATGGGTGAGTTAATTCCTTTCACATTTACAGTTAAGATTACTGATTGTGTTTCTCTCCATCCTACCTTTATCTTACTTTATCTCTTTTAACCTTTTTTTCTGTTTATCTTACTTTATTTCTTTTAACCTTGTCCCTCCTCAAGAGTCTGTTTTTCTTCTGACCATTAGCAATATAATATAATGACTTTAGTCACATACCTGGGATTGAAAGACTAGTATAAAATAAGAAAAAAAGCTTAGAAAGTGCAGTGAAGTGAAGTACACACACACACACATATATATATATATAATGCCCATGTGTGTCTGTGTGATGAAAATAGAATACTTAAGGCTTTGCTTGAATCCTTTTCTAATACATAAGAACAATGATTTTGTTTTTACTTAAATTGCTATTATAAATGATCATTACCCTCCTCATTCTTTTGTCCCCTTCCTCTCCTATTTTCACAATGGGTGATAGATAGATAGATAGATAGATAGATAGATAGATAGATAGATAGAGAGAGAGAGATTCCTTCTTTGAACCAATTTGAAAGAGGGTGGGATTCAATAATTTTCTATTCTCTGCATTTTCTCCTCCAATGTAAAAGCTCTTCCTTGTGTATCTTTTATCTGAGATAATTTTCCCCAATTTTACTTTATCATTCTCCTCCTCCCAGTGCATCACTCTTCTTAAACCCATAATTATTTTGGAGATCATCTCAATAAAGTCAACACATACTTATCCCCTCTGTCAATGTATATTCCCAACATCTCTAATAATTATAATACTCTTAGTAATTATACATATTATCTTTTCATTTGGGGATGTAAATAGTTTAACTGTAAATCTATTATGATTTCTCTCTTTTTTAAATATTATTTTATTTTTCTCCAGTTACATAGCAAAAATAATTTTTAGCATTAATTTTACAAGATTTTGAGTTCCAAATTTTTCTAGCTCCTCTTTCAAAGAAGATAGGTAATTTGGATATTATACAAAACATGATTCTGTATTAATCACAGTATTAAAGGAAAAAACAGATCAAAAGTTTTTAAAAACTAACCATGAGAAAGACAAAAATAAGTGAAAAAATAAGATTCAGTCTGCATTTGAGTTTTTCAGTTCCTTATCTGACTATGGATAGCATTTACCTTTGTGAATCTTTTGAACTTGTCTTGAATCATTGCATTGCTGACAAGAATTGAATCAGTCCTAGTGAGTCATCATACAATTTGCTGGTGCTAAATTCATTTTTTTCTTGGTTTTGCTTATTTTACTTTACATCAGTTTTTTATAAATCTTTCCAGGTTTTTTTCTGAAATATGCCTAGTCATCATTTCTTATTGCAAAATAGTATCCCATAACATTTGTATATCACAGCTTGTTCAGTCATTCCCCAACTGACCATACCATAAATTTCAAATATTTTACCACCATGAAAAGGGCTGCTATAAATATTTTTCACATATAGGTCATTTTTACCTTTTATATGATTTCTATGGAATGCAGGCCTGGTAGTGGTATTACTGGGCCAATGTTTTGGGCATTGCTTTGGACAACTTTGCTTTGGGCATAGTTCAAACTGCTTTCCAGAATGGCTTCTGCCAGGCCACTGGAAAGCTACCTATCCTGGACTGCACCCTTTCTTACCCTTCTACTAATTTTCTAAGTTTTCTGGGCTAATATATTGTTTTACCCTCTCCCCTTGCTGTTTCCACTGCACCAGGCCCTGTCTTGTAGTTCTATTTCTATTCTCCACTATTTTCTGAAGTTTTCCCAAGTTCATGTTCACTGTCTCCTTGACACTATTTATCCATTTCATCCTCTCTATCCCATTTTCATTTTGTCTTGAATGTTTCCAAATACTGAATTGTATTCCAATGAGTCCCATTTTCTCATTATGTGACCAAAGTATTTAAGTTTCAGCTTCACTAGTTGGCTTTCCGGTGAGTAGCCTAAATTAATTTCTTTAAATTGATGATTTTACCACCTTGCTATCCAATGGACTCTCAAAAATATTATCCTGTACTCATTTTTTTTTCAGCCTGCTTCTTTGGATTTTTAAAGCTTTTTTTTAATTTTCAAAACATATGCATAAATTTGAGACTATACCCAAGAGCTATCAAACTGTGTATACCCGTTGATTCAGCAGTGTTTCTACTGAACTTCTATCCCAAAGAGATCTTAAAGGAGGGATAGGGACCCACTTGGGCAAAAATGTTTGTGGCAGCCCTTTTTATAGTGGCAAGAAACTGGAAATTGAATGGATGTCCATCAATTGGAGAATGGCTGAATAAGTTATGGTATGTGAATGCTATGGAATATTATTGTTCTGTAAGAAATGACCAGCAGGATGATTTCAGAGAGGCTTGGAGAGACTTATAGGAACTGATGCTAAGTGAAATGAGCAGAGCCAGGAGATCATTGTACACAGCAACAAGATTATGTGATGATCAATTCTGATGGATGTGGCTCTTGTCAACAATGAGATGATTCAGACCAGTTCCAATGATCTTGTGATGAAGAGAGAAGAGTGTAGGAACTGAGTGTGGATCACAACATAGTATTTTCATTCTCTTTGTTGTTGTTTGCTTGCATTTTATTTTCTTTCTCTTTTTTCCAGTTTGATTTGCAGCAAAATAATTATATAAATACGTATGCATATATAACATATTTCTATCATGTTTAACATATATTGGACTGTTTGCTATTTAGGTGAGGGGGTGGGAGAAGGGGGGAAATTAGAACCCAAGGTTTTCAATGGTTAATATTGAAGAATTATCTATGCATATGTTTTGAAAAGTAAAAAGTTTTAATAAAGAAAAGAAACAAACAAACAAAAAAACAGGCATAGAAAATTTTCAACATTCACCCTTGCAAAAACCTTTTGTTCCATTTTTCTCTCTTCTTTCCCGCCACACTCTCCCCTAGACAGCAAATATATGTTAAACACGTGCAGTTCTTCCATACATATTTCTAGTTATCATGATGCATAAGAAAAATCAGAACAAAAAGGGAAAAAATGAGGAAAAAAACAAAATACATGCAAGTAACAAAAAAGTGAAAATATTATGTTACGATCCACATCTAGTTCCCACAGTTCTCTCTTTGGGAGTAGATGGTTCTCTCCATCACAAAACCATTGGAATTGTCCAACTATTTCTTAACTTTGAAAGTTATAGTAAATTTGGGCTCTGTTCAACTTGGAGTAGAGAAACTGTCCCAAGCTTTAGACTTTCTTGTGTTCTTATTTCCAGAGCTAGTTCTATGGGTTTGCAAGTTTTAGGGCTTCCAAGATAGCATGATCCCAGGAAAGGTCATTATTGCTTTTCTGGCAGTAAATGTGCTATAGTTTTACCCAGGAATGGCTCTTTCTTTCTTGTGCTCTTCTCTGCCCTGAAAATGTAGGTCTTTTTTCCTTTATGACCACCACAAATTCTTCTCTTTGCCCTAAAATAGACTGAAAAATAAGTAAGAATAATGAGGTGACAAACAGCACGTGGTTCTGTGCCTACTGTTAAATCAGGGTCCTTTATAATCTCTTTCTGGCCAGTTGCCCAATTCCCTTATTATTTCTGTGTTGAGAGCTCCCAAAACTTTTGCTGTTGCTGCTACTACTGTCATATATTTTCAAGACCAGTGTTGCCATCTTGAATGACCAAGCTCAACTCCATGCTAGTGTCATAATACCAACCTGCCAAACTTTTGGGAAAATGTGTTAGCTTGGCCTTCTTCTTAAAAATTTGATTTTAAATGTTATTGTAAAGTTGGTTGGAGAATTTGGCTGGTTTGCTACCTCTACTCTATTATATTGATTCTAATTCTTCATTAGTTTTCAATATACCAGAAAGTAGACAACTTAAGAAGTCAATTTACTATTCAAGATAGAGTTTTGAAGGATTTCCCCTAATATTCTACACAGGGAATCTGCTGATATCTCAATATATTTCTTTGAAGGATTTCCCCTAATATTCTACATAGGGAATCTGCTGATATCTCAACATATTTCTTAAGATCTTTCTTGTTTTACAATTGCCTTTGCTTCCAGATACATATCCAAAGCTAGCACATTAAGGAGTTGGAAAAAAATCCTTGATATTTATTCATTCATTTCAATTTATAATTTATCATATAATTTCATTGGAGGTATTTCACCTTAATGTTCACTTATCAAGTATTAAATAATAGCCATTTCTTTTGATTATATGTTGATTGTAGATCTACTGAAGTGGTTTCCTATTCAATGGTACTTTGATTCTGAGGATTTTAAGAGATTCAAGTATCCTCAGCAATATTTCTATAAAAATATTATTCCATTTCTTTACTGACTTCTTATTTGATAGATGGGACATGGAGACATGTATCCTAGTCTAGTCATCTACTTATTAATTATTTGACCTAAAATTAAGCTCTTCATCACTTTAGGCCTCATTTTTTTTTTATCCATAAAATAAGGACTTAGAATGAATGAACTGCAATTAAATTCAATAAACATACCCAGCCAATGGGTATACAAATAAGAAAAAAAGTGTTCCCTGAGAGCCTCACATGCAATGTGGAATGAACTGAAGGTCACAGTTCTTCCCTCTGAGAGAAGTTTAGTACATCACCCACTAGCTACTCAAATCAGGGAAGAGAGGAGGTTTAGGGAAGTGGCCTTGAGTTAGCAGCATGGTAATGAGATTAGAGGTGATGATCTTTTTCTGTGAGGGGCATCTCATTAGTTGAAGATGAAACCAGGCAGAACATCAGGTGAAAAGTCTATAAAATTTGTCCCTCTCCTTTTTCATCTATTTTTACATTTAACTTGTCATTTTGGAGCTCTATGTAGGACTGAAAAGAGTCTGGGAGTCTGAGCACAAGTTCAAACATGTCATTTAAACATGACTATTAAATTCTCTAGGACCCCTTAACTGTAAAATGAATGTCTTGAATTAGGTCCAAAGTCTTATGAGTCTGTAATATGTATCATTGAATTTATTCATTTAATTGCTATCACCTATTTCTTTCTTTCTTTTTATCAGCCCAAATAACTTTTAAATTTAAAAAACAAAACAAACAAACCCCCCCAAAAAATTCAAACAAAATTCTAGAAAGAAGTTTCTAAGCATTCAAAGAGCCACATAACATTCAGGAGGGGAAGGTGTTTCATAAAATTGACACTCAGTTCATTTATTAGGTTTTTATTTCCCCCCTCTAATCCTGTAAACTGTTGTTCCAAGGATGAACACCTTTTCAACACTATTTAAGCATTTTTTCATTATCTAACTTTAATATTTTTCCTTAATCTTGTGATTTTTCCAGTGTATATGTAGCAAAATCACCCAAGGATTATCATCTTTGTTTTTGTAAGAAAAGTAAAATGGATTGATTATTTAAAAAAAAAAGTTTATGAACAACTTCCTCAAACTTATCTTTGCTAGAGAGTGGTTTTAAAAAGTGTTATAAAATTTTATGAACTGAAATTAATTTAAATGTGCAAAATTACTAATGATATTTAATTATATTGAAATTCAATGCTATGCTTCTAATAAAACATTTCATTTTTTGTTTGTTTAAAATTCCTTCAGTGGATAAAGAACCCTGAATATCCTGAGTATCCTGGATATCCAAGTCAATACAATCCTGATTTTGTCACATAATTCATAATTTAGTGGCATTATTATTGCTCCCTTCTAATGAAAGTTTTTAAAAGGACAAGGCATGGAAAAATCAAAATTCAAGTTCCAAGATCTCTCAAATCTTCTCTACCCAGCTCACTACTTGTTTTCCTCTTCCATTTTGAATTACCATAATTTGGTTAAACAGCTCTGTAAGAATTATCATGGACCCATTGTGGCTGGGTAATTCCAGGTGAATGATATTCATAACTAAGAAAACATAGATTATTAGGTTTAGCAAAATGTCATATCATGATTCATTTTTGTTCATTGTGAAATGCTTCAAGGGGGATTGAATTAGCAGAAGGAAGACATTTTAAGGAGTTCAGAGAGAAAGAACTTAGGAGTATAAAATTGGAATGAATGAGATCATTTGTTCGAGGATCTAAATAAGTACATCTGAGGATTAAAATGATTAAGAGCCACCACATAATGCAGCAGAAATTCAAGAAGTAAGAGAATGATGTTGCTTCTTGAAAGACAATGATGAAGGTGAAAGTAATTGATTATGACACAGGATGATTAAATCTCTATAGTTAAAGTCAAGTAGGAGATTGACATGATAATACAGAAAATCAGAAAGAAAAAACTGTTCTCCCCAAAAGCTATTCACCTAACATTAATTCATTTGTTTTATAATTTCTGTATACTTCTCTTAAAAGTGCTTAATGCTTATATGTCTTAATCTTTTTTATTTCTATCTTTTAATGCTTCCCTATTTCTTTAATGGCCCTAAAATTATATGTGTGCTTACACATGAGTTTACTCCAAAGAGAAATGAAGTAAGCACATATATGTGCTTTTGTTGCTATTACCATTGCCATCCTAATTTTTGAATCAAATTAATTTGGTATGACTACATTATTTCTTATATGCTCAAAGCCTTAGCATAAATCTTAAACTGCATCTAATTTAATAGTTTGCATGTTTTTCATATACTAAGTTCAACTAGTCCCATAAAACATAAATAAAGAAAAATACATACCATAGATTTATTATTAAGAAGGCCTATTCTAAAGGAAACTTTGGAATTTGTCTTTCACCTAAAGCCCTAACATACAGTATAATTGGAGAATTCACTGTTGTATATACCAGATTTAAATGAAGATTGATGTTAAATGCCATACCCAAACATGATCTATTATGGAAGCTTATATTTTAATGAATCAAAAGGTTTTATTTCACATTTTATTAAATCAAATATGAGTGAATCATGATACTGATTCATTAAAACAAATATAACAAGGACTGGGCAAATAAATGTAAACATAAGGGTATGAAATGCCAAAAGAGTATCAAAAGCTTTTTTAAAATTATTTCTTTCCTAGTTTTAGAATGGTAATTTCTGTTGTGATTCCCAGAGCTCTTCTGCCATGCATGCTATTTCTGTAAGATGAATCTTCTTTAGGACATGGGCTGCCCTTTTATGTTGACTGTGTGCGTGTGTATGCATAAAATACCACATTTCCAATTAGTTCTCTGTATACTCAGTAAGGAAGACATATCAGGACTGTTAGGCTAAAAGCTTTGCAACAAAAAGGGAATCTATCCATAAAGCTATTCAGGGCTACCTAAGATCAAGGAACTTATTATTAGTGGCCAATATTTTCTGATTTCCTATGATCCAAAAACCATCCCAAATCTTTAGCTCAATATTGTTTGTGGATTCATTGAAGAGATAAAATATCATTTATTGACCTTCATAAGTTTTTTTTGGGGGGAAGCTATATCTTATTCCATGATGATACATTCCTTGTTGATTCTCACTATGGAGTAGTTTCAAACAATTTCAGCATATCTCTTCCTATATAAAATGTGCTAAAGATTTTACTAGATAGTATTACTTTGTACAAAAGATTAAAATTCTTACTGCACCTTATCACTTATTTGTCTTTAAGAATCAACAGTCTTTCACATAGACATATTGCAATATCATTATGTTATCTATGAATGTTGAGCCCATTTTGTAGAATGACATAAAGGTTAAGAAAAAATTAACCTGACTCTCAGAGAAGTAAAGGACGCAGCATGCTACAGGAGAAGAACACCAGCAATGGAATCAAATAAACAGGATTCAAATTGCTCTTCTGGAAATTACTAAGTGTGCAATCTTGAAGAAATCATTTAATTTTCCCATTCCTTTTTTTCTCTATAAAAGCAGAAAGTTGTAGTAGATAGCTTTTCATGTCCTTTTCAGTTCTATATATGACCTTATGATATAATTTGAAATCAAATTCTGGTGTCAAGCTACATAAGGCTCTTCCTTTGAAACATTGTCCTTTTAAAATGTCTATATTTTCGTATAGGCCCAAGAAATTCAGTGGAAAACAGGAAACACAGGACTTGTATAAAACAAACACAATGATTATAAAAGAATATGAACCTGATTAAAAATGCTGTAATCAAGCATCTGTAATCCAAAGTTTGGGTTATTTGTTGCCATAATTGCAAATTCTCAATGATTCGATTATATTATCAACCTAAAGTAGTGAACAAAAGAATTGTAATATATCAAACTGATACATGTGGTATTGCCTTCTTATTGTCCACTAGAGTTCTGTACAATATGACCTAAGCTCATTCGGTACAATTATCAAATTTTTGTGACTCCAGAAGTTATTTATAAGATTGTTGGGTTCATAGGGTACATAAAAAGTCACCAATTTTATTTTCATTGCCACACAGAGAATTGCCCCTAAATTCTCAAATTTATTTAAAGAACTTTTGTTAAATATATGCTTCATGATAGATGTTAAGGAGAAACATACAATTTAGGTAAAAATCAATCATGACCAGCCATGAAGGGATTATAACATAATGAGGGGATATTGCACATATGCACAGTAGCCATAACACACAATGGTATATGCAAATTTTTGTGAGAGAAACATCAAGTATCTACTGGGAAGAAGGCTATTACCAACTGGATAAATTAGAAAAGGATTAATGGAGGAGATTGCATTTGAGTTTGACTTTAAAGAAAGGGTACAATTCAACAGGTAGTAGGAAATAAGCTATTCTAGGAACAGGGAAAAAAAAGCACTCAAAATCTGTAGGCAGGGCATGGAAACAGTCACAAGAATGATTAAAGGGAAGCATATGAGATAAGGGGGAAAAAAGGTAGAGGCTCCATATCATAAGAGACCATTGACTGATAGATTAAAATACTTTAAATTTTCCTTGACAAGCAATAGGGAGTGACAATAGCATTTTTTTCCATAGGAGTGAAATCAATTCGATAATCATTTATGGAAGATGAATCAATTGTAGTAAAAACAATAAAAGAGGGTAACAGATTGGGAAGTGACTTAAGCTTGTATTTTACCACGAGGGCAAGGGGAAGATAGAGGAATTTTTTAATAGAGCAAAAGTTATGTCTGCATTTTAGGAAAATCACTTTGGCAATTGTATGGTGCATGATGGAAAAAATGGAATTCTAGATAACCAGTTGATAGACTACTGCAAACTATTTGAGTGGTAGAAGAAATTGGAATTTGAGGGAATTCCCATAGATTGGAGAATTGTTAAACAAATTATGGTGTAAGAATGTGATGGAACAATATTGTGCTTTTAAAAAATAATGAAAGGGATGGTTTCAGAAAAAACCTAGGAAGATTTGCATGGACTGATGGACAGTTAAGTGAGGAGAATCAGGAAAGCAATGTATATGGCAATAGCAAGATTGTAAATAAAAACAAGTGTGACTATTTGTAACTTTGATCAATACAATGACCCATCATTGCTTCAAAGATCTCTTGATATAAAATATTTTTTTTCAACTCCAGAGAGAAAACTAATGGATTCAGAGTGCAGATTGAAGCATTTCTTCCTCTCTCTCTCTCTTTCTCTCTTTCTCTCTCTCTCTCTCTCTCTCTCTCTCTCTCTCTCTCTCTCTCTCTCTCTCTCTCTCTCTCTCTCTCTCTCTCTCTCTCTTTTATTTTTAGATTTTTCTTGCTTTCTCCTGGGGAAATTAGAGAGAGTAGGTAGCTAAGGTAGAAATAAGTTTTCCACAACTATCCATGTGTAATGCGTATCATATTTCTTGCTTTCTCTGTGAGGAGGAGGGAGAGACTATGGAACTGAAAATAAAAATAAAGTTTCAATTATAAAAAGAGGGAACCTACTGCAATAATTCAGGTAAAAATGATAAGGGTCTTACATAGATTGATGGCTCTGTGAGCAGCAGAAGTGTATATATGAGAGATATATTATGGAGGTAGAATCAATAAAACTTTTAAACTTATTCAAAATAACTAGCATTCATAAACTTCTTTAAGGTTTATAATGCATATTGATCTTCACAACCCCATTTTATCCCCATTTTACTGATGAGGAAATTGAGGTCACAAGAGCTTAAATGACTTGCTCACAATCATATAGCTAGGTAATTGTCAGCAGTAGGATTTAAATTCAGGTCTTCCTGAGTCTAGTCTATAACTCTCTCTGGGTAATTAGAACGGAGAGTTGAAAATGATTCACCAATTGTGAACCTAGGTACCTGGATGAATAGCTGTTCCTCTGATAAAATGGGAAAACTAAGGAGCAGCGGGTTTATAGGAAAAGACAGTAAATGCCATTTTGGAATTGGTGGACTTTGGCAAGTCTGTGGAACTTTCAGTTATATAGAAAGGGGAAAAAAGGACTTAGAGCATTGTTCTTTGAGCCAGCTTTATCAATTTCCTAGTTGTGTAGATTCTGGGTTGGTCACTATTTCTCTGGATCTCTATTTCCCGATAGCTGCATTACCTACTTCATAAGGCTGTTGCAAGTAAAGTGCTTTATAAAGCTTAGAAGTGCTAGATAAATGTCCCTATTGATAATTATCATGCCATACTCAGCGGGAAACTCTACCTGAGATTGAACTTAAAAGTCCTCATGCTGCCATTGACATTCTTTCCCACTAGCTTTCTTCCTTTGAACTGATTTTTTGGAGCAGGACTAAAGTGATACCTACCTTTAACCCTGATACAATATATTTCCTTTGTATTAAAGCATGGTTATATGAAGTTATTATTTTTGTTTTCTCTTTATGAAAACGGAATGGGATATAGGCAGACATTTTTACTATCTTCATCTATTTTGGGGGAGAAACTGAGATACAAAGATATTAAAATTAATTTCAGCTGGACTGGAAAAAAATCATCTGTGAATCAGGGATTTTGGGTAATTTTAGCTTTGTGCTTGTCCATTAACATACTATTCCACAGGGATCAAGCTATTCCAAGCGTTAGCTCTTAAAAGCTGCAGTTTTATTTAAAGATTAGTGAGAAATAATTTGTTAACCCAAGTGTAGCATACAGCATTTTTGTTTTCTGTTTTCTGAAGTGGTGTTAATATGCAGTTTTGCTTTATAAGATATTCAAGCTTTCCTCTTGGGTTGACTGGAGCACAAAAAGAGATTAAATGACTTGTCCGAAGTCACATCACAATTTAGCAACTCAGTTCCAATTAGAAGCAAGGATCGTAGCCCTTTGCTCTAAGCAATAGACCGCATAACTTCCCATGTTCATAAAACAACAATTTGCTCAGTGGAGGAGGGATAGGGTAATTTGTCCTTGCTGTGGGTTGATGTCATTGATTAACTTTTATTTACTCCTCCATCTTTATGCTTAATTATTGCAGAAGGATGTGCAGTCGGGGGTGAGATTCTACTTTGTTTTCATAAAAAAAAAAGTTTATGGCAGCATTTTATTCTAAAGGGTAATTTAGTTTTTCCACTTTGAGAAGTGTTTTTATTGCTATCACTGAACACATTACTGATATATAACATTTATTTAACTCACATTTACAAACCACTCTACACAATAATCCCTTGTAGCACATAATTCTACCCATTTTACAGATGAAAGGCACAGAAGTTAAGGGACCAACTATGAATTATACATACAGCTAGTAATTAATGAAATCCACAATAGAATTTATTTTTTAACTATAAGTTCAGTATTCTTTTTCAATGTGCCATGCTAGTTTCTGGAATGGGAGGCCATTGCTACTCCAAGCAGTCAATCAGTAAGTATTTATTTACTTATTCTGTACACACTGCATGCTAGGCGTTCTGGACCACAGGCAAATTTTACCCTTTATTCTTGCCCTTAGGAGTTTATAGACCAGTTAGGGAAATAAAATTAATATGCCTGAAGCAATAGTGAACAGTACAATAATGGCTTAAATTTAAATCACTTCTACTTTATAAATTGCTTTCCTCACAAAAATTCCTTTGAAGCAAGTATTATATTTCTTTATTCTCTTTGTGATTTTTCTTCTCTTACATTCTATTTTCTAATTCAAAGCATATTTCCGTATTTGCTCCTTCATTAAACTCGCTTTTCTCATCATAGGAATATAATTTCTGAAACTTAGGTATGATTATAAGCTTCTTTATTGTAACTGTAGCATTTAACTCCAGTATCTAACATAAAGTAGGTACTTAATAAATGTGTTTATTAATTAAACTCCTTTGTCTATTTCATTTCTATGTTATAGTCAATAAATCTTGTCTTGACTTTTCTTTTCCTATTGTGCCTTAAATCAGAAATATCAATTTGAAATAGATATAATATTAGATGGGGTAATGTCACATGTTAGAAGTTATAGTATCCCAAATCATGCATGTCATTTCTAATTTTATATTTTCCCTTTTTCTGCTACCTCTCTTCCCTTCTCCCTCCACTTATGTCTTCACCATTACAGGAATAAGCTGTACTTAAGAATTCATACCATATATTTCTTAATAGAACATATATTATAGATATACAATAGAACATAGCATATATATTTAATAGAACATAGACACACATAATCTCATATAGAAAGTGTCCATTCAATTTAATAATTTTCCTGAGATTAAAGGAATCTCCAGTTCTTCATTTTCTTCATAAACCCTTATTTTGTTCCCCAAGGCAATGTTCTTCATAAGGAACTGCACTTTGGAGTCAGATCTTCTTTCTCCTTTCAGTTCATGAACTCTCCTTTTCTCCCACAGCTTTTCATTTTTTGCCTAGATTCTGTATAAGACAATATTTTCTCAGTGTTTACCCATGGACATGATGGAAGATATCCCTCTTTATATAACTTTATACATCTTTTCAAGACTTTCACTTTTTCTACTGATTCTTTAGTACCTACTTAAATCTTTGTTGCATTATAGGCCCTTTTTGCCCTTTGATTTTCTTTGTTCTTTATTTAATCCCAGTAGGTCATAATAATTCTTTTTTTTTAATCCTTAAATGTGAAATAATTATACTTTTTTATACCTTTCATGGACTCATATTATTTGAAGTGTTTATGAATTAAATATTCTAATCACATGTTTCTTTTAGGAGACTCAAGTGAATCTTCTTTTGACCATCTATCTTTTTGTTATTGGTGATTATTACACAGTTTGCCCAGATATATCATTCGAGATGCACAGTAATCTTATATGGTTGTTAGACTATATTATTCCATTCACTTCAGCGATTTCTCATGAATGCCAGATATTCCTGTGTTCTCTGAAATTCAATCACTTCCTATTTTAAAGTCTTTCTTGTTGCCTCTAAAATGTATTATTCATCTCTGAAATTATTGGATTTAACCATTTTATCATGGAGTTTAAAGCATTGCTTTTGTTTGTGCCTGTATTTAGAATTTTTGACTACTTTCCTGGTATCTTTTTTTTCCTAAATTCTAGTGTTAATGCTTTACTTTGGTGTTGTTATGTTCCTGGTAAGGAACAATTCTTAAGTTATCTCTCTGTGAATTGTTTCCAGAAAGTCACTTCAATTCATATAAAATTCATGTTTTCTTTTAACACTTGTTATCTTTTGATGCTCTTTGGTTACATTTTCTTCTGCTCCAGTATTTTTAATTTCTGTACTCAGAGGTGTACTAGTGTTTTAACAACCCACTTTTTGAAAATGCGCATACTTGTAAGATTATTCTTAATTACTAATATTTTATCCATCATTTTCTTAAGTCTTTATAATCAATGAAACAATAAATTAAACCATTGTATGTAGCATTTGCTGATTTCTGAGTTACAAATCCACACTCTGAAATATTAACAATCTGCTCTAAGATGCAATCCATATTGGTCCTAGCATAACACTGTAAAAAATGTTCCTAATCTCAATCAATCAATTAATGTTTATTAAGCGCCATGTCCTAAAAAGTAATACATACTTCTTTAAATAAATTAAGCATCATACAATGTGTTCTGTAATTCTTCACTGACAGTTCTTTTCTGTATATACATTAAGAGTTCTAATTTATGACCTATATTAATTCCTAATTTATTATTTTATTAAACTTTTGAAATATATTCTCTGGGGAATGCAAAGAATCTTGTTTTTCATCAGTAACTATTTATTCCATTTCCTCCACTTTATAATATTTGCTAAATGATCTTTGGATTGAGATTTTGTCTGTTCTTTCTTCTATTTTTAAAGCCATTTCTATTGGCTATTCTTCCTAATCCTTCCAATCATATATTTTATTTAATTTCTTTTCTTAAGATCTTTGGTATTTTAGCTTCTTTTTTCCCTTCAGTTTCAAATGTTGGATTATGCCACTGGATATGCCTTAGACATTTTAAACTCCAAAACTACACTCAATCTTTCCATAAAGACCTTACTTCTTCACTGTTGTTCTGTTGTTATAAGTTGTACCCAATTCTTTATGAACTGCTATGAAGTATTCTTTGCTAAGATACCAGAATAATTTTCCATTTTCTTCTTCAGATTTTCGATTTTCTTCTTCAGTTCATTTTCAGGAAACTGAGGCAAATAATATTTAATGAATTTCCCCACACATCTAGTATCTGAGGCCAGATTTAACCCCAAAATATATCTTCCTCTGTCTGGCCAGCACTCTATCTACTGAGCTACCTAGCTGTCTCACTCCTTTCTAACTTCCCTATTACAATCAACACCACTCTTTTATATCCTTCTTTCTTCTAACACTCATACAACCCTTGTTTGGATTACTGATAAACCTTCAGGATGGTCTCTTTTACTCAGGTATCTCTTCACTGCAATCTATCCTCCTTGTAGCTGTCAAATTGATCTTTCCCAGGCAAGAACTACTTCCCATACCTACTAAATAATTGTCAATGACTCCCCAGGACTTACCAGATCAAATATTAAATTATCTGTTTTTGTCTTGATATACCATTAATAAGACACTCCAACTTCTTTCTCATTTCTACTTTCTGGCTTCCTTCAGGTCCTAGTTAAAATTCCATCATTCACAAGAAGTTTCGTCTGATCCCAACTCCATCTCAGTTTATCTCCTCTTTATCTATATGCATCATTTTTGTTATTTTTGGTATATTGTTTCTCCCATGAGAATGTAAGCTTCTTGACAAAAGGAATATCTTTTTTTCCCTCTATATTCCAGTACTTAGCATAGTGCCTGGTATATATTCGGTGCTTAATTAATGCTTGGTGATAATGCAATTTGATTAACACTCTCTGGACTTTTTCCTTTAGCCCGTAAACAGTGTCCTACTCCCTGAGGTTAGGCTACAAGCCTGCCTCAACAACCTCACACTGGAGAATATAAAGGTTATCCAACTGAGTCCCTTCTCTTAGTGATTTCCAGGGAGATGGCACTTTCTCCAGAAAGATTTCAAGTCTTCTCTCCAAAAGGTAAGAACTTATCAGAAGCACTAGTATGTCTATTTATCCTTTTCTTTAATATTCTTCTTTCACTTAGCCAGGTACAACTAATGTCTGTTACATTTTATGGGATGGCAAGGTGTTTAGGAAAAGTCATTGAAAGTACAGGGAATCTGTCCTTTGTATAATCTCTGGAGACAATAAAATTGACCCCAATTCAATTGCCTTTCACCGTTCTCCAGCACCATTATAAGCATCCATCAAATTCCTCCTTTCATTATCCTAGAACCAACAAAAAATATTGACAAGGTGGTACTATATTCAGATAAATACTTCATTATTTGAAGGTAGTGGAATTTTTTTGTTATTCCTTCACACACACACATACACACACACACACACACACACACACACACACACACACACACACACACCCAGAACAATAACTGAGCAAGTTAAATGTCACATCAACTAGAGATTAATTGTAGTTGCATGGCATTTTGCTATAAACATTAACATCAACTAATAGTGCGAGAATCTAAATCTTCACAACATTTCCCTGTATTTACAAGTAAAACTTTTATTGCTTTATTTGCTAGCTGTAACATGGGAATCCTCACAATTGATTCACACATTTTTGCTGAACTATGAAGTAACAACATAAAACAAAGAGTGGAATGATGGAATCTTGAGTTAGGGAATTTAGATGCCATCTACTATTCCCACCCAGTTTAGGCACTCAATGCATAACATACCTCTCAGATGATCATCCAACCTCAGATTCACAACTTCAATTGGTAGGAAACTCATATTCTTCACCACTGCTCCTGACTGAGTTTCCCTATCTCAGCCAGGATGGAAGTGCTACCTTTCTGATCTTTTCCATTATTTCCAATCTAAGCTGATTTTTGTCTGATAAACATAGAATCCTTCTCTTCTCCCTCCATAATCCCTTACAAATCAGAGATCCAAATTCCAAGAGATCTCTTGGCTTCACGTTCCCTAGCAGCTGAGTTCAGAACACAGAGATAATACTTTCATTCTCAATTCCCTACATTATGAAAGGAAAGGAAGCACAATACAGTGGATGTTTAAGTGATTATATCTCCCATTACACTATTCCTGGTAGTTTTATAGTATCTGCAAGACAGAAATACCTGGCATGGTTTTCAGTTAAATATGCAACTTTTTTCTTACTCTATCATTAATTTGTTTTTCCCTCAAAAAACATTAGCCAAATCTAATATGTTGCTTTCTATTTCTGCTCTTAAAATAGCTCAAAAGGCATCTTAGATTGTCATTTTGATCCACATACATGTGTCTACAATTGGATTAAATGAATGGAAATTCATGAAAATGAGGCACAGCTAATCTCTTTCATGCTCTTGGTTCTTATTAAGAAATAATGTAATTTTGTCATGAGATCATGGTGTCCTGGTGCTAGACAAATACTTAAGCCAACTAAAGGCTTTTATCAAAAAATAAACTTTGACTTAGAGCCAAGAATTTTGATTTCTGTCTAAGATGCATGGCTTCTATGGCAGCTTTGTAGTGTTTGGACTAATTGCTCTTATACATAATTATTGACGCAGAAGCCTCCATTTCCTTTTGGTCTGGTGAATATGAATATTGAAAAAGGATGCTACAACATATTTCAATAGCACGTTGTGACAAGCATGCCAGACATTTCTGTACTTCAATGCTTAGAGCCTCATTCTCCTGAAATAAGCATGCCCTGTACTTCTTCCTGTTTCTGCACCCACCTTTTGGCTCCCACCAGCAATATAGCTTGGGTTGTCAGTATTTGACATCTGGTAAATCTAATTCTTACTGGACCAGAGAATTTACTAATTATGTTCCACAGTTAATTAGAAACCAAGTATTCACTGTAGAACAGGTGATTGAGTTCATCAATGAAAACACTTTGAATTTAACTTTGAAATTCTGAATACAAAGCAAAATGAAAAAGATATGTGGCCTTTCTTAAAGAAGAAAAGGGTCTGTTAAAAAAGTAAAAGAAATAAGTGAAAGTATGAAAGAAGGCTTGATGTGATTCTTAAAACTCAGATAATTAATCCATATTTGAGAGTTTTTACTTTTCATTTTTATTTATTTGTTTGTTTAGTTATTTATTTTGCTGAGGCAATTGGGGTTAAATGACTTGGGTTACACAGCTAGGAAGTGGTAAGTATCTGAGGTCATATTTGAACTCAGGTCCTCCTGACTTAAGGACTGGTGCTCTATCCACTGCTCCTCCTAGCTGCCCCAAGACTTTTTTATTTTTAAAAGAAGAAAAAATGCTACTTACAAAGGTACAATCAGAGCAATAGTTTTCTCCATGTCTTACTTTCATTGATGGTAGAGTAGGGAAATTATAATTTATTTACTGCTGCTTCATTAATAAAGTAAATAATATAGTCCATGTGCACACATTGAATTTTATTTAAAAATTATCTCATTAACATATCTGTCATTATTTAGGTTTAATCAAAGAAAGTACCTCAGCAGGATACTTGGAATTTCCCATGGAAATTGATATGCCACAATTCTAGGTCATGTCTAAAATGATGAAAATAAAGAAATATTGGTAGGATTCATTTGATTATGTAGTCATCTTCACAACTAAATTAGATCTACCAAAATATGTATCTCTTTTTAATTTTGGAAATATGGTGCATATGAAGAGGAGGAACATGCAAAGAAAAGCAAATATATAATTGTTAATTGAAAAAAAATTTTAAATGCAGTTTAAGATGGATACCTCATTGTTAAGCATATCAACTGGCAGATCAATGGGATTAATCACTAAAAATATTGAATATCCTCGTGCCACTCCATTCATCACCTACCAGTCATTCTACTATTTCATTCCTACTATTTAGTTGTTGTTGTAGATAGTGTGAAAATGAGATCAGGTTCTTTGAATTCCTTGGTATAGAGGATTTTTAAAGCAGAAATTTCCTCCCCTAATCAAGATTGAAAATTTTTTTTCTGCAATATGGTCATAAGGATTAGCTCAAAATCCAAAGAAGTTATTTAAATTACCAATAGGTACATAACTGTAATGGAGCACCTATTAAGCGTGTTATTAATTCATGCTAATTGACTGTTTAGCTATAGTATAGTTTGTAAATAGAAACTGAATTCAGATATTATTGGCTCTAAGGATATGCTTGTATCCACTACACCAGGTAGTCTTTCTCATCTCCTTCATATTATTTACTAATATGCAAATGTGCTATGTATGAATCTTTAGTCAATAAACCTGGAAAAGAACTAAGATGTTCTCAACTAGGATTCCACTCCAGGCATCTCCTGAGTAACTATTTTAAATATTCACTTAAAGGGAGATTTTTTAAGTTGCCTGCAATAGCCCACAATAGCCCCTGTCAGACATTTTGCATAGTTTAATTAGCTGTATCCTTAAATACTAGTGCTATTGTTCCCAAGGGTAACAAATACCAATTAAAAATATGAGGAATCACAATGTTGTAGACATTCTGCAGTAGCCTGGTCTCTTAAGTAGGACACCAATGACATAAAAACCCTTCTAATAATTTTCAACTGGGGAATTCAAGGTGAAGTCGTGAAAGTAGATCTTCCCTAGGAAATTGGTTGTACATTTGAAGGAAGCCATGAAAAAAATTCAACAAGAAGTTTATAGATACTGAAATTTATTTTGATAAATGGCAATGGCTACATTTACTCAGAAGGAACCAGACAATTATTTTGCATTAAGAGATCCAAAAGGAAAGAAGAAATGCTTTTGCAAATAGAATAAGGATCCAGAAATAAAGTTTAATTTGTACTCACTCAACTATTAGGCCAGAAACTATAATTTAATGTGTTGTTGAACTTTATAGGAGATACCCTTTTCTATGATGCAAGTCATCTAATGAATTCATTATAATATAGTACCTTCCAAAAAATTTCAATTTTTGCATCCTCACTTTCTTTGCTGAATTTTGTCTTTAAATCACATCCTTGCCCCATTCCCATACTGAAAGCAGTGTTTCCCACTCATCTCAATCTGTTACTGACACCTGCACTTGACACTAAAAGTCTGTTTCAGTTACTTTTTTTTTTCACCATACTTAGCTGAATGATAAACTATTGATGATGATGATACAGAGCAATCCAAAGCAGGGGATATTAATTTCCTCCATCCTCAAAAAAAAATCATTTCAGCATGTGAGGTTGATCAGGGCATGGAAATATTTTAATTTAATTTCATTTTGTACACAATATTGGAATTTAACTTCATTCTTTTTCTTTGAAATTTTTATCCACATGAATTCTATTTTTCTTATCTACTCATACTCCCTTTTTATTAGAATCATACACCTTTGTATAACCTGAATCTCAACATACTGTTCTATAGTGAAATAATACAAGCACTAGTTCATTGTCTATATGGTATTGAAGATTATAAAGCAACTCTAAATATATTCATATCTTTTAAAAATCCCTAAAAATCAATTTTGTAATCTGAATATTAATCAACAACTACACTAACATAAGCATTCTGTATTTCTTTGTTTTCCTCTTTCTTCCCGCCTTTCCCTTCCAAATGCTTGATAATTTTAAAAAATATTGTTACTATTTTAATAACTAATCACCCAACTTAGAAAGTGCAGGGGATACTCTGGGACCTACGATTAATCATCAAGGGAGCTTTGACTTGCTCTTCTTCTGCTTTCAGTTGGTTATTTGACCTACAGATCAGAAAACCTCCTGCAGCTCAGAATTACTGAATTCAAGAGATCCACTAGCCTCAGCTTCCCTGGCAATAGAAATTTGCACCAAAATTCCTGGTTTTGATCATTGAAATAAATACAAATTTACTTTAAAATATTCCTATGTTAATTTCTATAGGACTTAACACAGAGTCATCAAATTCTCTAGTCTTTGGAATCATTACTTTCTACAAAAAAGTTCTAACATCTCTAAGCTCATTGCTTTACATCAGTAAACAAAACTATATCAATATTACAAAAAACAAAAAAAATTCAACAGTTATTTTGTATGCATTGTTTTTCAGTCAATATGCTGTCCTTAATAGTGTTATTAACTGGAACACTACAATTCAGGTTACTTTTCAGTGGCAAGTTAGAAGCAGGGAATATTCTTCCAGTAAATAGCAGGAAGAGAGGGCAGCTGCAGAAGAAAGTCCTGGATATATATATATATATATATATATATATATATATATATATATATATATATATATATATATATATATATATATTTATATATATATATAAACAGTAAAAGGTGCAATTCATACTTACAACCTTAAATTCATAAGTATAAGGTAAATGTGATTAAATCTTTCTCCCTCCCTCAATAAATAGCACACAAAGGTATTTAATAATTTTTTACTGAATTGGAAAAAAAAGACAAAATGGGGATATGGTCATAATTAATTAACAGTTAAGGGCTTGGGGAAAGATGGATATACTAATGCATTATTGGTAAAGTGAGATGGTTCAACCAAACTGGGACATTAATACATTATTGGTGGAACTGTGAACTGATCCAGTCATTCTGGAAAGCAATTTAGAACTATGGCCAAAGGGCTATCAAACTGTGTATGCACAGTTGTGTTTCTACTGCACTTATATCCCAAAGAGATCTTAAAGGAGGGAAAGGGACCCACATGTGCAAAAATGTTTATGACAGCCCTTTTTGTAGTGGCAAAAAACCAGAAACTGAGTGGATGCCCATCAGTTGAAGAATGGCTGAATAAATTAGGGTATACGAACATTAGGGAATATTACAGTTTTGTAATAAATGACCAACAGGACAATTTCAGAGAGGCCTGGAGAGACTTACATGAATTGATGCTAAGTGAAATGAGCAGAACCAGGATTTCATTCTACATGGCAACAACAAGATAATATGATGATCAATTCTGATAGACGTGGCTCTCTTCAATAATGAGATGATTCAGACCAGTTTCAATGATCTTGGTGATGAAGAAAGCTCTTCTATACTTAGAGAAAGGACTATGGGAACTGATTGTGGTTCACAATGTAGCATTTTCACTTTTTTTGTTGTTGTTTGCTTGCATTTTATTTTCTTTCCCATTTTTTCTGTTTGATTTGATTTTTCTTGAGCAGCAAAATAACCGCATAAATATGTATGCATACATTGGATTTAGCATATATTTCTACCATGTTTAACATATATTGGATTACTTGCCACTAGGGGAGGAGGTTGGGAAGGGAAGGGAAAATTGGAACACAAGGTTTTGCAATCATTGAAGAATTATCCAGGCGTATGTTTTGAAAATTAAAAAAAAAAAAAAAAAACAGCTAAAAAAAGAAGAAGTGTGGAATTGTGGTAAAGAAGAAAAAAGAATAACCATTTATATAATGCTTAGTAGGTGCCAGACATTTTGCTAGACTATTTACTAATATTATTCCATTTGACCCACAGCACAAGAGGACAGATTTTTTTTTTTGTTAGTTTTTATAAATTATTTTTCCTCTATTTAAAAATTCCTCAGAAAGGGAAAAATGAAAACATATATTGGGGAAATGTAGGTGATATAAAAACAAAATATACTGAGAAAAATGTATTTTTAAATAAAGAACTATCCAAAAGTAGAATGATCAACCTCAGGAAATCTTCATGCTGAATTAACTACTTGTATGGATATTGTAGCACAGATTTTCCTTCAGGAATGGTTTCTAATATCAACTTGATAACTCTAGTTCCATAATACTAAAAGAACTAAGTAGATAGACCTAAACTAAATACATCATTTTGAAATCTTCTTAGTTGGAATTGATGGTCCTGATGAATTTCAAATCATTGAGAAAAAGAAAGAAACATTTCATAATTGGAAAAAAAGAACATTTAATCTTGGAGTCATAAGGCCCAGATTCAGTTCCTAACTTTGATTTTTATTAACTAAGTGACATTGTCACATCATTTTAACTTCTCAGTTGCCTAATCTATATCCTCCTAAATGTAACATCCTGTGATGCTTATTAAAAAAAAAAAAAAAAAAAAAAAAAAAAAAAAACAATCTGAGCTAATATGACAGAAAAGGAAAATAACAAAGTTGGAAAAGATGTGGGGAAAATGGAACACCAATACACTGTTAGTGTCATTGTGAACTGATCCAATCTTTCTGGAGAGCAATTTGAAAGTATGGCCAAAGGTTTATAAAGCTGCATGTAATCATTGATCCAGCAATACCACTACTGGGTCTATACCTCAAAAATATCATAAAAATGGATAAGGGGGGTGGAGCCAAGATGGCGGAGAAGAAACACACTACTCTGTGAACGTCCTTACTCCCTCACAACCAATTAGATAAATAGCCTCAGAAATAGCTCTGGACTGATAGATACCACAAGGACTGGAAGCACGACTTACCAGCTGAAGAGAATCTGGAGTTTCAACAGAAAAGGTCAGTCCCCAAGGGAGGAAGAAGAGAGGCCAGCACAGACGGCTGGGTGCTAGCATACTGCGCCGATTGCGCTGGGAAGGGCTCTGGGATCAGAGAAGCCACTGAGATAAAGGAATCTGGCACAGGCTGTTAGCTCTTCTCTGCTTATAATATAGCAGTTCAGAAGGGAAATCTAAACACTTTAAAAACTCAGATGGATTAGATTTTCCCCGGATCCTGGAGGTGACTCAGCAGATCTCAGCACCAGGGGGTGTGGCCTCAGCTCCCACCTAAGACTAGTTAAGAGATTGACAAGGGCAGATACGGCCCAAGGCAACACACACTGCCTAGCTCAGCTGGAGGGGATGGAACTCAGCTCCAAGAAGTCCCAGAGAAGCGGAACCTTTGAACTAGGGGCCACGGTTTCTGGCAGACACTTCCAGTTTGAGCGCAGGGGCTTTTCACATCACCTGCTGCAGACATCCACTCCCCACCAGGAAGCATAGGCTGGGCTTTGTGCCGTCTTTACTTCAATCTCAAACGTCAGGGAAGCCGCTAGAACACAACGCCCTCAAGGCACAGAAGTGCTAGTCACCTCTGAGGCACCTCCAGGGAGGGGGTGGGGAACTCTCTCCCAGAGCACTATCTTAGCTCAGGCACAAGAGCCACTGCATCCATCCAGTCTGGGAGGAAGCTGGTAAAGAAGTAAATAAATAATTTCCTACCCCAGGGACAGACCCCAAAAGATTTTTTAGGTATGAGCAAGAAGCCCAAAAAAACCATAGATTCCTTCTACACAGAGAAAGAGCGGGTATCCAACCCCGAGGAAGTTAACAGCAGAGAGTCAGCAGATAACAATCTAAAGGGGAATGATTCCTGCCCCCCATCACATAACTCTCTCCTAGAAGAGACTATTAAAAGGTTAAGGGAGTTTGAAGAAAAATGGGGAAAGGAAAGGGAAGCTACGATAGAGAATAACAACGTCCTGAAATTGGAGTTGGAAAAAATAAAGAATTCACAGGAGATGTAGGGAAACAAAATTTATGAATTAGAAAAAGGTTTAAAAATCACAGGAAAGTACGATTTCTGAATTGGAAAAGATAAAAAGGTCTCAAGAAAATAGAATTTCTGAATTGGAAAAAGAAAATAATTCTCAAAAAAAATTAGGGAAATGGAAAAAAAACTCAATAGAGCAAAATAATTCATTTAAAAACGAAATTGGGCATTTACAAAAAGAACTAAAAACTGTGAAAGAAGAAAATAACTCCTTAAAAGTCAGGATGGAACAAATAGAAATGAATGATTCACAGAGAACCCAAGAATCAGTCAAACAAAACAAAAAAAATGAGAAGCTGGAGAACAATGTCAAATACTTACTGGGAAAATCTATAGACCTGGAAAATAGATCTAGGAGAGATAATCTGCAGATCATTGGACTTCCAGAAAACTATGACCAAAAAAAGAGCCTAGATTCTATTTTACAGGAAATTATCAAAGAGAACTGTCCAGAGATAATAGAAACAGAAGGGAAAGTAGATGTGGAAAGAATTCATCAAACTCCTTCTGAAATAGACCCTAAAAAAAGAACACCACGGAATATAGTGGCTAAGCTGTAGAATTACCACACAAAGGAGAAAATCCTGCAAGCAGCTAGAAAAAAACAATTTAAATACCAAGGTGCCACAATAAGGGTCACTCAAGATCTGGCTGCCTCCACATTAAAAGACAGAAGGGCCTGGAACCTGATATTCCGTAAGGCAAAAGATCAAGGACTGCAACCAAGAATGAACTACCCAGTTACGTTTAGCATCTTTTTCCATTTCCAGAAGATGGTCATTCAATAAAATAGAGGAATTCTATATGTTTCTAAGAAAAAAACCAGACTTAAACAAAAAATTTGATCTACATCCACAAGACTGAAGAGAAACAGAAAAAGGTACACAAAACCCTTGAGAACTGTAACTCTGTTGTGGGTATATAAAAAGTACTCAAGGATAATTTGATTTTACTGATATAAAAGAAAAAAAGGGGGGTGTAGTAAAGGGAAGGAGGTTGTTTCAGAAAAAGGGGAAGGAATGATAAAAAGAGGGAAACTACATCCCAGGAAGAGGCATAGAAAATACACCATATCTGAGGGAATTTAGTAAGGGAGAGAATCATTGTGTGAATCTTACTCTCATCAGGAGAGGCTCAAAGAGTAAATAATTAACATATTTGTTTTTCAGAGAATTCTCTCTCACCTCATTAAAAGGGGGGGAGAGAAAAAGGGAAAAGGAAAAGGAGAATAAGTGAAGGGACTTGGAGGGAGGGGGGAGGGATACAAAAAAAAAAGGGAGGGTTGCGCGTCACAAGGGGGTCTGTAAATTAAATATCGGGGAGGGGGATCAGGGGGGTCAAGGGAAAAAGCATAATCTGGGGATAGTAAGATGGCAGGAAATACAGAATTAGTAATTTTAACTGTAAATGTGAATGGGATGAACGATCCCATCAAACGGAGATGGATAGAAGATTGGATCAAAAATCAGAACCCTACAATATGTTGTCTGCAGGAAACACACTTAAAGCAGGGAGATACATACAGAGTAAAGGTAAAAGGTTGGAACAGAGCCTATTATGCTTCAGGTAAAGCCAAAAAAGCAGGGGTAGCTATCCTTATCTCAGATCAAGCAAAAGCAGAAGTTGATCAAATTAAAAGAGATAAGGAAGGAAACTATATACTGCTGAAAGGTAGCATAAATAATGAAGCCATATCAATACTAAACATATATGCACCAAGTGGTATAGCATCTAACTTTCTAAAGGAAAAGTTAAGAGAGTTGCAAGAAGAAATAGTCAGTAAAAATATAATAGTGGGAGATCTCAACCTTGCACTCTCAGATTTAGACAAATCAAACCATAAAACAAACAAGAAAGAAATTAAAAATGCAAATAGAACATTAGAAAAACTAGGTATGATAGACCTTTGGAGAAAACTGAATGGCAATAGAAAGGAATATACTTTCTTCTCAGCAGTTCATGGATCCTATACAAAAATAGACCATATATATTGCCTGTCGTCGGGGGGAGGGAATAAAGGGAGGGGGGGTAATTTGGAAAAATGAATACAAGGGATAATATTATAAAATATATATATATATATATATATATATATATATAATAAAAAAAAATAGACCATATATTAGGACATAAAGATCTCAAAATTAAATGTAGGAAGGCAGAAATAATAAATGCCTTCTTCTCAGATCGCAATGCAATAAAAGCTACATTCAGTAAAAAGTTAGGGGTAAATAGACCAAAAAGTAATTGGAAACTGAATAATCTCATCTTAAAGAATGACTGGGTGAAAGAGCAAATTATAGAAACAATTAATAATTTCACCCAAGATAATGACAATGATGAGACATCATACCAAAATCTGTGGGATGCAGCTAAAGCAGTAATAAGGGAAAATTTTATATCTTTAGAGGCTTATTTGAAGAAAATAGAGAAAGAGAAGATTAACAAATTGGGCTTGCAACTTAAAAGGCTAGAAAAAGACCAAATTAAAAACCCCCAACCAAATACTAAACTTCAAATACAAAAATTAAAAGGAGAAATCAATAATATTGAAAGTAAAAAAAAACTATTGAATTAATAAATAAAAACAAGAGTTGGTTTTATGAAAAAGCCAATAAAATAGATAAACCTTTGTTAAATCTGATCAGAAAAAAAGTAAGAGGAAAATGAAATTGTTAGTCTTACAAATGAAAAGGGGGATCTTTCCACCAATGAAGAGGAAATTAGAGAAATAATAAGGAGTTACTTTGCCCAACTTTATGCCAATACATTTGATAACTTAAGTGAAATGGATGACTTCCTCCAAAAATATAGGCTCCCTAGATTAACAGAGGAGGAAATAAATTGCTTAAATAGTCCCATTTCAGAAAAAGAAATAGAACAAGCTATTAATCAACTCCCCAGGAAAAAATCCCCAGGACCAGATGGATTCACATGTGAATTCTACCAAACATTTAAAGAACAATTAGCCCCAATGTTATATAAATTATTTGAAAAAATAGGGGATGAAGGAGTCCTACCAAACTCCTTTTCTGACACAGATATGGTACTGATACCTAAACCAGGTAGAGCGAAAACTGAGAAAGAAAATTATAGACCAATCTCCTTAATGAATATTGATGCTAAAATCTTAAATAAGATATTAGCAAAAAGACTTCAGAAGATCATCTCCAGGATAATACATTATGATCAAGTAGGATTTATTCCAGGAATGCAGGGCTGGTTTAATATTAGGAAAACTATTAATATAATTGACCATATTAATAATCAAATTAATAAGAAACATATGATCATCTCAATAGATGCAGAAAAAGCATTTGACAAAATCCAACATCCATTCCTACTAAAAACGCTTGAGAGTATAGGAATAAATGGACTATTCCTTAGAATAATCAGGAGCATATATCTAAGACCTTCAGTAAGCATAATATGCAATAGAAATAAACTGCAACCTTTCCCAGTAAGATCAGGAGTGAAACAACTATCACCCACTATCACCATTACTATTCAATATAGTACTAGAAACGCTAGCCTCGGCAATTAGAGCCGAGAAAGAGATCCAAGGAATTAGAGTAGGAAATGAGGAAATCAAACTATCACTTTTTGCAGATGACATGATGGTATACTTAGAGAACCCCAAAGACTCAGCTAAAAAGCTACTAGAAATAATTCAAAATTTCAGCAAAGTGGCAGGATACAAAATAAATCCACATGAATCCTCAGCATTTTTATATATCACTAACAAAATGCAACAGCAAGAGATACAAAGAGAAATTCCATTCCAAACAAATGTTGAGAGTATAAAGTATTTGGGAATCCATCTACCAAAGAAAAGTCAGGAATTATATGAGAAAAATTACAAAACGCTTGCCACAAAAATAAAATCAGATTTAAATAATTGGAAAGACATTCAGTGTTCTTGGATAGACCGAGCGAATATAATAAAGATGACAATACTCCCCAAACTAATCTATTTATTTAGTGCTATACCAATCAGACTCCCAAGAAACTATTTCAATGACCTAGAAAAAATAACAACAAAATTCATATGGAAGAATAAAAGGTCAAGAATTGCAAGGGAACTAATGAAAAAAAACTCAGAGGAAGGTGGTCTAAGTGTACCTGATCTAAAGCTATATTATATAGCAGCAGTCACCAAAACCATTTGGTATTGGCTAAGAAATAGACCGGTAGATCAATGGAACAGATTAGATACAAAGGACAAAAAAGGGTACATCTATAGCAATCTAATCTTTGACAAACCCAAAGATACCAACATTAGGGATAAAAATTCATTATTTGGAAAAAACTGTTGGGAAAACTGGAAATTAATATGGCAGAAATTAGATATGGATCCACACTTAACACCATATACCAAGATAAGATCAAAATGGGTCCATGATTTAGGCATAAAGAGGGAGATAATAAATAGATTAGAGGAACAGAGGATAGTCTACCTCTCAGACCTGTGGAGGAGGAAGGAATTTATGACCAGAGGAGAACTAGAGATCATTATTGATCACAAAATAGAAGATTTCGATTACATCAAACTAAAAAGTTTCTGTACAAATAATACTAATGCAAACAAGATTAGAAGGGAAGTAACAAATTGGGAAAATATTTTTTAAAAAAAGGTTCTGACAAAGGTCTCATTTCCAAAATATATAGAGAACTGACCCTAATTTATAAGAAACTGAACCATTCTCCAATTGATAAATGGTCAAAGGATATGAACAGACAATTCTCAGATGAAGAAATTGAAACTGTATCCACTCACATGAAAGAGTGTTCCAAATCACTACTGATCAGAGAAATGCAAATTAAGACAACTCTGAGATACCACTACACACCTGTCAGATTGGCTAAGATGACAGGAACAAATCATGATGAATGTTGGAGAGGATGTGGGAAAACTGGGACACTAATACATTGCTGGTGGAGTTGTGAAAGAATCCAGCCATTCTGGAGAGCAATTTGGAACTATGCCCAAAAAGTTATCAAACTGTGCATACCCTTTGACCCAGCAGTGCTACTACTGGGCTTATATCCCAAAGAAATACTAAAGAGTGGAAAGGGACCTGTATGTGCCAAAATGTTTGTGGCAGCTCTTTTTGTTGTAGCTAGAAACTGGAAAATGAATGGATGTCCATCAGTTGGAGAATGGTTGGGTAAATTATGGTATATGAAGGTTATGGAACATTATTGCTCTGTAAGAAATGACCAGCAGGAGGAATACAGAGAGGCTTGGAGAGACTTACATCAACTGTTGCTGAGTGAAATGAGCAGAACCAGAAGATCGCTGTACACTTCAACAACAACACTGTATGAGGATGTATTCTGATGGAAGTGGAAATCTTCAACATAAAGAAGAGCCAACTCACTTCCAGTTGATCAATGATGGACAGAGGTAGCTACACCCAGAGAAGAAACACTGGGAAATGAATGTAAATTGTTAGCACTACTGTCTATCTACCCAGGTTACATGTACCTTCGGAATCTAATGCTTATTGTGCAACAAGAAAATGGTATTTACACACATGTATTGTATCTAGGTTATATTGTAACACAAGTAAAATGTATGGGATTGCCTGTCATCGGGAGGGGGGGATAATTTGGAAAAATGAATATAAGGGATAATATTATAAAAATATATATAATAAAAATTATTTTAAAAAAATGGATAAGGACCCCCATGCACAAAAATATCTATAGCATCTCTTTTTTTTTAGTGGACAAGGAATTGGAAATTGAGAGGAAATTGGGCCCAATTATCTGGGAAATGGCTAAACATGTTGTGGCATATGTATAAAATAGAATACTATTAGTGCTAAAGGGAATGAACAGACATTTCAGGAAAAAAACTGGAAATACATGCATGAAATGCTGAGTGAAGTAAACAGAACCAGGAAAAAATTGTACACAGTAATAAAAACATTGTACAGAGATCAACTTTGATAGACTTTGCTCATTTCAGCAATAAAATAATCTAAGAAAATTCAAAAAGAAAAGAGAAATGGTTTAACAATTTGCAAAGGAATGTAATTATATATTAATATGTTGTAAGAGATAATATGATACATACAAGGAAGCATGGGAAGACATATAAACATATATTATAGATATAGATAATAGATATAAAGTGACAAGCAGAACAGGAAAAGAGCATACATAATTACGACAAAAATATAAATGAAAATAACAATGATAGAACAACTGGAATTGAATGTTGCAAAATTATAAGGATTAATCTTGGGCCTAGAGAATTATGATATGATATAAGAAAATATAATAAGATAGCTTGGTGGCATCATAGAGTGCTAAATTTTAATCCCCTTAGATATTTGTAGATATATGAGCTCATATGTGCAGACATAATCTCTCAATATTAATTTCCTTATATGTAAAATGGAGATAATAATATCATCAAATTTAATAGGATAGTTTTAAGGATCTCATAAGATTTTACACACATACAAGCACATCACATCACAATGTAAATATTAACTATTTTTTATGATAAGAAACATCCTTCTTGATTCTTGGCAGGGATAAGAAGAATGTGGATGTAAAAAATGCATATAATGTCAGATTTTTTCAATGTATTTCAATGAACTGTTTTCTCCCCACTTTTTAACTCTTTTTATGAGGAATAGTTCTCAGCAGTGGGAGAGAAGAAGAATAGATAGACATATTAATAATTATAGAAGATGAAAAAAGACATTTTATATTTTTCAAAAGACAAAAGAAAAATATGTAAAAAATTTATTTAGTAGTCTTAAGATTAAAATATCTTAACATTTAGAGCAGAAACTAAGGTTAGTGATATATAGAGATTATCTAAGTAGTCCAACTTTGTAATCTTGTTGGAGTTGAATAGAGTATCTGTTTTTGCAGTGTTCATATATAATGTGTTATAGCTAATTTGATATTTTCCCAAACCAAAATGTTGAATGTTGCCTCTATGAAAGTTGGTGTCATTTTATTCCAACAATGAATAATGAATGAATAGAGATTTTCTTTAAAGTAACATTTTTTTATTCCTGTTATTTCATTAATGTTGTTAGCAACTTACTAAGGAAATTCACTCTACCAATGGAGATGGGAAAGTCCCCTATAATTTCTATTGTTAGTGTGTCATCTAGAGCACAAAGAGTCATGATGTGGTATCCATTTCTGAGTCTTCCTGACTCCGAGGTCAGTTCTTTTTAACCACTTTCTCACACTGTTTCTCAAAACCATATTATACAAAAGATTAATTAGAACCTTTAAAACTAAAGGAGGGAGGAAGGGAGGAAGGAAGGAATTGAGGAAGAGAGAGAGAAAGGAAGGAAACAAAGAAAGAGAGAGAGAGAGAAAGGAAGAGAGAAAAAGAGTTACAAAGAGAGAAGGGAAGAAAGAAAGATTTTTAAATAGTAAGATGATATAAGGCTGAGATATTTTTTACTTAATTATTAAAATAATTACCTGATAAGAAAAAGAAAAAAAAAAAGATTTTTAACCAGTGTCACAATGGACTTCTGCCTAGTTAAGTTAGACATGTTTTGATTCTCACAGAATTTAGGAAGACTTCCAGAAAGAAAATGTTTTTTAGTGACTACAGTACCTTCATAGTCTTCATTTTGCTGTTTGGCAATCATCTAAAAATAGAAATATGACGGTAGAGTGTTAAGATGTCAAATCTTTACAATGTGATTTTTCACTTAGTTAAAAAACATACTTGTAAAGAATAGTTATATTATTATAATTGCACCAAAGGCTTAGAAAAGGAATCTAAAATGACTTGCTCATACAGAGCCTGATCATAACTGTTAAGATTCTTTATCTTTAATTCATTTAACTTTTTGATCCCACTGTACAACATTGGACTGATGAGTCACTGCTTCCAGGGAAACTCTGCCTGAAGGAACAGAGTTCATGGCTCAGCCAAAAGCCTGTAATTAAACTATCCAATGATCTGGAGCTTTTACCACAAGCAAAGGTTCAGGAAATTAGGAGCAGCAAATCCTGGAAAAAATAAGGAAAAATGAGACTGGAAAAAATAAATTACACATAAATTCAACTGTATTATTTTAAAGAGACTCATAAAATGACTGCTATAGACTGTACTATTTTTCTAAAATGAAGAATTCAACAATGTCAGAAAACTAAAGGGAGAAAATTAAATATTGAAAGCCTTTTGGGATGAGTATACTCATTGGTGTGTTCAGCTTTTATGACAAATATTCTAACTAATTGTAACCTCAAGAGTATTCTAACTAATGATACTCATTCTATGATGATTTTAAACTTGAAACATAAAATTTAAATAATTTAAAAGGTATAATTTAGTCAAACTATTTACCAATATTTGATTTATGAAAGTAGAACTTACTCCTCCTGAATGAATTTCTCAACCAGATAAATACAGATAACTGTACTTCATTCATAAAAACATTCACTTTTGTTTCACAATGTTAAACAAAAGGAAGTCATATCAGTCATATCTACTTGAACTGATCAGCAGCTGGGCAAAATAAATCATATATTAATGTGAATTTCAAATATAAGTCAAAAGGCTTCCTATGCCATAGATATAAAAGTAACCCCAGCACTACTGGCAGCAGAAATAACCCACACTTTATGATGCAATATGCTTTAGTCATCACATACCTTTCCTGAGTGTGACTATGCAGACAGTAATGTAGACTGCATGAATTCTCTGACCTTTCAGCAAATAGATGGGAAATAATGATAGGTAAAAATGCTGCTCTGTTGACTAAAATGGTCAGTTTTATGGATTTTGAACACTGAAAAATGGTCTTTGCTGATCTTCAACAATATATTCTCATGCTATTTCTGCAAAGTCAAAGGTACTTTGGATTAAATATCTTCTTGTTGTTATTATTTGAATTTTCTTTCAATGAAAAAAAAGGAAATGTCTATCTTTTTTGCTTCAAGTAAAATAACAATTTCCTTGATGACTATGACTAGGTTCTTTTCACTTAAACTCAAGTACTTTCCAACGCACACAGTGACAACACAACCTAACACTTCTTAATAAAGCTTTTAATAAAAAATATAGTATCTCTAAATCAGAGGTTCTTGATTGTTTTTATGCCATGAACCTCTTTGTCCATCTGGTGGAGTCCAGGAATCGTTATTTGAATAATGATCTCAAATGCATAAAATAAAATAAATAAGATTACAAAGAAACCCAAAATTTAATGAAAATAAAGATGCAATTATTTCCCATTCAAATTCAGGAACTCATTCAGGGCTTGTGGAGCAGAAGTTAAGAATACCTGATCTAGAGACAATGCTTAAAATCATCAGTTCTTCACAACCCCTAAAGAGCATGCAGAAGATAAGAGCAAAAACAAAAACAAAAACAAAATTAATTAATCACAATTAGACATGGCAGACCAGAAAAATACAAGCACATAAGAGTCTACACAGTAAAAAAGACAAGAGAAAAACTAACTGTAAATATTCATTTAATTCTAGTATGTTCAACAATGATCATGTATCAATATTAATTGTTTCTGTGTATAAATAGTAAATTGTTCCCATGTACCCTAAGCAGAACAATAAACTACTTAGTAGTTTATTGTACTTTTAAAGATAATCCTGGATAAATTATCCAGATTTATGTCAATGGAGGGCAAACTTTGGCAAAACTTTGCATAATGGAAAGATATACAGGCTTGATGATAGATTAGATAGTTCTCAACCAAGAACCAGCCTATATAAGAACAACATGGGTTACCTATAGAATGATTTTTTTTATTTCCTATAATAATTCATCAAATCTGAATACTAAAGCATGAAGTGATTGATATATGCACTATGTATGCCAATCAAATCACAGATGCCCCTGGGTTTTAAAGTTAAACATTTAGAATTTTTATTTGGTTTTATTGCCTTTTCCAAAACTTGTTGCCACACAAAATTAAAGCAAGTGATGATTTTTTTTTTGGACCTCCCCTTATGTTTTTTTTATCTTTTTGCGTTATTTAATGTCTATAAGCTATCAATGTTGACATCTGATTGCTCAGATTTCCACATGGGAGCATCTCAATCTGTACCTGACATCCTGAATAGCACTTAATTATCTGGTCAAATCTATCATTTGAAAAAAAAAAAAAAAAAAAGAAGTCTCATACCTGAATCCCTCAGGACCCAACGACAAGACTATCTTGCTAATCTGAAAGATTAATTGGAGCTAAGGTATTAATGTCTGACATTGGCTTAATATATTACCCCATGGGAAATATTTACATTTTAATATCTTAATCTGAATTTACTAAAGCAGAAATCTTGACTACCCAAACAGGGCCATGGATAAAGGAATTGTAGAGAAAAGGGTTCTTTCAGTACGTTTTCATATCAAATCATATACTAGCTGTTACATGCAAAGTCAGTCATGTATATTTTTCTAATTGATTTACAGATTGCTCATCTCTAAATTGATGCTCATCAGTTGGAAAATAGCTGAACAAATGATATTATATGAATAAAATGGATTATTATTGTGGCACTAAAAATCATTGACTATGAAGAATTCAAAGCAAAGGAAAACTTGTATGAACCAATGCAGAGTAAAGTAAGCATAATCTAATATATATGTGTGTGTGTGATATATATGACAAATATAATAATATATATGTGTAATATATCTATGTGAAATGATTATAAAGATGTAAATAAAAACTTCAAATACCACCCAACTCTGATAAATTGCAATGTCTAACAGTAATTTAGGCAAGCAGTTGATGAAATCATTTTCCTTTTCTTTGTATGGAAGTAAAATTCTAAAAATTTTCATACTCTATGAAGCAATTGAAATTATCAAATGGAAGGCAGAAGCAAATGGTAGAGAAAAGGCAGGGACTTGCCAGAGTTCTTCTCTAAACCCTTCCAAATACTTTTAAATGATGACTCTAAATAAGTTTTAGAGCATCAAACTGACAGCATGAAATAATTTTCTGGCCCAAGACAAGGTCAGCAGGAAGGATTTACCATAGCAGGGTGTGAGTGGTGTACTGTCCAATATAGACCACACCATTGCAACCTTGGTTCCAGCAAACTAGGAGCCAGTCTTGAAAGATACTGAATCAGCAGGAGCAACTTCCAGAACATTTAGCCCCACAGAGGTATGTGGGCTGAACAACTGGTCAGAAGGGGATCACAGGAGTCTCTTGCTAGCACTGAGACAAGACTTTACTGCACTGCCCATACTCAAATATGGGTGGTAGTCCTAAGAGGCAATCATGGGGCTAGGAGGAGCAGTAGCACATGAGAGATTGTATCAGGGACTCTCCTCACAGTTCCAGGAAAGGAAAAAGTACTTGTGGTCACTCACAAAACTGAGCACATGGCAGGAAAGTAAGAAAACCTCTTCTTAGATCTTACTACTTTGGAAGAACTGAAAACTTTCAAGTCCCTGGAAGTATTTCGGAAAACAGCTGCACACATATCTGAAGCTTGAGATAGTCCGCCTCCTTCCTGGAAACAGAGGACTACTTCAACAAAGAGTTAAAAAGTCAACTAATAACTATGAAAATGAGCAAACAGAAAAAGACTCTGACCATAGATAGTTGCTATGACAAGGAAGATCAAAGCACACACTCAGAAGATAACAAAGTCAAAACTTTTATATCCAAATCCTCCAAGAAAAATATGAATTCGTTAACAGGTTGTGGGAGAACTAAAAAATAGATTTTAAAAATCAAGTAAAGGGCAGCTAGGTAGTACAGTGGATAGAACACCAGTCCTGAAGTCAGCAGGACTTGAGTTCAAATGTGGCCTCAGACATTTAATACTTCCTAGCTGTGTTATCCTTGGCAAGTCACCTTAAAAGGAGAGTAGACCAAATAATAAAGAAGGCTTAAAAAGAACCCAATGAGAAACAGGGGTGCCTTAAAAGGCAGAATTGACTAAATTGGGGAAAAACAATGCACTGAAGAAAACATCTCCTTTAAAAGTAGAATTGTATAGATGGAAAAAGAGGTACAAAAATTCACTGAAGAAAATAAGCCTTTAAAATTAGAATTCAGTAAAAAGAAGCTAATGCTTTTATGGGAAATCAAGAAACAATGAGCAAAACCAAAAGAATGAAAAAAATAGAAGTCAATGTGAAATATAACACAGGAACAACAACTGACCAGGAAAATAGATCCAGGAGAGAGAATGTGAAAATTATTGGGCAACCTGCAAGCCATGATCAAAACAAAAAAGCCTAGAAATCATCTTTCAAGAAAATGTCAAGGAAAACTCCCCTTATATTCAAGAATCAGAGAGTAAAAGAAAAATGGAAAAAGTTTACTGATTACCTCCTGAAAGAGATACCAAAATAAAAATTCCCAGGGATATTATAGCAAAATTCCAGATTTTCCAGGTTAAGGAGAAAATCGTCCAAGCAGCTAGGAAAAAAAAAAAAAAAAAACAATTCAAGTGTCTTGGAGTCACATTTAAGATTATTCAAATTTTAGCATCTTCTACATGAAAGGGTCAGAATATCTTCTGAAGGGCAAAGGAGTTAGGGCTATAACCAAGAATCACCTACTCAGCAAGATTAAGTATACTCCATTAGGAGAAAGGTGAATATTCAATGAAATAAAGAATTTCCAAGAATGTTTGATGAAAAGACCAGAGCTAAACACAAAATTCGTCTTTCAAATAAAAGATGCTGAAGAAGGCAGAAAAACATTGACAAGAAGTTCTTTAATAAGGTTAAACTGTTTACATTCCTACATTTGAAGATGATATGTCTAACACAGAACTTTCTTATTATTAGAACAGATAGAAGGAGTATACACACATATGTGTATATGTTTGTGTTGGCATATATGTATATATGGCTCATATACAAATATGCCAACATACACACATATAGACAGAGATGGAGACAGAGGGTACATGTATCAGGTAAATGTGAGGTGATCCTATCTAAAATATAAAATTCAGGGGTGAAAGAGGAATGCTCTGGGAGAAAGAGAATAAAAAAGAGAATGGGGTAATTATATATAAAAAAAGTAACAAAAAGCTTTTACAATGTAGGGGAACAGGGAAAAGAATAAGAGAGTAAATAAAACTTTCTATCATCATAATCGGCTCAAATACAGATTAACATACACACCTGATTCAGCATAGAAATTTATCTTACCCTATAAGATAGTAGGAGGGGAAGTGGATGGGGGGTGATAGAAAAGAGTGCAAATTGGGGGAGCGAAACATTGAGGAGAGACAGGGTGAAAGGAGAAAGAGAATTGAATAAACGGGGAAACACAGTTAGCAAGAGTAATTATGAGGGAAAAAATGAAGTATTTCTGATAAAGGTCTCATTTCTCAGTCATATAGGAAACTGAATCAAATTTATAAAATTAAAGTCATTCTCCAATTGCTAAATGATCAAAAGATCATTATTTTTAGATGGAGTAATCACAGCTATCTATAGCCCTTACTATTGATTAGAGAAATGCAAATAAATTTTGAAGTACTATCACATTCCTATAAATGACTAATACGACAGAAAAGGAAAATGATAAATATTGGAGGGGAAGTGAGAAAAATGAGACAGTAGTATATTGTGGGTAAAGATGGGGAATGAGTCAACCATTTTGATGAGAAATTTGGAAATATTTCTGAAGGGTTATAAACTATACATACAATTTGACTTAGCAATACCATTAAAAGGGGGGTGAAACAGACCTATGTGTAATATATAGATACAGATATAGATAGGGAAATATCAGTTTTTTCATGTGTGCAAAAACTAGGAAATTGTGGGATGCCTATCAGTTGAGCAATGGCTGAATAAATTATGGTATGTGATTATGAAAGAATACTATTATTGTGCTATAAGAAATGATGAATAGATGATGCCAGAAAAACGATGCAAAATGTTATGTATTTTTACAAAGTAATAACAATATCCTATGATGATCAACTGTGAATAACATAATTATTCTCAATTGTACAATGACCTAAGACTTCTTTTTTTTTTTTACTTTATTTTTCTTGTGTTTTCTTTTGGGGAGTCAATTTATGTTTTCTTTCACATCATAACAATTATTGAAATGTTTATAACTTATATTAAATTGCTTTCATTCTCAGTGAAGGTGGGGGAGTAGGAGGAAGATAAAGAATCTGGAACCCAAAATGTTAAAAAGTGAATGTAAAAAATGTTTTCACATGTAACTGGGCAAAATTAAATTACCAAATGAAAAAATAAAGAAATAATCATTTTGCATTAGCTAATTTCGTTTTTGTTTTTGTTTTTGTTTTTGTTTTTTGTTATAAGGGAAAGTTCAATGACTGAGATATAGTGGGGAAACATTTTAGAAATAATAGGGATATGAGGAAAATGTAAAAGGATTAATTATTAATATTTACCCAAAATGTTAAGGGTTGGAAAGAACTTTTCATAATTACTTTATCTGAAATTACATACTTTAGACAATATGCAAGCCTTTAGAATGCAATCATAAAGACATTCATACACATGACATGTATAGAGAAATGCTTTAATAACATTTGTTTGTCAACAACTAGGTACTAAAATTATTTTACTAGCTATCATAAAATATGTAAACTCAATTTTATTTTCTGAACACCTGTGATGTTTCTTTTTGAACGGTTCTGATAACTACGAAGTAAATTGCTTTTGGCAAGGGAAAGGGAAATGTCAAGAACACCATTCCAATGACCAACCAGGATTACTTGACAGGAGGAAAATTTCTCCTGCAAACATATCCAGAAAAAGAGATGCTAAGTTTAGCTTTCCTGGAGATGTGCTTTCCAGGACATGTAGGCTCTGAAATGAAATTTTTTTATTCTGCAAATTAATAACAGATTGTTTACTGTCTCAGGGAAGGAGGAGGCAAAAAAGGAAGGGAGACATATAATTTGGGACTCAAAAAATTTTAAAGGAAATATTTAAAATGCAATTTAAGGGGAAATTAAGTATATTAAATAAAAAGAAATATTGGTTGAATGAGTGGGAATTTTCCTGGCTTGCACAGTTTAATAATTAAATTAAAAATAGCTGATCAAATTCATTCAATAGCTTATATATAGACTTATAGCAAATGCCAAGTAATCCCAGTATGGCTAGTGGTTCCTTCAAAGTAGCATACTCATATTAAGGTAAGAAAATTTATGGAGGCAACGGATTAGAAACTTTTGTTTAGGTTATAATTGTAATTCATTAACCAAAAAATATTTACTATACTCTGTGATTAATTAAAAAAGAAAAAGACCCAGAAAATATAAGCCTAAGTATCAACAATTTACAATCATCTAAAAAACTTAAAAGTGATATCTGCAACAACTAACTTATTATTGCTATGAGGATCTTTATATGCAAAAGAAGAAATTCCTGAAATGAGTAAGAAGATAAATATATATGGCCAGTAGGACCTCTTTTATAACTTGGGAATTCTTTGATTTTTATGATTACTTATTGGAATGTTTGATTTAGCTAAAAGTATGAAACAAATTCAACCACTCTTTTGTTATTATACTTCTAGAAAAGCTGAATCATGTGTATTTTTCACATAACAGTAAATGCAAAATGGATATTTGTTCAATCTATTCATTTAGTATATTTTTTGAGAAGGAGATGGGTTTCTGGTGCCCACTGGCGATTGTTAAGCAGAGACTGGATTTATTGGGTATCCAGAAATAAGGATTCTCCATGGAGCTTAGAAGATGGTAGCTGAAGTCCCTTTATCTACACATCTGTGCTTCTGTAAAATTAGACTTAGTTTGCAATTACCTCTTGCACTTCCTTCTGTATGATTCTATATGATTTGTCTCTGAAGCTCACTTTAATCACAGTATGATCTCTTGGCTTTGTATTCTAAAAGACAATAAACCAATAAACATACAAAAAGCAAATAAAAAGATAAACAGAAAAATAAATAAATGAACAAGAAAACTATGTTGTTGTACAAAAAGTAAAGTCAGAACAATTATAAGACCAAGTAAAAATCAGCAGCTGTCGAAATACTCTTATGTGACACAAGTTGAAATGTTGTTTTTAATAATGGAATCTTTATCATATTTGTCTAATAAAGCTTGTCATAACATAGTCCAAACTCTGCAACATCCTGTTTTCTAAATCAAATAAAAATACATAGTGAATACCTATGAACAAAGAACAGTGAGATTAAAAGTATTATGTTTTCATCACTGCCCTCTAAAAATGTAATGTTTAGTTGAGACAAGGCATAAATATATAATATAATTAAATAAAACAAAAGTAAACAAAATTTAGTTGGGTGTGGAGTCAGAAACTTTGGGTTCAAATCCCAGCTTTGCCTTATATTAATTATGTTATCAGAGGCAAGTCCTTTTAATTCTTTGACCTTAATCTCATTTTCTGTAAAATGGGCAGTAGCCAAAATATCTTCTCAGGTATCCACTACTTCTCAGTGATCAAAAAAGCTACTTCAGTGTAGTAAATGCATAAATGTGAAATTTTTGGCCACAAATGTTCTGAATTTAGAGGAAGGAGAATGGCTTTATGAAGTTCTAAAGAATAAACAATGGAAATAGCTCTTAAAGGCTGGATAGGATTTGGCTAAGAAAGAGGCATTGTGGGCAAATAGCCAAAGTAAAGAGAAAAAAGAAGGAAGAACTCAAGACACGTTAGGAAACTGAATAACCATAAATAAGTCTTCTTTCCTCTCCAGACTGCACTTATGACTCTACTAACATTATTATTATAATGCCCTGGATGTTTCCTTTCTAGCTCCTAGAGTTCATACAGGAGACATATTCCATCCCTGAAGACACTATCTCTGACAAGATGTTCATCCAAAAACTTCTGTTTTAAAGCAGGACGCCTAGGTCATCTATCTTCATTCCTCAACATCCTACACTCTTTATTCTCCTCTGTCTGTCCTCAAATTTCCTGTATTACCATCCCCTCCCCCAATATTCCCAGTGCTTAGCACAGTTCATGGCACATAATAAGCACTTAATAAATACTTATTGACTTATTGTGTAAAGTTAATCTTGCCATAGTAAAGGATATTACTAGGAGAATAATGGAAAAGAAAGATAAAGTTAACTCAAAACACATTATATTGCAATTGAATGCCAAGTTAAGAAATTTGCTTTTTTACATTTTGAATTCCAAATTCTTTCCTCTGTCATTGAGAAAGCAAGCAATTTGATACAGGTTATGCATGTGCAGTCATTCAAAACATATTTTCATATTGGTCATGTTGTGAAAGAAAAAAAGGACCAAAAATAATTTAACAATTAGTTTGCTTTGATCTGCATCCAGACTCCATTTATTTCTCTGGAATTGAAGAGTATTTTTTTCCATCATAAATTTTTCAGAATAGTCTTGTATTATTGTTAAGGCATTAGCTAAGTCATTCACAATTGATCATTATATTATATAATATAGCTGATACTTGCACACTGTTTTACTGTTTCTGCTTATTTCCTTTGGCATTAGTTCGTGTAGGCCTCTCCAGATTTCATGAAAATCCTTTTTGTTACATCTTATAGAATAATAGAATTCTTAAATTAATTAGAATTTGGTCATTTCTAAATTGATGGGCATCTCCTTTTTTAAAAAGTTGCTATAAAATAACAAGTAAAAAAGTAAAGGACCTTTACCTTTTAAAAGTGTTATCTAATGATTTTTACTCCTTTGGGCATAGTTCTAATGGTTGAATCAGTTTACAATTCTACCAACTATGCTTTAGTTTTTTTCCCAATTTTCCCATATCTTTTCCAAAATTTGTCATTTTCCCTCTATCATTTGTCATTTTCCTTCTCTGTCATATTAACTGAACTGTGGCTAATCAATTATTTTAATCTGTATTTCTCTAATCAACAGTGATTTAGAGAATTTTTTCCATATGACTATAGAAAGCTTTTATCTCTTCATCTGAAAACTGTCTATTTATATCTACTGACCACTTATCAATTGGAGAATGATTTGGATTCTTACGCATTTGACCCAGTTCTCTATTTATTAAAGAAAAAAGGTCTTTATTACAGAAAATTGCCTTATTTTCCCAAAAAATTATAATTATTAATTACATATCCTCTCTCTCTTTTACTGTATATCTCCTCAAAAGTGTTTTTGTTCTGATTACTACCTCTCTGAATACATTACCTCATCTTTCATTTCCTTCTCTTATCCTATTTCCCTCCTAATTCCCTACAGAATAAGGTAGTTCTCTACCTAACTGAGTGGTTATTTTTTTTTATTTCAATCAATTCCAATGAGAGTAATGTTCAAATGTTACCTACTACCCCATGCAAAAGCTCTATTGTAAAGCTCTTGCCCCACTTTTATATGTGAGATAATTTACCCCCATTTTATCCTTACCTACTTTCTCCTACTGCATCTCTCTTTCCAACCCTTTTATTATTATTATTATTTTTTGGTTATCATCCCATCATAGTCAATTTACTCCCTACCTTCTTTGTATAGTTCTTTTAATTACCTCAATAATAAGACAGTTCTTAGGAGTAATATGTACCATCTTCCCATATAGGAACATAAACAATCTAACCTTATTGAATCTCTGATGATTTCCTTTTCCTGTTCACCTTTTATGCTGCTCTCAAGTCCTGTATTTGAAAATCAATTTTTCCATTCAGCTCTGGTTTTTTAAAGCAGGGGCTGCTTTAAAGTCTTCTATTTCATTGAATATTACTTTTTCTCCCCAAGAGATTATACTCATTTTTGTTAGGTGATTCTTGGTTACAATCTTAACTCCCTTGCCCTCTGAATATCATATTCCAAGTCCTTCAACCTTTTAATGTGGAAGCTACTCAATACTTTGTTATTCTGATTGTGAATGCTTAATACTTATTTCTTTTTGATTGCTTGCAATATTTTTTCCTTAACCTGAGAGCACTGGAATTTGGCTATAATGTTCTTGAAGCTTTTTTTTTAATTTGGGGATCTCTTTCAGTGGGTTCTTTCAGTTTCTATTTAACCTTTGTGTTTTAGAAAACTAGGACAGTTTTCCACAATTTCTTGCAGTATGATGTCTGTGTTCTTTTTTTCATCATGACTCTCAGATGGTCCAATAATTCTTAAATTATCTTTCTGTATTTTCCATGTCAATTGTTTTTCTAATAAGAGATTTAATGTTTTCTTGTATTTTTTATTATTTTGATTTTATTTTAGTTTTTCTTGATGTCTCATCAAGTCCTGCCTGATTCTAATTTTAAGAAATTATTTTCTTCAGTGAGGTTTTGTACATTCTTTTCTATGCCAAAGAAAAATTCTGGTTTTTTTTTAAGGTAATATTTTCGTCAGTATTTTTCCAACTTCTTTACTAATTGTTTTTTCAGGAGTTTCTTGCATCATTTATTTTTTCTCTCTCTCTGTCTTCCTCCCTCCTTATTTCCCTTTTTCCCTCCTTCTCTCTCTCTCTCTCTCTCTCTCTCTCTCTCTCTCTCTCTCTCTCTCTCTCTCTCTCTCTCTCTCTCTCTCTCTCTCTCTCTCTCTCTGTTTCTGTTTGTATGTGGGTGTTTTCTGTCTGTCTCATTCCATTTAAAATCCTTTTTGAACTCTTCAAGAAATTCTGAGGGGTAGAAGTGGATGCTGAAGCTTATAGATGTAGCTATTTTGACTTTGTTGCCTTTTTTCTGAATTTGTGTTTTGATCTTCCTTGTCATCATACTAATAGTCTATGGTCAGGTTCTTTTATTATTGTTTTTGTTATTTACTAATTTTTCTAGTCTATTTCCTTACTTTTTTACTTGATGTTAAAATTAAATTATATTTCCTGAGTGGAGGGATCCATGTCCCAAACTTCAGGTTTTTTCATGATGCTTTTGTGAGAGCTAGTTGTGGGATTTTATAATTTTTTAGTTTTTCTAAAGTTAAATGTTCTAAGGAAAGGTGTAAGCACTATTCACCTGGCCAGTGAGTTCCCATAAACACTCTTCTCCAACCTGAAGACCTGAAACTGTTACCAGGGTCTCTGTGTCACTACAACCACTCTAATGTTCAGAATCCCCACCCATTGTCAATGAGGAATACCTTATAATTTTCTGGCTGATTTTTCAGCCTCTACTGTCAGTTGGCTAGAGCTCCAGAAGTCACTATTATCAATTCAGTTCACCTCCCCAAAGCTTGCTCCTGACTAACTCATAGGAGCTGTGCTCAGTTGAAAACTTCAATAGACTATACTTAGCCACTCTCATTCAATGAGACAGATGTTTGCTTCTGACCTTCTAAATTGTCTTAGACCAGACAGCTGTTTTACCTCATTCATTATTTTTGTTGTTCTTTTGCTCTAGAATTAATTTTGCAATATGATTTTAAAGTTGCCTGGAGAAGAATTGGGAGAGCTCAGGAAAGTCCCTATGTTTATTCTGTCATCTTGGCTTTGTCCCATAAGAAATATTTAGAAAGATAAAGTGATAGACCTGGGTAATTGATTGATGAAATAATATAGACTATTTTATGCTTAGTGATTAGGAAAACTGTTGTAAATTTAACACAGAGAAAAGAAGAGAGAAAGTTTGGAAGACATAGAAAAGTATTTAATTTTAGCTATTTTGAATTTGAAATGATTGCATAACAGCACTACTACTACTAATAGCTGATATTTCTGTAACATGTAAATGACCACAATGTAACATTTTTTTTTTCATTTTAGAATTTTAACTTTAATAAAATACTTAACAGTGATGGAAAATGTAATTATAATTCCATTATTAGGTGAATTATTTCCATTATGAACATACTTTACCCAAGAACAAGATATTTTGGTTTGCTGGATAAGATTCACCAATGAAGAACAACTTAGAGTTTAGGATCAGGTTGACAGATGGTAATAGATGCTATTTTAGTTAGAGAAATTTGTTTGAGAAATGACGCCTCCCGCCTGCCCCCATTTATTCTACTATCTCTCTTCTTTCACCCTATCCTACCTCAAAGATGTTTTTTTTTTTTCTGATGACTCACTCCTTTATCTCCCCTTCTTTTTGTCACTTCCCATTTCGTTCCCCTTCTACTATGCATATATATATATATATATATATATATATATATATATATATATATATATATATATATATATATATATATAATTATTTTTTAATTATTATAGCTTTTTATTGACAGAATATATGCATGGGTAATTTTTACAATTTAAATTAAAATTTACAATTGTCCCTTGCATTCACTTCTGTTCCACCGTTTCCCTTCCATCCCTCCACCCTATATGATATGCAGTCTCATATATCTTAAACATGTTAAAGTATATCTTAGATACAATATATGTATGTACAGTTCTCTTGTTGCACAAGAAAAATTAGATTCAGAAGGTAAAAATAACCAGGGAAGAAAAAGAAAAATGCAAGTAGTCCACATTCATTTCTCTGGATGTAGCTGATTCTGTCCATAACTGATCAATTGGTACTGAATTGGATCTTCTCTTTGTCAAAGATATCAACTTCCATGAGAATACATACTCACATAATTTTATTTCTGAAGTATATAATGATCTCCTGGTTCTGCTCATTTCACTTAGCATCAGTTCATGTAAGTCTTTCCAAGCCTCTCTGTATTCATCCTGCTGGTCATTTCTTACAGAACAATAATATTACATAACATTCATATACCACAATTTATCCAACCATTCTCTCCAATTGAGGGGCATCCATTCAGGTTCCAGTTTCTAGCCACTATAAAGAGGGTTGCCACAAGCATTCTTGCACATACAGGTCCCTTTCCCTTCTTTAAGATATCTTTGGGATTTAAGCCCAGTAGTAACACTGCTGGATCAAAGGGTATGCACAGTTTGATAACTTTTTCATCATAGTTCCAAATTGCTCTCCAGAATGGCTGAATCCTTTCAAAACTCCATCAACAATGCATCAGTGTTCCAGTTCTCCCGCATCCCCTCCAACATTTGTCACTATCTTTTCCTGACATCTTAGCCAATCTGAGAGATATATAGTGGTATCTCAGAGTTCTTAATTTGCATTTCTTTGGTCAATTTGGAACACCCTTTCATGTGAGTAGAAATAGTTTCAATTTCATCATCTGAAAATTGTCTGTTCATATCTTTCAACTATCAATTGGAAAATGGCTTGATTTCTTATAAGTTAAATTCTCTATATATTTTGGAAATGAGGCCTTTATCAGAATCTTTAACTGTAAAAATGTTTTTCCAGTTTATTTCTTCCCTTCTAATCTTGTTTGCATTAGTTTTGTTTGTACAAAAGCTTTTTAATTTGATATGATCAAAATTTTCTATTATGTGATCAATAATGATCTCTAATTCTTCTTTGGTCACAAATTGCTTCCTCTTCCACAAGTCTGAGAGGTAAACTATCTTATGGTTCTCTAATTTATTAATAATCTTGTTCTTTATGTCTAAATCATGGCCCCAAGATAAGTCTTGGTGAACAATGTTAAGTGTGGGTCAATGCCTAGTTTTTGCCATACGAATTTCCAGTTTTTCCAACAGTTTTTGTCAAATAGTGAATTCTTATTCCAAAAGCTGGGATCTTTGGGTTTGTCAAACAGTAGATTGCTATAGTTATTGACTATTTTGTCCTGTGAACCTAACCTATTCCACTGATCAACTAGTCTATTTCTTAGCCAATACCAAATGATTTTGGTGACAGCTGCTTTATAATATAGTTTTAGATCAGGTACAGCTAGGCTGCTTTCATTTTTTCATTTGATTTTTTTTTTCATTATTTCCCTTGAAATTCTTGACCTTTTGTTCTTCCATATGAATTTTGTTGTTATTTTTTCTAGGTCATTAAAATAGTTTCTTAGGAGTCTGATAGGTATAGCACTAAATAAATAGATTAGTTTAGGGAGTATTGTCATATTGATTATATTCGCTCGGCCTATCCAAGAGCACTTAATGTCTTTCCAATTGTTTAAATCTGATTTTATTTGTGTGGAAAATGTTTTATAGTTTTGTCATATAATTCCTGATTTTGATTTGGCAGATAAATTCCCAAATATTTTATGCTATCGACAGTTGTTTTGAATGGAATTTCTCTTTGTATACATTGCTGTTGGAATTTATTGGTAATTTATAAAAATACTGAGGATTTATATGGATTTATTTTGTATTCTGCAACTTTTCTAAAGTTGTGAATTATTTCTAATAGCTTTTTAGTAGAATCTCTGGGGTTCTCTAAGTATACTATCATATCATCTGCAAAGAGTGATAATCTAGTTTCCTCATTACCTATTCTTATTCCATTAATCTCTTTCTCAACTCTTATTGCCAAAGCTAGTGTTTCTAATACAATGTTGAATAGTAATGGTAATAGTGGGCAGCCTTGTTTCACTCCAGATCTTATTGGGAATGGTTCCAGTTTATCCCTATTACATATGATGCTTACTGACTGTTTTAAATAGATGCCCTTGACTATTTTAAAGAAAAGTCCATTTATTCTTATACTCTCAAGTGTTTTTATTAGGAATGTACGTTGGATTTTATCAAATGCTTTTTCTGCATCTATAGAGATTATCATATGATTTTTCTTAATTTGGTTATTGATCTAGTCAATTATGCTAATAGTTTTCCTAATACTAAACCAGCCCTGCATTCATGGAATAAATCCTACTTGGTGATGGTGTATTATCCTGGGGATGATTTTCTGTAATCTTTGTGCTTACATTTTATTTAAAATTTTTGCATCAATATTCATTAGGGAGATTGGTCTATAATTTTCTTTGTTTTCAACCTACCTGGTTTAAGTGTCAGTACTATGTCTCGGTACCGTGTCATAAAAGGAATTTGGTAAGTAGGACTCCTTCAATCCCTATATTTTCAAATAGTTATTTGTTTTTTAAATGTTTGGCTGAATTCACATAGAAATCCATCTGTTTCGGGGGATTTTTTTCTTAAGGAGTTGATTAATTGCTTGTTCTATTTCTTTTTCTAAAATGGGACTGTTGGCGGAGCCAAGATGGCGGAGAAGAAACACACTACTCAGTGAACGTCCTCACTCCCTCACAACCAATTAGATAAATTAAGTCTCAAAATTAGCTCAGGACTGATAGATACCACAAGGACTGGAAGCACGACTTACCAGCTGAAGAGAATCTGGAGTTTCAACAGGAAAGGTCAGTTCTCAGGGGAGGAATAAGAAAGACCAGCACAGACGGTGGGGTAGGGGCACACTGCGCCCATTGCGCTGGGAGGGGCTCTGGGATCAGAGAAGCCACTGAGGTAAAGGAATCTGGCACAGGCTGTTAGCTCTTCTCTGCTAATTATTTAGTAGTTCAGAAGAGAAAGCCAAAATATTTTAAAACTCAGATTAGATTTCCCCCCCCCCACCCTGGGGGTGACTCGGCAGAGACTCGGCACCAGGGGGTGTGGCCTCAGCTACCTCCTGAGAATAGTTAAGAGACTGACAAGTGGGTGGATACGGCCCAAGGCAACACACACTGCCTATCTTAGCTGGAGGGAGTGGAACTCAGCTCCAGGAAGTCCCAGAGAAGCGGAACCTTTGAACTAGGGACCGCGGTTTCTGGCAGACACTTCCAGTTTGAGCGCAGGGGCTTCTTACGTCACCTGCTGCAGACATCCACTCCCCACCCGGACACATAGGCTGAGCTTCTTGCTGTCTTCACTATTCTACGCCCTCAAAGCACAGCAGTGCTAATCACCTCTGAGGCGCTTCCAGGGAGGGGGTGGGGAACTCTCTCCCAGAGCTCTCTCTTAGCGCGGGCGCAGGGGCCGCTGCATCCATCCGGTCTGGGAGGAAGCTGGTAAAGAAGTAAATAATTTCCTACCCCAGGGACAGACCCCAAAACATTTTTTAAGTATGAGCAAAAAAGCTAGAAAAACTATAGATTCCTTCTATACAGAGAAAGAGCGGGTACCCAACCCCGAGGAAGTTAACAGCAAAGATTCAGAAGATAACAACCTAAAGGGGAACGATTCCTGCCCCCCATCACATAACTCTCTCCTAGAAGAAGCTCTTAAGAAATTGAGGGAGATCGAAGAAAAATGGGGCAAGGAAAGGGAAGTTATGATAGAGAATAACAACGTCCTGAAATTGGAGTTGGAAAAAATAAAGAATTCACAGGAGATGCAGGGAAACAAAATTAGTGAATTAGAAAAGGTTAAAAAAACACAGGAAAGTAGGATTTCTGAATTGGAAAAGATAAAAAAGTCTCAAGAAAATAGAATTTCTGAATTGGAAAAAGAAAATAATTCTCAAAAAAAAAAAATTAGGGAAATGGAAAAAAATTCAATAGAGCAAAATAATTCATTTAAAAACGAAATTGGGCATTTACAAAAAGAACTAAAAACTGTGAAAGAAGAAAATAACTCCTTAAAAGTCAGGATGGAACAAATAGAAATGAATGATTCACAGAGAACCCAAGAATCAGTCAAACAAAACAAAAAAAATGAGAAGCTGGAGAACAATGTCAAATACTTACTGGGAAAATCTATAGACCTGGAAAATAGATCTAGGAGAGATAATCTGCGGATCATTGGACTTCCAGAAAACTATGACCAAAAAAAGAGCCTAGATTCTATTTTACAGGAAATTATCAAGGAGAACTGTCCAGAGATAATAGAAACAGAAGGGAAAGTAGATGTGGAAAGAATTCATCGAACTCCTTCTGAAATAGACCCTAAAAAAAGAACACCACGGAATATTGTGGCTAAGCTGCAGAATTACCACACAAAGGAGAAAATCCTGCAAGCAGCTAGAAAAAAACAATTTAAATATCAAGGTGCCACAATAAGGGTCACCCAATATCTGGCTGCCTCCACATTAAAAGATAGAAGGGCCTGGAACCTGATATTCCGTAAGGCAAAAGATCAAGGACTGCAACCAAGAATGAACTACCCAGCTAAGTTTAGCATCTTTTTCCATGGAAGAAGATGGTCATTCAATGAAACAGAGGAATTCTATATGTTTCTAAGAAAAAAACCAGACTTAAACAAAAAATTTGATCTACATCCACAAGACTGAAGAGAAACAGAAAAAGGTACACAGAACCCTTGAGAACTGTAACTCTGTTGTGGGTATATAAAAAATACTCAAGGATAATTTGATTTTACTGATATAAAAGAAAAAAAGGGGGGTGTAGTAAAGGGAAGGAGGTCGGTTCAGAAAAAGGGGAAGGAGTGATAAAAAGAGGGAAACTACATCCCAGGAAGAGACATAGAAAATACACCATATCTGAGGGAACTTAGTGAGGGGGAGAATCATTGTGTGAATCTTACTCTCATCAGAAGAGGCTCAAAGAGTAAATAATTAACATATTTGTTTTTCAGAGAATTTTCTCTCACCTCATTAAAAGGGGGGAGAGGAAAAGGGAAAAGTAAAAGGGGAATAAGTGAAGGGACTTGGAGGGAGGGGGGAGGGATCCTAAAAAAAAAAAAAAAAAAAGAGGGAGGGTTGCGCGTCACAAGGGGGGTCTGTAAATTAAATATCGGGGAGGGGGATCAGGGGGTCAAGGGAAAAAAGCATAATCTGGGGATAATACGATGGCAGGAAATACAGAATTAGTAATTTTAACTGTAAATGTAAATGGGATGAACGATCCCATCAAACGGAGACGGATAGTAGATTGGATCAAAAAGCAGAACCCTACAATATGTTGCCTACAGGAAACACACTTAAAGCAGGGAGATACATACAGAGTAAAGGTAAAAGGTTGGAACAGAGCCTATTATGCTTCAGGTAAAGCCAAAAAAGCAGGGGTAGCTATCCTTATCTCAGATCAAGCAAAAGCAGAAGTAGATCTCGTTAAAAAAGATAAGGAAGGAAACTATATCCTGCTGAAAGGTAGCATAAATAATGAAGCCATATCAATACTAAACATATATGCACCAAGTGGTATAGCATCTAACTTTCTAAAGGAAAAGTTAAGAGAACTGCAAGAAGAAATAGACAGTAAAACTATAATAGTGGGAGATCTCAACCTTGCACTCTCAGATTTAGACAAATCAAACCACAAAACAAACAAGAAAGAAATTAAAAAAGTAAATAGAACATTAGAAAAACTAGGTATGATAGACCTTTGGAGAAAACTGAATGGCAATAGGAAGGAATATACTTTCTTCTCAGCAGTTCATGGATCCTATACAAAAATTGACCATATACTAGGACATAAAGATCTCAAAATTAAATGTAGGAAGGCAGAAATAATAAATGCCTTCTTCTCAGATCACAATGCAATAAAAGCTACATTCAGTAAAAAGTTAGGGGTAAATAGACCAAAAAGTAATTGGAAACTGAATAATCTCATCTTAAAGAATGACTGGGTGAAAGAGCAAATTATAGAAACAATTAACAATTTCACCCAAGATAATGATAATGATGAGACATCATATCAAAATCTTTGGGATGCAGCTAAAGCGGTAATAAGGGGAAATTTTATATCTTTAGAGGCTTATTTGAAGAAAATTGAGAAAGAGAAGATTAACGAATTGGGCTTACAACTTAAAAGGCTAGAAAAAGACCAAATTATAAACCCCCAACCAAAAATTAAACTCGAAATACAAAAATTAAAAGGAGAAATCAATAAAATTGAAAGTAAAAAAACTATTGAATTAATAAATAAAACCAAGAGTTGGTTTTATGAAAAAGCCAATAAAATAGATAAACCTTTGGTAAATTTGATCAAAAAAAAGAAAGAGGAAAATCAAATTGATAGTCTTACAAATGAAAAGGGGGATCTTTCCACCAATGAAGAGGAAATTAGAGAAATAATAAGGAGTTACTTTGCCCAACTTTATGCCAATAAATTTGATAACTTAAGTGAAATGGATGACTTCCTCCAAAAATATAGGCTCCCTAGATTAACAGAGGAGGAGATAAATTGCTTAAATAGTCCCATTTCAGAAAAAGAAATAGAACAAGCTATTAATCAACTCCCCAGGAAAAAATCCCCAGGGCCAGATGGATTCACATGTGAATTCTACCAAACATTTAAAGAACAATTAGCCCCAATGTTATATAAATTATTTGAAAAAATAGGGGATGAAGGAGTCCTACCAAATTCCTTTTATGACACAGACATGGTACTGATACCTAAACCTGGTAGATCGAAAACTGAGAAAGAAAATTATAGACCAATCTCCTTAATGAATATTGATGCTAAAATCTTAAATAAGATATTAGCAAAAAGACTTCAGAAAATCATCTCCAAGATAATACACTATGATCAAGTAGGATTTATTCCAGGAATGCAGGGCTGGTTTAATATTAGGAAAACTATTAATATAATTGACCATATTAATAATCAAATTAATAAGAACCATATGATCATCTCAATAGATGCAGAAAAAGCATTTGACAAAATCCAACATCCATTCCTACTAAAAACTCTTGAGAGTATAGGAATAAATGGATTATTCCTTAGAATAATCAGGAGTATATATTTAAGACCGTCAGTAAGCATAATATGCAATAGAAATAAACTGCAACCTTTCCCAGTAAGATCAGGAGTGAAACAAGGTTGCCCACTATCACCATTACTATTCAATATAGTACTAGAAACGTTAGCCTCGGCAATAAGAGCCGAGAAAGAGATTCAAGGAATTAGAGTAGGAAATGAGGAAATTAAACTATCACTTTTTGCAGATGACATGATGGTATACTTAGAGAACCCCAAAGACTCTGCTAAAAAGCTACTAGAAATAATTCAAAATTTCAGCAAAGTGGCAGGATACAAAATAAATCCACATAAATCCTCGGCATTTTTATATATCACTAACAAAATGCAACAGCAAGAGATACAAAGAGAAATTCCATTCCAAACAAATGTTGAGAGTATAAAATATTTGGGAATCCATCTACCAAAGAAAAGTCAGGAATTATATGAGAAAAATTACAAAACACTTGCCACAAAAATAAAATCAGATTTAAATAATTGGAAAGACATTCAGTGCTCTTGGATAGGCCGAGCGAATATAATAAAGATGACAATACTCCCCAAACTAATCTATTTATTTAGTGCTATACCAATCAGACTCCCAATAAACTATTTCAATGACCTAGAAAAAATAACAACAAAATTCATATGGAAGAATAAAAGGTCAAGAATTGCAAGGGAACTAATGAAAAAAAACTCAGAGGAAGGTGGTCTAAGTGTACCTGATCTAAAGCTATATTATATAGCAGCAGTCACCAAAACCATTTGGTATTGGCTAAGAAATAGACCGGTAGATCAGTGGAACAGATTAGATACAAAGGACAAAAAAGGGTACATCTATAGCAATCTAATCTTTGACAAACTCAAAGATTCCAACATTAGGGATAAAAATTCATTATTCGGAAAAAACTGTTGGGAAAACTGGAAATTAGTATGGCAGAAATTAGATATGGATCCACATTTAACACCATATACCAAGATAAGATCAAAATGGGTCCATGATTTAGGCATAAAGAGGGAGATAATAAATAGATTAGAGGAACAGAGGATAATCTACCTCTCAGACTTGTGGAGGAGGAAGGAATTTATGACCAGAGGAGAACTAGAGATCATTATTGATCACAAAATAGAAGATTTTGATTACATCAAACTAAAAAGTTTCTGTACAAATAATACTAATGCAAACAAGATTAGAAGGGAAGTAACAAATTGGGAAAATATTTTTAAAAACAAAGGTTCTGACAAAGGTCTCATTTCCAAAATATATAGAGAACTGACCATAATTTATAAGAAACCGAACCATTCTCCAATTGATAAATGGTCAAAGGATATGAACAGACAATTCTCAGAGGAAGAAATTGAAACTATATCCACTCACATGAAAGAGTGTTCCAAATCACTACTGATCAGAGAAATGCAAATTAAGACCACTCTGAGATACCACTACACACCTGTCAGATTGGCTAAGATGACAGGAACAAATAATGACAAATGTTGGAGGGGATGTGGGGAAATTGGGACACTAATACATTGCTGGTGGAGTTGTGAAAGAATCCAGCCATTCTGGAGAGCAATCTGGAATTATGCCCAAAAAGTTATCAAACTGTGCATACCCTTTGACCCAGCAGCGCTACTACTGGGATTATATCCCAAAGAAATACTAAAGAGCGGAAAGAGACATATATGTGCCAAAATGTTTGTGGCAGCTCTTTTTGTTGTAGCTAGAAACTGGAAGATGAATGGATGTCCATCAGTTGGAGAATGGTTGGGTAAATTGTGGTATATGAAAGTTATGGAATATTATTGCTCAGTAAGAAATGACCAGCAGGAGGAATACAGAGAGGGTTGGAGAGACTTAAATCAACTGATGCTGAGTGAAATGAGCAGAACCAGAAGATCACTGTACACTTCAACAACAATACTGTATGAGGATGTATTCTGATGGAAGTGGAAATCTTCAACATAAAGAAGATCCAACTCACTTCCAGTTGATCAATGATGGACAGAGGTAGATACACCCAGAGAAGAAACACTGGGAGGGGAATGTAAATTGTTAGCACTAATATCTGTCTGCCCAGGTTGCATGTACCTTCGGATTCTAATGTTTATTGTGCAACAAGAAAATGATATTCACACACATGTATTGTACTTAGACTATATTGTAACACATGTAAAATGTATGGTATTGCCTGTCGTCGGGGGGAGGGAATAAAGGGAGGGGGGGTAATTTGGAAAAATGATTAAAAAAAAAAATAAAAAAAATAAAAAATAAATAAAATGGGACTGTTTAACCAATTTACTTTTTCCTCTGTTAATCTGGGCAAGCTATATCTTTGAAGGTATTCTTCCATTTCGTTTAAGTTATTGAATTTATTGGCATAAAGCTGGGCAAAGTCACTCCTAATTATTACTCTAATTTCCCCTTCATAGTGGTAAGGTCTCCATTTTCATTTTTAAGACTAACAATATGATTTGCCTCTTTCTTTTTTTTTTTTAATCAAATTTACTAAGGGTTTATCTATATTGTTGGTTTTTTCATAAAACCAACTCTTAGTTTTATTTATTAATTCAATAGATTTTTACTTTCAATTTCATTAATCTCTCCTTTTATTTTTAGTATTTCAAATTTAATGTTTGATTGGGGGAGGTTATTTTGTTCCTTTTCTAGCTTTTTTAGTTGCAAACCCAATTCATTGATCTTCTCTTTATTTTATGCAAGTAGGCCTCTAGAGATATAAAATTTCCCCTTCTTACCCCTTTGGCTGCATCCCACACATTTTTGTATTTCATCTCATTGCCATTTTATTGGGTGAAATTATTAATTATGTCTATGATTTTCTGTTTCACCCAATCATTCTTTATGATGAGATTATTTAGTTTCCAATTTATTTTTTTTTTTGGTCTGTTTTCCCCCTGGCTTTTTATTGAATGTAATTTTCATTGCATCATGATCTGATAAGGATGCATTTATTATTTCTGCCTTTCTGCATTTGAATTTGAGGTTTTTGTGTCTTAATATATGGTCAATTTTTGTATAGGTTCTATGAACTGCTGAGAAGAAAGCATACTCCTTTCTGTCTCCATTTAGTTTTCTCTAAAGATCTATCAAACCTAACTTTTCTAGTATTCTATTTACTTCTTTGACTTCTTTCTTATTTATTTTGTAGTTTGATTCATCTAATTCTGAGAGTGCATGTTTGAGGTCTCCCATTATTATAGTTTTGCTGTCTATTTCTTACAGCTCTCTTAATTGATCCTTTAAGAATTTAGATGCTACACCATTTTGGTGCATATATGTTTAATATTGATATTGCTTCATTAGCTATGCTACCCTTTAGCAAGATATAGTGCCCTTCCTTATCTCTTTTAATAAGATCAATTTTGCTTTTGCTTGATCTGAGATCAGGATGGCTGCTCTTGCTTTTTTACTTGCCTGAAGCATAGTAGATTTTGCTCCACCCTTTTACCTTTTCTCTGTGTGTATCACCCTGTTTCAAGTGTGTTTCCTATAAACAACATATTGTAGGATTCTGGCTTTTAATTCAGTATGCTATCCACTTTTGCTTTATGGGGGAGTTTACCCCTTTCATATTTATGGTCAAAATTACTAATTCTATATTTCTTGCCATCTTGTTAACCCTTGTTTATACTTTTCTCCTTTCCTTCCCCCTTACCTCTATTCCCAGTATAAAACTTGTGAGCATTACTTGCTTCTGGCCCTCCCTTTTTAGTATCCCTTCCCCCACCTTAAAGTGCCTCCCCTTTACTTACCCCTTTTCCTCACAATTTCTGTATTCCCTTCTGCTTAGTTTAGTCCTTCTCTTCTCACTTTTCCCCTCCCACTTTTCAAGGAGGTAGGAGAAGTTTCTCTGTAAATCGAATATGTCTGATATTTTTTTCTCTTTAAGCCAATTCTGATGAGAGTCAGATACACACTACGTTTGTCCCCCTCCTTTCTTTCCCTCAGATATAATAGGTTTCCTTTGCCTCTTTGTGAGATGTGGTACCTTCACTTTACCCTTTTTCTGGTAAAATTTCCTTTCCACCTCTAGTTTCTTTTTTATATTATAATTGTAAAACCAGATTATACATGTGTTCTTTATGCATATTCATAACAGAAATATAGTTCCCAAAATTTCTTTTTACGTTTTTAGGTTTCTCTTTAGTCTTATATTTGGAGATCAAACTTTTTTTTTTTTAATACCAGTTTTTTCATCAAAAATAGATGAAATTCACCTATTTAATTGAATGTCCATCTTCATCCCTGGAAAAAAAATGCTCATTTTGGCTGGATAAGTTATTTTGGGCTGCATACCAAGTTCTTTATCTTTTCAAAATATCAGATTCCAGACCCTTCGATCTTTTAATGTGGATGCTGCTAGATCCTGAGCAATCCTTATTGTGGCTCCTCTACATTTGAATTGTTTGTTTGTTTGTTTGTTTCTAGCTGCTTGTAGTATTTTTGCTTGGTCTGATAGTTCTGGAATTTAGCCACATTATTTCTTGGAGTTTTGATTTTAGGGTCTCTTTCAGTAGGTGATCACGGAATTCTTTCAATGTCTATTTTACCCTCTGTTTCTATAACATCTGGGCAGTTCTCTTTGATGATTTCTTGGAAAATAGTGTCTAGGCTCTTTTTTTCATCATAATTTTCAGAAAGTCCAATAATTCTCAGATTACCTCTCTTAGATCTATTTTCCAGGTCTGTTGTTTTCCCAAGAAGTTATTTAATACTTTTCTCCATTGTTTCTTCTTTTTTTTTTTTTTTTTTTTTTTTGGTTTTATTTGACTGATTCTTGGTATCTCCTTGAGTCATTCATTTCCATTTGTCCAATTCTGATTTTTAATGAATTATTTTCTTTTTTGTAATTGTCCAATTGAGTTTTTAAGTGAGTTGTTTTGTTCTGTGGAATTTTTTTTTCCATTTCCCCAATTTAATTTTTTAGAGAGCTATTTTTTTTTCCAATTCACTAATTCTGTTTTCCTTGGAATTGTTTACCTTTTCCAAGTAACTAATTCTATTTTTCAGGGATTTTATTTCTTTATCCACTCTATTTTTAAATGAGTGGGATGACATGCATACCCTCTTCCCAAGTTTCCCTTTCCTTTCCCTATTTTTCTTCTAGCTCTCTTATAATAACCTTTTTAATTTCTTCTATCAGAGCTTTGTGTGGTGGGGACCAAATCATATCCCCTTTGGGGGAATTCATCTGGAGACACTCTGTTTTTAGTCTCCTCAGGGTTTGAAGTCTGCTTTCTATCTGTATAGGAGCTATCTATAGGTAGAGCCCACTTTAATTTTTTGCTCATTTTGACAAAAAAGAATCAAAGAAACAAACAAAAAAAAGTAAATGTGGTCTGCTTTTTGGATAGTGTGGTGTTATCAAACTTCCTCTACAGACTACTAAAGATAGCAATGAAGCAGCAGTGAAACAGCTATGGTGCTGCCTGCAAAGCAGCCACTCTCTGAGACTTTGAGAGCATTTTAAGTCACTCCTGGTGTTAGGTGGGTGTGATCAGGTCCTGAGAGACCCCATATTTTGGGATGGAAGTCTTTACCCCTTGTGTTTATAGCTTCTCTGCTGATCTACTGGCTTGCTGCCAGGGCAAAGAAGTTCACACTGGGTAAAGTTCTCCCCACAAGTTTTTCAATGGCTGGGACTATACCCTGCCCCCTCTAATCTGCTCAGTGTGAGCTGCCTTCATGCTCTTGCTGCCTGCCTGCAGTCTGTGCCTGGTCTAATCCTCCCCACTTGCAAGCAAAAACAGGCCTTTTCTGGTAAATTTCGAGGATATGTTCTGTTAGTAATACACTCGTGAGTTTTTTCAGTCAAGCACTAATTCTGAGGCCATATCATGAAAAAAAAAGTATTCTGAGGGCAAGAAGGAGCCTAGATACATGAGTGTGTCCTCTCTGCAATCTTGGCTGGAAGTCCCCCCATAATGTAACATGTTAAAAATCAGTGACTACTACCTCTACTTATTTTATATACATCATCTCATTGAACACTTATTTAGAAGTGTTCAGTAAATGGTATCCAGAACAGCATAGAACAGGAACCTTGCAATAAAGTCAGGGTAGGAGATAAAGGTTTCTATTTGGTATTCATAGCTGAAGCTACAAGTCAAAAAAAGGAATAAACTCTCTAAGCAAAAGAGCACACAGAGAAAAGTAAGAAATGAACTTTGAGTAATGCCAACCATTCCAGACAAAAAAAGAGAAAAAATAGGAGATGAAGAAAGAAGAGCTAGTAAAGCAGCTCTCTGTGTGTAACCACACAGAGAAAAAAAAATTAAAGATGGGAAAAAATCATCAATTGTGTCAAAAGTTTGAAAGAATGGGAAATTAAAAACTTAATAAAGACCACTGGCCACAGTGATTAAGTCACTGATAAATTTTGAGAGGGTAGATTCAGTACAATAATGTTTGTTGGATCCAGATTTCAAGTGGTGAAGAAGAAAGAGAATAATGAGGACATAGAAACAATTAGCATTGAGTACTTATTCTATAAGTGAAAAAGAAAAAAAATAGAAAGAAAAAGGTATTTTTTTCTCATATGAATTTATTTAAAACTTAAATGCAAAATAAAAAAATAGAAAAAGACAGGAAAAAAGGAAAAGCAAAGCAAAAAAAAAAAAATTGTCATCATCATGTGCCCAACAAAAGATCCAGGAGTATTAAAAAATTTAACATAAATTTCCATATCAAAAAAAGCATATATGGGGCAGCTGCATGCCATAGTAAATAGAGTATCAGTCCTGAAGTCAGGAGGACCTGAGTTCAAATCTGACCTCAGACACTTAACACTTCATAGTTGTGTGATGATGGACAAGTCACTTGACCCCAATTGCCTCAGGGGGAAAAACATATATGATAAAAGAAACTGCACTCATAATTATTTATATTTTCTCTGTTCCCTTGTAGTTTTCTTTTGTTCTTGCTATACACTTCTTACTTTATTTTTTCCCCTTTTCTCTCCCCCAAGTAGGTGTCAGTAAAACATGGAAATATTTATGTATTCATATGTATTTAGAAACCAGCGCACTCTTAAACACATATACATACATGCATGTATGCATTTACTTATATACACATAGACACATGCATATACATACATCTAAAATAATATTGATATGGCTGACATAATGTAACTTTCTTTCTTAAGTGTATCTTTTTGAAGTTTGACTTTATCTAAGATGAATGACTACTACCTCTACTTATTTTCTAATAAATTCTACTCGTGATCATTGTTATTATGTTTGTGTATATTTATTTCCTAATCCTGCTAACTCTTTTAGTTTACTTCTACATGTTAACTTGCTTTAGTATTATTTAACCTCCCCAATTCCTCCCTCCCTCACCATAGATTCTTCTCTTATCTTCTCCCCCAACATCTTCCCTCATTCTTTATCCCAGTACTATTAATCTACACAATTTATACTACTCCTACTGTTAATTTAAACACCCTTTAGTAACCTACCTTATCCTGTTCTTTCACTCCTTATTTCTTTATACCCACCTTACTATATGTGTGTGTATAAAACATATCTGTATGTATATATGTGTGGATCCCTTTTTGACCTATTCCCAATATAAGTAGGCTTTCAGAAATTCTTCCTTCATCTAATGCCTCTGTGTTGGTTCTTATTATTATACCTCATTGGTACAGCACAATTACTTATTTTTTTATCTTTTTTCTACACAGTTTTGTTTTTTAGAGTCACATCATATTCAGCTCTACCCCAATCTTTCTTTTGAAACACCCTATTACTAAATACAATCTTAGATACATTTCCATGTATAAAGCTTATACAATTTATTCCTATTGAATCCTGGAAATAAGTCATTGATGTTGGCTCTTGTATGTTAAATTTTCTATTGTATTCACATTTATTTGAGATAAAATCCTGAAAATATAATAGTTCATTGAAAAAACCATTTTTTTATATTCATTATTATGCTTGATCTTGCTAGAAATACTATATTCACTCGCAATCTTAGCACTTTTGATTGTTGATATAAAATATTCCAGAACCTGCAGTCTCTTATTATAGGTGCTTATAAATTCTATGTAATTCTTATTGTAGCTCCAGCATATTTTAATTTTGTAATTGTTGTTGTAAAATTTTCTCTTTGATATGGGGTTTTTGAAATTTAGCAATGATATTTCTTTGTTTTCCTTGTAAGATCTCTTTTCTATCACTTCAGGACAATTTTCTTTGATTATTTCTTGTATTGTTGTATCAAGGTATGTCTTATTGGGAGAGATTCCCTCAGTCTTCCCAGACTCTGACTCTCAATCCCCAAGCAGGATGGGAGATGAATGTTACTGTGCTGTTACTGTAAGGAGGAAGACAAGCTCTATACCTAGTTAGTCCCAGGGCTTCCGACTTGTTGTTTCAATGGATCTAGCTTGGAGTTGTTTACACTTCATACGAATTAATGTCTCATCTTGGAGTCTTTCTTTGGGACTTCACAAGTTATCCTTGAAGGACCCCCTGTTCTGCCCCAAGTTTTATTCATTTGTCAATGGTGTAAGCCCTTAGGTACAATTTTGTTTTCTTTTGGGAGGAAATTTTCCGACCTATTTTTCCATGCAGGTATTTTGTTTTTAATGACATAAGCAATATATTTGTCTGTAGGATCTAGTATAGAATTTTTTTTTCCCTGACAAAGGAGATGTCTCAATGTTTGAAGATATGGCCAAGGAAACTAGTGGAGTGTAAAACTTGCAATGATTTGTACAAATGAATAAAAAAAGATCTCAAATGCTTTGGAACACTCTAAGGAAGATTTGTTGGAGGACATGAATATAGTTACACACAAGAAAATATAAGTAGGTTTTGATAAGCATAAGTGATAGGAATGAATCAGGTGACTTCCAAGGAGGGAACCAAGATGGCCAAGTAACGTGAGGAAGTTGCTTGAGCTCTCCCAGTTTCCCTCAAAAATCACACAAAACCAAGCCTCTAAACAGAGTCTGATGGAAGGAAACCACTCTCAAGCTCAAGATAAACTGAAAAAAATTCAATAAAAGTTGGTCTCACTTGGAGAAAAAGGTTATTCATCCCAGCTCACATAGATTCTGGGAAAGATGGTGAGAGAGTCTTAATCACAGCATATCAGCAACTAAGACCTTCAATCCTGGGCCAATAGTGTAAAAAATTAGTGAGGAAGTTTCCATCCCAGGTCAGAAGACAAACTCTGGGAAACTGGGCTATTTCCTGTAAAGAATAGATAAAGCTACACCATGCAAATACATTATTGGGCCCAGGACTCAAAGGCAAGGTTCAGAGCTTCACAGGAACCTTGAGACAACAATCCCTATCCCCAAGAGCAGAGTTCAAACACAAGGAAAGAAAATGAGCAAGAAACAAAAAAGAATCTTGACCACAGAGTTACCATGGTGACATGGCAAACCCGAATGCCATGGCAAATAGCCCAAAGTTAGAACAAACAGCAGAGAATTGATCTATATTTTTGTATCTCAGCTTCCAAGGCTCTGTTGTGTTCAGCAAAGACTAATACCTCTGGGATGAAGGCTATTGAGCTTTTTACAGGGCTACTTTTCACCTTTGGTGTCCATCTGATCCACCTTTCATTCGTGGTTGCAAGAAGCTATAGGATGCACAGTGGCCATACCCAGGTGAATCTACAAGTGTGATCTGAGGATCCCAAGAACATTTTGGGGGTTCATAAATACTAAAATAGTTTAATTTATAATTCAGGAAATATTTTCATTATAACCCACCTAAATATAAACTTTCTGGAGTCCTTAAAAATTTTGAAATGTATAAGAGATCTTGAAATTGAAAAGTCTGACAAATACTCTTTTAGCCCAACTCTCTGATTCTACAGATGGGCAAACTAAAACATAGTAGGTTCGGGTAAATTTCCCAAATGATATAGCTAGGTAATTTGTCATTGCAGAACCAGAAAATGCCTTTGTAGTGTAATGAAAAACAGTATATGTCACTAATAAATTTACTAAACCAAGTAATATTTAGGAAAAAAAAGTTGGGAGAATTATGAACAGGTTTTAGCTTTTAGGCTATGCTGATTTGTCTAACTCTTTCTTTAAAAGTTAATTATTGCTAATTATGATGAACTAATTTGAACTTGAAAGTTTTCTAAAACAAACTCAACCAAATACATACATATTATATATATATATATATATATATATATATATATATATATATATATATATATATATATATATATATATACTTGCTATATATGAGTTGATTACAAAATATCTTTCTCCACTTGCCACTAAACTATATCAGAGGCACAATTCTCTCTTCACTTTAAGTCTCCAAGGATTCGGATTATTTTATTTTTTATTTCAAATAGTCAGTGAGCTAGTTCTACTGTAAATATGAATTTCAGGATCTATACTAATTAAGTATCTTTAAATAACAGCAAAAATTTTACTGCTTGGCCACAAATAGAAGAATTTGTGATTTTAATAATCAAAATGAAGAGCTAGAGATTTCTCCTTTCTGCAATTTTGGTTAAATTGAAGTCAGCCTGTATTTTTTTTTCATTTCCACAGTTAACAATGCCAAAAACATATGTGGTAAGTTAACATCCAGAATAATTAAAATGTGGGATTCCTGGCTGCCAGTAGAGTCACACCAAATGCAGGGAGCTAACTAGAGGTGTCAGTGATTCATTATCAAAACATAAAATTGGGAGAGGGGTAGCTAACCAAGTAGCAACAACCAATTACTGGAACTAGTTGAGTGAGCTTGCCTTTGGTTGCAAGGAACTGCCAGCCAGCAGCCCCAACACTGGCTAAAGTTGTTCATGAATGACTAGCAGTAGCCAATATTTCCTTCATGAAATCTAATCAATTCTAATGGATCAGTTAGTTATTTCTTTCTTTACATTACTCACAATAGGTGAAATCTTCAAGGCAGAGCAAACTAACCCACAAAAATGTTCCCCTAGAAATGAAAATAAATAATCATACATAGAATGATCAATGTAGCACTAGAAGGCATCTCAGAGACCATTTAGATTTAGCTTAATCTGATCATTTTACAAGACCCTTCAAGCTTTAGGCTCCTTAGGTTCTTTGAAAAAAAATGATTGTTTCATTCTTTGCATTTGCATTTCCAGCATCTAAAAAAGGCCTGGAACCTATTAGACACTGAAATATCTGCTGTTTGATTAAACAAAGTCACTGCAGTGGTAACCATCAGCAGAAGACACAACATTTGAACCTAGTCCTGTGAATGTAGAAGCAGTGTTCTTTTCCATAAAACCACCATTTTCATTTTCACATAGGAACTTACATTGGTATTGCATTTAATGGTTTATGAAGAACTTAGACAAAAATTATCCCATTTGGATTTCAAAACAATTGTATTTTGAAAGGGCTTTGGGGATTTAAATCAATATTTTTCTAAATAAAAGTTCATTTTTTTCCATAACATATAACTCTTCTAATATTTACATATATGCCTTATTTTATTTGATCCTAATGCAAAGCAGATACCAAACCCATCTCTTTGATTCCACACTTACTATACTGAGAAAAGATGCTGCTTTAACAGTAGAATCATAATTCTTGTTTGTTGCCAGAACTTAAACAACAAACAAATAGATTATGATTTACCCTCCAAAAAAGGGATGGATTATTACATGATCCATGAATTAAACAATGATCATAATTGAGAAATCATTAAGAAAGTGATTGATGTCACAGGTGAAAACAGAAAGTATGCAGGATCCATATGACTTGAATATTATTAACAATTAAGGTGTTAAAGTAAGGGCAAAGGAAGATAGGATTCAAATGAAGAGGAAATTTAAAAGACTATGAGTTGATTAATGTTGGAATATAGAAATCTCTATAGACCTAGATTATAAAGCCTAAGGTTTATATAAGAATGTATGTATACATAGATACATATGTATTGTATGTGTGTTTGTAGATATACATATCGACACATCTACACACACACACACACACACACATACACACACACACACACACACACACACACACACACACACCCCATATGTGGGAGAGGTGTGAGAGACAGAGAGACAGAGACAGAGGACAGAGGTGGGGAGGGGAGGGGAAGGAGAGAAGGAGGGGGAGGGAGAGGGAGAGAGAGGGAGAAAGGGTGAGAGACAGAGAGAGAGAGAGGGAGAAAGGGTGTGAGAACCATAGAGAGAGACAGCGACACACAGAGAGGCAGACATACACACAGAGTTAGAAAGGGAAGGAAGATCACATCATCTGGGATCAATATGGCAAAAAAGATTCAGGAATTATGATTTGTTTTTTGCATGGATCAGAAAGAAAAGAAAATATAAGGCAAGGTGAGAAAGCAATCTACCAAATGAATAGTTTAGAAATCTCAGAATAAGGGAGTTGTCAAGTTGTAATACCAAAAAGTGAGCCTTAGATCTCATTTAGATTGCACCCTACTGTTATTCCCAATATACTTGAACTGAATGTGGAGGAAGGGCAATATATTCCATACAGGCATAATCAACAATCAAGAGAGTGACCATAAAACAAATAGTAAAGCTTCATTTGAATCTTACATTTCCGCAACAGCATAACATATGCAATCAAATCACAATCCCTGATAAGTCAATGGAAAACAATTTATGAATAGATTCCTATTGATTCTCACTGATTGGCCACCACCAGGTCAGATCAAGCCCCATTTGGTCATTGTTTAAATTTTGCTTGAGTCACATTGAATGTGAATAGCAATCATTTATGTTTTTTCTGGTCAAACCTGGGGGTTTTCCCTTGGAAGTTGACTTATATATTTATTTAGATTTTTGTTTGTTTGCTTGTTTTGACTAGGGGAAAGAGGAGAGTCTTTGGAGGGGAAAGTAAGGCAGGTGACCTTTCACACCCCTCCTTCACTTAAATTCAATTCACTTGCATGTCACGGTATGACCTCCCTGATGTTATGGTCCTTTTTCAGAACAAAGGATGAATAACCAATGGGGAAAAGGGAAAAAAAAAACAAAAACATTTTTTCAGACAAGAGGAGAGAGGTAATAAATATAACTCACATTCCAAAACAAAGGATGAGGGTGACCTTTTGTTGACAGTAAAGCTAGACTGCAACCTCCTCACTTCTTCAGCCAATTAGTCAACTTCCACTCCTTTCTCTTCCACTGCTTCATCTCTGCCTTCCATTCTGCTAATATCAGCTAGTTTTGCTGCTGTTAACCATTGTTAAGTCCAACTGCTTTAGTTTTCTCTGGAGAAGTTTTGCTCTGATCCCTTCTCTACTATCTCTGCTTCTTATTAGTGTCCTTTCCATTTTAGACTTCCCAGCCTACATGCCTAAGGGGCTTCTGCTCATTCTGAATCCAACTAGTAACTTCAGTCTCCTTGAGGGCCATGTGCCTGGAAGCCATTTATCACTTTGTTTGATGTCTTTTTCATCTGCCTCACAGCAACTCCTAGGTGATATCCAAAGAGGCACTTTAAACAATTGCTATGAGATTGTACCTCACAAAGAGAAAGATTCTCCAACTCTAACTCTTATCAGGGTCAAGGTAAATTTTTTTTAAACATCTTTCTCTACTGAGTGGAAGATAGACACATGTTTCTACATAATCTATATATGAAACTCTGAGGCTGAGAGGAAATGTACAAATCTTTATTTAGTACTTTCTACTTTCATCATGCTCTAGCTTTCAAAATTTCCAAATTTTCCTGAAATGTTGATGTGCCTTAAATCTCTGCCAATGCACATCTGGGAGGTAAGGAGGAAAAGGAGAATCACAAGCAATGAGCCTTCTGCTGCTACTCTTGTCATCACAACAAAACATTGTCCCCTAACTTAGAAGAGAGTTTTTCTTCCTTGTAACAGGACAAAGTAGATTTCTGCTGAGGCCAGAAGTATCCCAATAAATTTTGAAGTTAGGGGGATGTAGGAAAGAAATACTTAATTGGGGCTTTAGATGCCCATATCTATCATTGATATCTATACAAGCGTATTCTACAAGTCTGATGAGCAGAATCTTAATTATACAAACCCAAATTCTTAAAAAAAAATCAAACAAAAAACAGACTAGAATTGAACCAAGACTGGGATACTTAATCCCAAAGAAAAGGTGAGGATTAAAGCATAAGAATTCTCAGGGCATCTAGATGGTGCATCAATCCTGAATTTAGCAGGACCTGGTTGTTATCCTAGGGTTCACAAGCTCACTATTTGCCTTCTATAGGATGTTAGAGGTTTTACAGCTAGTCTGCTAATCCACCGTCCTTCTGATTCAGGACAGGGTAGCCAATGCTGTATTTTGCCAAAAAACATTCAACTACACTCCCTATGCAGACTTCTCCACTCCAGGCTGTTGTGGCTGCATTAGTTCCCTGGATATCTTAGAATCAGCAAGAGTCAGGATAAGCAAAAGTCTTTATTCTTCATCTTTTGGGGTCGCCCTCAAGGGATTAGATATAGGGATCTCCACACCTCCCTTCTCTCCACCTCCAAAAAATGATCCCACTTGTCCTACTCTACCCTCTGATGCTCTCCCCTTCTTCATCCACACCCACAAATCAAGCCAGCACAGAATAATTGAGCAGGGTCATTCTCCAAGCATATGCTAATAGAGCATTGCCCAATTGGTAATTAGCCTCAAGTGTTGGGTTATCTCTGTTAAGTGTATCTGCTCAGTTCTAGCCCTTTACACCAGGCCTCTCTCATTACTTCTGTGCTGGGTTATATTCTGCCCCCCGCCAAAAGAAGACGGTTCTTTCCTGAAGTCCTAACAAAATTATAATGTTCTCTTGTTCAGTTTTCTTGGGGTCTCTGGGAGCAGCATTCTTTTCAGTTCAGTAATCATAAGAGTAGCCAAGGATTAAAGTCCAAATCCTTTATTATCTCTTTCAAAGGCTTGTCTCCTTTTATGGGACTTGGTTAGCTTTCTTATATTCCAGATTATCTTCATTATCTCCTTCCTGGGGTTAGGCAGCTTTCTGGAGAACCTTTCAGACCCATCTTGGTCTCATTGGAGAAATGCAGGAAAAGAGCCTGCCACTAGCGACCTGACTGAAGATTGAATGAATGTCTGTTCTTCTGTTGTAAGATTAAATCAGTCATACTGAACCATGCTAAACTAGATAACCATTGTATTTATTAATTCCACTGACTTAATACCTTGTTTCAAGTTCAGAGTTCTGGCCCATAACACAAGATATCTTATGCTGGAAAACTGTTACACTGCAAATATTTGTGGGTTCTATAACTCCAAAATCCATAAAGAGGCTTGAACTAGTTTTTGATTTTGATGAAGAGTTCAGGCAAAGTCTCTGGCATCTTGGCTCCATCCCTGAACAACAATAACAAAAAGAGAGGCACTTGAGTCTATGGAATGGGGGGGGGTGATATGGCCAGCCATATGTTCTCAGAAAGTTACTTTGACAACTGCTTATATGATGGATTGGAGAGGAGAAAGAATCGGTACACAGAGACCAATTTGAAGGCTATTGCAATAATTCATGTAATGAAGACCTGAAGTACAGTGGTGGCTATGAGAGAATGCATATAGAAAAACGTTATAGAAGTATGTCAAAATTTAACAACCAATTGGATTTTTGGAATAAAGAAAATTTAGGAGCTGAAGCTGACTCTGAAGTTATCAAACTGAATGATGGGAAGGATTGTAATGACCCCACAAAAATAAGAAAGTTTAGAAGAATGGTAACTTTATGGAGAAACAGTCTGAGGAACTATAGTCTAAAATGTTTTAAAGAGGAGCTTAGAAGAAGGACTAAAGATAGTGTTAAAAGTCAAAGGTAATAAAGACTTCTGCAGATGGAGCCAAGATGGTAGAATAAAACCAGAAAGATTGATATGAATTGGTCTCAAGCTCAAAGAGTCTTCTTGGACATGCTCATAAAAGACTTTAAAAGGCAAATATGATGACTTCCGGCCAAGATGGCAGCATGGAGGCAGACAGCTGCTTGAGCTCCGTGTTTTCTCTCAGGACTTCATGACAAGCCTTGGAGTTAATGCTTGACCAGAAAAGAAACCCACAAATAATCATCAACAGAAGACATCCTTGAAATTCGCTAGAGAAGGTCTGTGTTTGCTTGGGGGAGGGTCAAACAGACTGGGCACAGACTGAGGGCAGGCAGCCAGAGTGAGACAGACAGCTCACATAGTTCAGACCTGAGGGGGGGAGGGGTACGATTTCTTCCATTTCTGCAAAAAGACTTTTACCCCTGTGTAGATACTCCATCTTGGCAGCAAGCCAGGAGCAGCAGAGAAGGTGTAATTACTGGAGATGAAGAATAAAACCCTGGAAAGCTAGCATCTCTCGGGACCCAGGCACCCCCACTCCCACCCGGAGTGACTCAGTGCGTTCTCAGAGTCTCAGAGCGCTGACGCAGCACAGCCATCGCTGTCCTGTTAGTGCCTCACTGCTGTCTCCCCCAGTGGATAGAGGAAGCCCAGTAACACCATCCAGCCCCATCCCCCCTAGAAACAGACCAATTGTTTCTCTTGTCAATTTGTTTTCTTTGAGTCCTGCTCTGACAAAATGAACAAAAAATTTAAAAGGGCTCTAACCATTGACAGCTTCTGTATGGAGAAAGAGCAGACTTCAAACACTGAGGAAACAAAAAGCAGATTGTCTCCAGAGGAATCCCCTAAGGGAGATATGAGCTGCTCCTCAATACACAAGACTTTCATAGAGGAAATCAAAAAGGCTGTCACAAAAGAGCTAGAAGAGAAATGGGAAAAGGAAAGAAAAGCTTGGCAAGAGAGCCTGGATAACTTATCCAGAGTACATAAACAGATCAAATCATTGAGAAATAAAATTAGTGAATTAGAAAAGGTAAACAACTCCAAGGAAAACAAGATTAGTGAGCTGGAAAAAGAAAACAGCTCTCTAAAAAATAAAATGGATGAAATGGAAAAAAATTCCATAGGAGAAAAAAAACTCACTTAAAAACTCAATTGGACAATTACAAAAAGATATAAAAAAAGAGAATGAAGAAAATACATCATTGAAAATTAGACTCGAACAAGTAGAAATGAATGACTCAAGGAGAAACAAAGAAGTAGTCAAGCAAAACTGGAAAAATGAAACAATCGAAAAGAATGTCAAGTACCTTATTGGAAAGACAACAGACCTGGAAAATAGATCCAAGAGAGACAATTTCAGAATAATCAGACTCTCTGAAAAATGTAAGGAGAAAAAGAGCCTGGACACTATTTTCCAGAAAATGATCAAAGAGAACTGCCCAGACGTTTTGGAAACAGAGGGTAAAATAGACATTGAAAAAATTCTTCTATCACCTACTGAAAGGGACCCTAAAATCAAAACACCAAGAAATGTATTGTCCAAGTACAAGAACCGTCAGACGAAGGAAAAAGTACTGGAAGCTGCTAGAAAAAAGCAATTCAGATATGGAGGAACCACAATAAGGATAACCCAGGATCTAGCAGCGTCCATCATAAAAGAACGAAGGGCCTGGAACATGATATTCCAAAAGGCTAAAGAACTTGGTATGCAGCCAAGAATAACTTACCCAGCAAAAATGAGCATCGTTTTCCAGGGAAGAAGATGGATATTGAACTAAATAAATGAATTCCATCTATTCTTGATGAAAAAAGCATACCTATACAAAATGTTGATCTTCAAATACAGAACTTAAGAGATTTCTAAAAAGGTAAAAAGAAATCTTGAGAACTATACTTCTGCCATAAAAATAAGTAAAGAACATATGTATAATTTGTCCTAGAAATTAGAGGTGGAAAGGAAATTATATCATAAAAAAGGGTAAAGTGGTGGTACTACATCTCATGAAGAGGCAAAGGTAACCTATTATATCTGAGAGAAAGAAAAGAGGGAGATGAACATAGACATCAATAGACATATTCGATTTATGGTATTTATGGTGAAACTTCTTCCACTTCATTGAAAAGTGAGAGGGAAGGAGTAAGCTAAGGGGAAAGCAATACAGAAATTGTGAGGAAAAGGGGTAAAATAGGAAGAGGAACTTTAAGGTGGGGGGATACTAAAAAGGGAGGGCTGTGAAAAACAAGTGGTGTTCACAAGTTTAATACTGGGTAGGGAGGTAAGAGGGAAGGAAAGGAGAAAAACATAAGCAGGAGTTAACATGATGGCAAGCAATATAGAATTAGTCATTCTAACCATAAATGTGAATGGGATAAACTCCCTCATAAAGAGGAAGCAGTTAGCAGACTGGTTTAAAAGCCAGAATCCTACTATATGTTGTTTACAGGAAACAAACCTGAAACATGATGATACATTCAAACTAAAAGTAAAAGGGTGGAGCAGATTCTACTATGCTTCAGGTGAAGCCAAAAAAAAGCAGAGGTAGCCATCCTCATCTCAGATCAAGCAAAAACAAAAAATTGATCTAATTAAAAGAGATAAGGAAGGGCATTATATCCTGCTAAAGGGTAGCATAGATAATGAAACAGTATCAATATTAAACATATACACACTAAGTGGTGCAGCATCTAAATTGTTAAAAGAGAAATTAAGAGAGCTGCAAAAAGAAATAGACAGAAAAACTATAATAGTAGGGGATCTCAACCTTGCAATCTCAGAATTAGATTAATCAAACCACAAAATAAATAAGAAAGAAGTCAAAGAGGTAAATAGAATACTAGAAAAGTTTGATATGATAGATCTTTGGTGAAAGCTAAATGGAGACAGAAAGGAGTATACTTTCTTCTCAGCAGTTCATGGAAGCTATACAAAAATTGATCATATACTAGGGCAGAAAAACCTCAAAATCAAATGCAGTAAGGCAGAAATAGTAAATGCATTCTTTTCAGAGCACAATTCAATTAAAATTACATTTAATAAAAAGCCAGGGGAAAATAGATTTTAAAATAATTGGAAACTAAACATACTAAAGAATGATTGGGTAAAACAGCAAATCATAGACATAATAACTTCACCCAAGAAAATGACAATAATGAGACATCATACTAAAATGTGTGGGATACTGCCAAAGCAGTAATAAGGGGAAGTTTTATAACTCTAGAGGTCTACTTGCATAAAATAGAGAAAGAGTGGGCCAACAAATTGGGCTTACAACTAAATTTGCTAGAAAAAGAATGAATTAAAAACCCCCAAACACGAAACTTGAAATTCTAAAAATAAAAGATAAAATTAATAAAATGGAAAGTAAAAAAAAAATAATAATAAACTATTGAATTAATTAATAAAACTAAGAGTTGCTTCTAAGAAAAAACCAACAAATAGACAAACCCTTAGTAAATCTGATTAAAAAAAGGACAGAGAAAAAGTAAATTGTTAGTATAGAAAATTAAAAGGGAGAACTCACCACTAATGAAGAGGAAATTAGAACAATAGTTAGGAGCTGCTTTGCTCCACTTTATGCCGATCAATTTGATAACTTAAATGAAATGGAAGAATACCTTCAAAAATATAGCTTGCCCAGATTAACAGAGGAAGAAGTAAGTAATCTAAATAGTCCCATTTCAGAAAAAGAAATAGAGCAAGCTATTAATCAACTCCCTAAGAAAAAATCCCCAGGACCAGATAGATTTACATGTGAATTCTACCAAACATTTAAAGAACAACTAACTCCAATGCTATATAAACTATTTGAAAAAATAGGGATTTAAGGAGTTCCACCAAATTCCTTTTATGACACAGACATACTGATACCTAAACCAGGTAGATTGAAAACTTTGAAAGAAAACTATAGACCAATCTCCTTAATGAATATTGATGCTAAAATCTTAGATAAGATATTACCAAAAAGACTTCAGAAAATCATCCCCAGGATAATACACTATGACCAAGTGGGATTTATACCAGGAATGCAGGGCTGGTTTAATATTAGGAAAACTATTAGTATAATTGACCATATTAATAATCCAATTAATAAAAACCATATGATCATCTCAATAGATGCAGAAAAAGCATTTGATAAAATCCAACATCCATTCCTACTAAAAACGCTTGAGAGTATAGGAATAAATGGACTATTCCTTAAAATAATAAGGAGCATATCTTTCAAACCTTCAGTAAACATCATATGTAATAGCAATAAACTGGAACCTTTCCCATTAAGATCAGGAATGAAACAAGGTTGCCCACTATCACCATTAGTATTCAATATAGCAATATGAGCCGAGAAAGGGATTCAAGGAATTAGAGTAGGAAATGAGGAAATCAGACTATCACTCTTTGCAGATGACATGATGGTATACTTAGAGAACCCCAAAGACTCTGCTAAAAAAGCTATTAGAAATAATTCAGAACTTTAGCAAATTTGCAGGATACAAAATAAATCCTCAGCATTTTTATATATCACCAACAAAATCCAACAGCAAGAGATACAAAGAGAAATTCCAATCAAAATAACTCTTGATAGTATAAAATATTTGGGAATATATCTACCAAAGGAAAGTAAGGAATTATATGAGCAAAATTACAAAACACTTGCCACAAAAATAAAGTCAGATTTAAATAATTGGAAAGACATTGAGTGCTTTTGGATAGGACGAGCGAATATAATTAAGATAACAATACTCCCTAAAATACTCTCTTTATTTAGTGCTATACCAATCAGATTCCCAAGATAATATTTTAATGACCTAGGGAAAAAAAAGCAACAGAATTTATATGGAACAACAAAAGGTCGAGAATTTCAAGAGAAGTAATGAAAAAAAAATTAAATGAAGGTGGTCTAGCTGTACCTGCTCTAGAAGTATATTATAAAGCAAGTCACCAAAACCATTTGAAATGGTTAGAAATAGACTAGTTGATCAAGGGAATAGGTTAGGTTCACAGGGCAAGATAGTGAATAAAAATTGCAATCTAGTGTTTGACAAACCCAAAGATCCCAACTTTTGGGATAAGAATTAATTATTTGACAAAAACTGCTGGGAAAACTGGAAATTAGTATGGCAGAAACTAGGCATGGACCCACATTTAACACCACATACTAAGATAAGATCAAAATGGGTCCAAGATTTAGGCATAAAGAATGAAATCATAAATACATTAGAGGAACATAGGATAGTTTACCTCTCAGACTTGTGGAGGAGGAAGGAATTTGTGTCCAAAGGAGAACTAGAGCTCATTATTGATCACAAAATAGAAAATTTTGATTACACCGAATTAAAAAGTTTCTGCACAAACAAAACTAATGCAGACAAGATTAGAAGGGAAGTAACAAATTGGGAAAACATTTTTACAGTTAAAGGTTGTGATAAAGGCCTCATCTCCAAAATATACAGAGAATTGACTTTAATTTATAAGAAATCAAGCTATTCTGCAATTGATAAATGATCAAAGGATATGAACAGACAATTTTCAGATGATGCAATTAAAACTATTTCCACTCATATGAAAGAGAGTTCCTAATCATTATTGATCAGAGAAATGCAAATTAAGACAACTCTGAGATATCATTATACACTTGTCAGATTGGCTAAGATAACAGGAACAAATAACGATGAATGTTGGAGGAGCTGTGGAAAAACTGGGACACTGATGCATTGTTGATGGAGTTGTGAAAGAATCCAACCAGTCTGGAGAGCAATCTGGAATTATGCCCAAAAAGTTATCAAAATGGGCATACCCTTTGACCCAGCAGTGCTACTACTGGGCTTATATCCCAAGGAAATACTAAAGAAGGGAAAAGGACCTGTATGTGCCAAAATGTTTGTGGCAGTCCTTTTTGTAGTGGCTAGAAACTGGAAAATGAATGGATGTCCATCAATTGGAGAATGGTTGGGTAAATTATGGTATATAAATGTTATGGAATATTATTGTTCTGTTAGAAATGATCAACAGGATGAATACAGAGAGGCTTGGAGAGACTTCAACTGATGCTGAGTGAAACAAGCAGAACTAGGAGATCATCATACACTTCAACAATGATACTGTATGAGGATGTATTCTGATGGAAGTGGATATCTTCAACACAGCTAATCCTATTCCAATTGATCGGTGATGGACAGAATCAGCTACACCAAGCAAAGGAACACTGGGAAATGAGTGTAAATTGTGAGCATTTTTTTTTTGTTTGTTTTGTTTGTTTGTTTTTCTTCCCAAATTATTTTTACCTTCTGAATACAATTCTTCCTTTGCAACAACAACAACAACAAAATTCGGTTCTTCACATATATATTGTACCTCTGATATACTATAAGATATTTAATATGTATGGGAATGCCTGCCATCTAGGGGCGGGGGTGGAGGGAAGGAGGGGAAAAATTCAGAAGTACAAGGGATAATGTTGTAAAAAAAAAAAAAATACCTATGCATATGTACTGTAAAAAAAAAAAAAGTTATAATTATAAAAATTAATTTTTAAAAAAAGGCAAATATGAGACATATAAGGGGGAGGAATGAGGGGGGGGGAAAGAAAGGTATGCAAGAGAGAGTCAACAGTTTAGAAAAGGAAGGGAAAAAATGATAAAGAAAACAACACAATTGGCTAAAAAAAAAAAAAAAAAAGTCCGCCGAAGAAAACACTTTCAATAGTAGACTTAACCAATTGGGGGAAAGAGATTCAAAAGCAAACTGAAGAAAATCACAAATTAAAAAGCAGAAAGAGGCAAATGGAAGTTAAGGGAAAGAAGCAAGGTGAAGGATCACTGTCTGAAGTTTGATCTCCTCAGTTTTGTTAAAAACAAGCTGATTATGAGGTCAAGTAACAAAGAAGTTTTATTGAGAGATAAAGTCCAGAGTAATTGGACATTTCAGACTCTGATGGGAAGAGGGAACAATAGGTATAGAAACAGATAAATTTTATGCTGTTAGTTCTTCACAGTTCCCTCTCCCCAAAAAATGGATTGGTCAGTTCCCTTTAAGGTTACTTCATTTCTTACATGCTACTCCTAAGCATGTTTCCACTCCTTCTTCTCACATACAATGTTCTATTTATGAGATTTTAATTTTGTTTGGGATTTGTCAGCTTATATGTATGAGACTTATTAAAAAGCACAATAAATAATTTTTAAAAAGCCTTTTACCCTTTCCCCATGTCCTTGAACCTGGTCAGTTTAAGGCAGTTTATAGCCTAGACATCTTTAACAAAAGTTGGAAACCTGAGAGCACATTGGTGACAGGCTTACAATATTGTGTGGAATCTTAGCTTTTCAATATTATTCATTGTCTCACTGATCTTTTCTGAGGAATTGAATTTTAACTGTCCTGTGGAAACTTACCCCTAATTTGTCTCTCACAGCTTAGGCCCTAAAATCATACAGTTAGTTGGGTGTAGAAATTTATCTGTTACTCCCTTTTGGAACCTAAATATGAGATTCATTTAGAAAACAAATACTTTTGTATTTATGTACTGGCTAGACACTGCTTTAAACTAACCAGGTTCAAGGACAGGCTTCCTTAATAAACCTCATGCATATAAATTGACACACCCCAAATATATCTATCCCTATAAAGAAGTAAGAGAAGAAAGATGAGCAGGATAGAAAGAGGACAGGAATACTAGAGAAATAGGTTAGAGAAGGAAGAGAGGGTGAGAGGAGATAAGGTAATAGATATGATGGGTTTAAAGAACACTTCTAACAGCAGGATAGAAAAAAAGAACAAAAGTATATGTAGCAATTCTGATCTCAGATAAAGCAAAAGTAAAATTAGATCTTATTAAAAGAGATCAGGAGGGAACAATAAAAAAATATATATATATATTATATATATATATGTGTGTGTGTATGTATGTATGTATGTATATATATATATATATATATATGTGTGTATATATATATATATATATAAAACACAATACTAAATATATATATATATATATATATGTATATATATATATATATACATATATATATATATACACACACATATATACATATATGCATCAAGTAGTAGAGCAGCCAAATTCCTACAAAGTCAGTTACAGGAAGAAATAGACAGCAAAACTATACTGCTGGGGAACCTCAACCTTCTCCTGTCATAATCATACAAATCTAAACACAAAATAAACAAAAAAAATAAACTAGAAAAGTTAATAAAATACTAGAAAACCTAAATATAAAAGAACTCTGGAGCAAAGTGAATAGGTACAGAAAGGAATATCTCTTTTTCTTAGCAGTACATTTCACCTACACAAAAATGACCATGTATTAGGGCATAAAAACCTCACAATCAAATGTAAGAAAAATAGTAAATGCTTCCTTTTCAGACTACAATTCAATAAAAGTTATATTCAATAAAGGGCCAAGAAAAGATAGACTAAAAACTAATTAGAAATCAAATAATCTAACTCAAAAAATAAGTGGGTCAAACAACAAATCACAGAAATAATGGAGCTTTTGACAAAATATAACACCCATTCCTATTTAAAAAACACTAGAAAACATAGGGATAATGGGAGTTTTCCTGAAAATAATAAGCAGTATCTATCTAAAACTAATACCAAGCATTATCTGTAATGGAGAGAAACTAGATGCATTCCCTTCTAAGAATAAGGTCAAGAGTAAAACAACAATACCTATTATCACCATTATTATTCAACATTGTACTAGAAATTGCTTTAGGAATAAGAAACAAAAAAAGAAATTAAAGGAATTAGAATAGGCAATGAGGAAATAAAACTATCACTCTTTGCAGATGATATGATGATATAGTTAGAGAATCCTAGAAAATCATCCAAAAACCTACTGGAAACAATTCACAGCTTTAGCAAAGTTGCAATATATAAAATAAAACCATAGAAATCATCAACATTTCTATATTTTAGAAAACAATATAGCAAGAGATAGAAAGATAAATTCCATTTATTTTTTCCTATTTTTTATTCTTTTTGTTTTCTTTTATTATTTCTTGATTTAACATAAAGTCATTAGTTTCCATTTGCTCAATTGTAATTTTCAATTTTTTCTCATACTTTATTACTACACATTAATACACATTACTTTATGAATTATATTGGGAGAGAAAAAATCAGAACAAAATGGGAAAACCACATCAAAGGAAAAAAGAAATAAACATAGCATGTGTTGATTTGCATTCAGTCTCCTTAGTTCTTTTTCTGGATGCAGATGGCATTTTCTGTCCAAAGTCTATTGGGATTGCTTTGGATCAGTGAACCACCGAATAGAACCAGGTTTTTAATAGTTGATCATCATGCATTCTTGCTGTTATTGTGTATAATATATTACTGCTTGTTTCTCTCAGTGTGTTTGTGTGTGGTGTGTGTGTGTGTTTGTGTGTGTAAATATATATATATATATATATATATATATATATATATATATATATATATATATATATATATATATATATATATATATATATATATATATATATATTGATGGGCGTCTACTCATTTTCCAATACTTTTGCTACCACAAAATGAACTGCTACAAAGATTTTTGCATATGTGGGTCCTTTTTCCTTCCTTTTTAATTTCCTTGGGATACAGATTCAATAATGGCACTTCTGGGTCAAAGAATAGGAACAGTTTGATAGCCCTTTGAACACGGTTCCAAATTGCTCTCCAGACTGCTTGGATTATTTCATAACTCCACCAACAATGCATTTGTGTCCCAATTTTCCCACATCCTCTCCAACATTTATCATTATTGTTTTCCTGTCATTTTACCCAATTTGAGAGGTGTGAGATGGTATCTCAGAAATGTTTTAATTTGCATTTGTTCAATCAATAGTGGTATAGACTAGCTTTATGTAATCACTAGATGATTTTAATTTTGTCATCTGGAAATTGTTTGTTAATACCCTTTGATCATTTGCCAATTGGAGAATAACCTATAGTCTTATGAATTTGACACAGTTCTTTACCTCTATCAGAAATCTTGACTGTAAAATTTTTTCCAAGATTTGTATTTCCCTTTCAATCTGGTTTCTGTTGGTTTTGCTTGTCAAAAAAGGTTTTTAATTTAATATAATCAAAGTTGTCTATTTTGCCTTTCACAATGGATAAATTCCACTTAAATAATTGTACATAAAACAAAATATTTGGAGGCCTACCTGCCAAGACAAACCCAAGAACTATATGAACACAATTACAAAACACTTCTCACACAAATAGTCAGATCTAAGCAATTGGAAAAGGAACCATCAATTGCTAATGAATGGATAGACCAAGCTGATATAATAAAAATGACAATTCTGCCCAAATTGGTCTATTTGTTCAATGCCATACCAACCAAACTGCCAAAAAATCATTTTATAGAACTAGAAAATAATAATGGCAAAATTCTTCTGGAAGAACAAAACATCAAGAAAATCAATGAAATTAATGGAAAAAAATACAAAGGTTGGGGGATTAGCAGTGCCAAAACTAAGACTATATTATAAAGAAATAGTCATCAAAACCATTTGATACTGGCTAAGAAATAAAGTGGTGGATCAATGGAATGGGTTAGATACACATGACACAATAATCTGGGCTTACAATAATCTCATATTTGATAAACCCCCAAACTCCAGCTTCAGGAATAAGAACTCACTATTTGACAAAATTGCTGGGGAAAAGGAAAAATAATGTCAGAATTTGGGTATAGACCTACATTTCATACCTTGTATCAAAATAAGATCAAATGGGTACATGATCTTGGCATAAAGGATGATAGCATAAACAAATTAGGAGACCAAGGGATAATTTACCTATTAGATCTTTGGAGAAGGGTTTATAACCAAAGAACTGGAGAACATTCTGAAAGGCAAACTGGACAACTTTGATTACATTAAATTAAAAAGGTTTTGGACAAACAAAACCAACAGAAACAAGAGCAAAAGGGAAGTATAGAGGTGGGAAAAAAAGTCTTTACATACAGTTTTTCTGATAAAAATTTCATTTCTCAAATATATAAAAATTATGTCAAATTTATAATACAACTCATTCCCCAATTGACAAATAGTCAAAGGATATGAACAGACTTTTCCAATAATGAAATTAAAACCATCTATATAGTCCTATGAAAAAATGCTCTATATCATTTTTGATTAGAGAAATACAAATTAAAACAATTCTGAGATACCACCTCACACCTTTCAGATTGGCTACAATAACCAGGAAGATAATGATAAATGTTGGAGGGGATGTGTGAAAACTGGGACAGTAAAGCATTGCTGGTGAAGTCGTGAACTGATCCAAACATTCTGGCAAGCAATCTGGAAATACGCCCAAAGGGTATAAAATTGCATACCCTTTGACCCAGCAATGCCATTACTGGGCCTGTAAGCCAAGGAAACTATACAGAAAGGAAAAGAATCTGCATGTGCAAAAAATATTTATAGTAGCACTTTTTGTTGTAGCAAAGAATTGGAAAATGAGTAGATGCCTATCATTTGCAAAATGGATGAATAAGTCATGATATATGAAGATAATGGAATATTGTTTATAAAAATGATGAAGAAGCAGATTTTAGAAAAGCCTGGGAAGATTTACACAAACCAATGCTAATCAAAACAAGCAGAATCAGGAATATATTATGCACAATAATAGCAAGAATGTGCAATGATCAACTATGAAAGACTTGGTTCTTCTCCATTGGTTCAGTGATCCAAAGCAATCCCAAATAGATGTTGGACAGAAAATGTAATCTGCATTCAGAAAAAGAAATACAGAGATTGAATTTAAATCAACACATGCTATGTTCACTTCTTTTTTCTGCTTTTTCCTCACTCATGATTTTTCTCTTTGCTCTGATTTTTCTCTCCCAACATGATTCATAAAGCAATGTATAATAACAATACATGAATTAAAAAAACAAGTCTAAGATAATAAGGAATAAGTCTAAGATAATAAGGAATAAGGAATAAGTCTTGTCCTACATCATATGGAAATATATCCACATTTTCACATTTACAAATATGAAAATAGAATTTCAAAAAGGTAACTGATTAGTTCAAAGTGACAAGGCTCGTGAAACAAGGACTAAAATTCAAGTATTCTACCTTTTAGCCCAATGTTCTTTTCACTAGTCTATTCTAGAATTTAAGTACAAAAACAGGCACAATAAATCATATCATGGATTGGAATTTTGTTCGTGTGTTCGTGACATGAAAAACCATTAACATAGGAAAGAGCTCTGTTGACACCATTTATATTCCCATGGGCATTGGGGGAATTACAAATTGTTAAAGTTTTATTTCAAATGTCATGACTAAGAGCCTCAAACTATTGTGCTGTCATCCAGCACTCCAGCAGGCAAAACAGAATAGCTTCTAATGCCTATATTTTATTACAATGCTCAGCTCCCCACATCATAAAGTGAAAGTGGGAATTGCCTATTATTTCTTTTATTTAGGTTGTTCTGACAAGGTAGATAAGTCAAAATAAAATAATCCACAAATCATTTTGAGACTTGAATTATCTAGATTCACAATGTACATTGATGAACTATACCAAATAATATCTCAATTTTCCCCTTTATTATTCTCAGAAATAGTTAACAACTTTCATGAATAGGAATTTAGCTGAAGTAGTGCAAGCAAACCTAGTGATCAAGAGTAGACTGCTACAGGCATCTATATAGATAAAAAAGATTTTTGTCACCAACTATTATTCTTTCCATGACTTGAAGCAATATCATTAAAACTTCTATCACATACTATTAGAAGGGTAAAAAGAGGGGGCAGCTAGGTGGCACATTGGATAGAGCACTAGCCTTGAATCAGGAGGACCAGAGTTCAAATCTGGTCTCAGACACTTAACACTTCCCAGCTGTGTGACCCTGGGCAAATCACTTAACCCCAGCCTCAAAAAAAAAAAAAAAAATAGAAGGATAAAAAGATGGAGAGAAACCATCTCTGAAAGCTTTTTGTCTACTTCAAATTTTCCAATTAAATTAATGTTTTAAATTATATAGAACTCCAAGTATGATGGTCCAAATAAGAAATAGAAAGTATAACCAATCGGCTGAAGCTTTTTGTCCAGTCTCACTTGGGCTAAGGGCTATTTTCCATGGTGGTATTGAGCCTCACAGTATAATGAGAGAGAAACAGTTGGCTTAGACCTTAGAGTTCTCAGAGGTACTAGTAAGTCAGTTAGTAATTAAAATCTAGTGGTGAGAATTTAAAGGTTTATATGTCAGGTATTGTGGTAAGTTTGATATTATGTCAATAAAATGCCATTCAGAAGCAAATTTTGCAAAATCCAGGTAAAGAAATTATATTGTAATAGAGTAATCAATATGGAATCAAGATTTAGGTTCAAATGCCATCATTGAGCATTACTATTTGACCACAAGCAAATCAGTTAAATCTTGCAGCTTCAGTTTGGTCTTTTGTAAAAAAAGTAGGTTGAACTAAATGATCCCAAAAGCAATTTCCAAGTTTAAATCTAGATAAATAGATAGATAGATAGATAGACAGACAGACAGATAGATGATAGATAGAGATACATAGATACATTTATGCTCCAATAAATGTCCTGATAAGAAAAAAAAAGGCAATTAACTAGGTGATTGAAAAGGCTCCACTAAAACCAGTGTTCTGAACAGAAGCAACTTCTCAACAAGAACAGCTAATGCAGATTCAAAGGTAAAGGTTTCCAGAGCATCAACAGCCAATGAAATGATTTGTTTTCATCAGTTTGCTGGATCACACTACTGCTTCTCTAAGCCACAGAGTAGGGAGCCAGACATATCTTCCTATTCTGCTTGATGGGCTACAGCTGTGCTGTCACAGAAGGCAGTGGACTCTGTTCAACACAGTGGCAGACATTTGTATACCTGGAAATATCTATCAACCACATTTTTCAAATTTCATCCAAGTTTTAGTTGTCATTTAGCTACAAATTTGTAACCATTGGGGTCATGTCTCCCAGGGTGTGCTAACTACCTCAGAACCAGCAGGATCAGACTTTTAATCTTAGTGCCCATATTCTGAAAAAAATCCCAGGATTACTGTATTGCAGTTTTAAAATAGTTGTGGTAATAACCAGATGGTCACATGCTAAGCCTATTATCAGGTTATTTTTTTAAACATCAGAATATCCTTTCAGCAGCAACTAGCATCCTGATTTTAAGTGAGAAATGAATTAGGTTAAGATATTTAAACACATACACACACACACGCCATTGTAGGCAACATCAGAAATTTTCTTTAGATCAAAAATTTTCAATCAAAATAAAGAAAATAAATCAGATACAATGTATATTGTTACTGAACTCTGTTGTTGACAGAGTTCTACACATATTTGCCTAGAAATCAAATGAATTGTTGGCTGTAAAGATGAAGTTTTCTTAGCTTCTTTAAAATAATTATATTTCCCACCTTTTGAATTACATTTTCCCTTACTGTGCAAATTATATATTCTTCCTCAGTAATAATAAACACCACTACCACATAGCTATAGGAGATTTAATATTTCCAAAGAGCTCTCAGAGCAATGACCACTGGCTATCCAATCCAAATATACAGTTAAGAATGTTTCCTGACAGGTAGGCTAAACTAAAAAGCTTTTTCAACATTCCCTGGGTTTGACTTATTCCAGTGCCCTAAAATCAACAGGGTTATTATACAATAAATTGCTGATAAAAATTGATGCTTTTAATGTTTTTGTATGTATGGTTTTTTTTAATATCCCTAAGATAACAGAATAGGTAGAAGAGAACTCAAAGTAATACCATCTAAACATCTCATTTTTATAAATGAAGAAACTGAGACCCATGGAAGTTAAGAGATTTGTCCATCATCACTCAGGTATTTGACCTTAGAGAACACAGAGGGAATGGTGAAAAACTAGCTATGACCCAAAGTCCAACTCAGAATTCAACAAAATGGCATTGTGATATTAAATAGGGCAGTACAGTGGATAGAATGTGGGGACTGATATCAGGAAGATATGAGTCCAAATTTGGCCTCATATACTCACTAGTTATATGATCCAGAGTAAATTATTTAACTTATCTAATCCATGAGAAAATAAAATGGCAAATCACTCTTATTATCTTTATCAAGAAAAAATCATATGATATCACAGAGTCAGGCACAATGGAACTCCTGAACAACAAAATTCTGTAACAAAAGTCAGATTTGAAACTTAACCTTGCAATACAAGAAGAGGCACTCTTTCTACTATTCTATTTTAGAGCATGGCATGGAATATGAAGATCAAACTTTGGAGTCAAAAAGGACCTGGCTCAAATCCTGATTGACACATATCAATTGACAACAGTCAAATCATTTAACCATTTTCATGAGTACTTAGAAATTTGCTAATTTTTTTTTTTCTAATGTACTATTTAAGACAAGGAGAGTGGCTTATATACCTATTCCTTAATCTGAAGTCTCTGTAACCCTCCGTCTCACACCATTTTGCCAAGAAACTTGTCTGAAAGCATAATTCAGATATGGTTTTAAAGTGTAGGGATTTTTTTTCTGTGAAAATAACATTTAATGATTTTAAATGCCGAGAAACATCAATTTGATTGGCAAAGCCCCTAAAATTCTAGTATTTCTGAATAATTTTATTATTATGATTGCTGTTATGATGATTGATTGATTCTAGTAGAGAAATACAATATTAAAAATTATGCATATTCTCAATCTTTTATCCAGACAACTGAATGTATTATATGTTATTTTCTTTTGAAATAAATGTGGATACACCCAACCTCATTTTCAATTGATTAAGCATATAAAACACATTTTTTCCCAGGTATGAAGACTAGAAAAGTGGTTTGCTTCCTTCTCTCTCCTTTGTATCCACAAACACATTTAAGGAACAATTTAAATAAATTATCATTTTAAAGTAATTATAAATTCAATACCTTTTGTATAATGCATTAGACATTTTTGCCTTTACATACCCCAGATTATTAGTACTATGTGTTTCTGCTGTCTAAGTCATATACAATATAATCAGTTTTTCAATGAAAATATTTAGAGACTTTATGCATGAAACCCTGTACAGGATATTTCTAGAATTACAGTTAAATGATAATCTGAAGAAGAGAGCTTGACACGATCTGTATGGCAGGGCAAAGCATTTAAACTCTCCGATGCAGTGTCTGGTTCCTTCCAGTTCTGGAGTGATGATACTTCAATACTCTATAATATACCTAACTCATTTCATTTTTATTTTTCACATGAAGATTGAACTTTGTTAAAATTAAATCAAAAGGAGCTCTGAGGGCAGAAGCAAGATGGCAGAGTGAAGCCATGAAGCTGATCAAGCTTTCCCAATTTCCCTTGAAAACCACATGAAACCAAGTCTCTGGATAGAGGCTGAAATGACAGATCCCACAAAGGGACAGAATGAAACAAATTAGACATTTTCTCTTTCCAGCTCAAGAGAGATTGGAAGGATTTCAAGAAAGATCATTTGCATTGGAGTGAAAGGGATGTTCAGCTCAGCTCAGACAGTGTCTGGGAAAATGAATGGGAAGCTCTTAATCACAGCAGATCAGCAATTGAGATCCTCTGTCCTCTCTCAGTAGAACACATTTCTAGCCCTGGAAAGCAGGCAACAGGTAGGACTGTTGAACTAACTCACAATTATGAGTAACACACCTAGCAGAAGGGAATGATGTGCTCAAAGCCAAGGCTCAAAGCTTCACAAAAAGATTGAGACAGAATATCCTATACTATAGGAACAGAGCTTTCTTTAAGAATAACAAATTAAGAGGGAGAGGGAGAAAGGAAGAGGAAGGCAGAAGGAGATAGAGGGAAAGAGAGGAGAGACAGAGACAGAGAGGAGAGAGAAACAAAGACAGATAAAAAGAAGGGAGGGAGAGAATAGAAGGGAGGAAGGAGGAATATGGAAAGAGGGAAGGAGGGAGAAAAAAGAGGGAATGAAAGGAAAAGAAAAAAGGAGAGAAGGAAACAAGGAAGGAAGGAGGAAAGGAAGGAAATTAGGAAGGAGGGAAGAAGGGAGGAAAGGAAATAAAAGGATGGAGAGAAGGTAGGAAGAAGGGAGGGAAGGAGAAAGAAAGGGAGGGAGGGAGAGATGGAAGGAGGATAAGGAACAAAGGAAGGAAGGAAGGAGAGAAGAAAGGAAGGAAAGGAAAGAGGGAGGAAGGAAGGGAAGGAGGAAGGGAGGGAGGAAGAAAATGAACAAGAAACAAAAAAGAACCTTTACCATAGAAACCTAATAGAGTAACAGGAAAGACCAAAACACCAACTTAGAAGAGAACAAAATATCTAAACAAAATATCTACATGAAAAATTTCAACTGGGGTTATGAATTGATCTCAAGCCCAAAGAGTCCTCTTGGAAGAACTCAAAAATGAGTTTAAAAGTCAAATAAGAGAGGTAGAAGGAAAAAAAATGGATGTATTCCTTTCTGTCTCATTTCTCTTTTGTCCAGAGGTCTATCAAATTTAGGTTTTTCTAGGATGCTAATAAAATCCTTAGTTTCGTTTTTATTTATTTTGTAGTTAGATATGTCTGATTCTACTACAGTTTTACTGTCTGTTTTTTCCTATAACTGGTTTAATATATTCTCTAGAAATTTGCATGCTCTATCATTTGGTGCATGCACATTTAATATTTTTTTTCTGTTATTGTATTAGGAATTAAATTAGTAACTAGGAATTCTGGACTTTCCTTCCTTGTCTCTTTTAATTAGAACTATTTTTACTTTTGCTTTATCTGAGATCAGAATTGCTACCCCTGCTTTTAAATTTCAGCTGAAGCATAATAAAATATATTTAAGTCTTTTACTTTTACTCTGCATGTCTCTCTCTCTCTATCAAATGTGTTTCTTGTAAACAAAATATTGTAGGTTTCTGCTTTTTAATCCACTCTGCTATTTGCTTCTGTTTTATGGGAGAATTCATTCCATTAGCATTTACAGTTAAAATTACTAGCTCTGTATTTCTTGCATTTTATTTTCTCCCCTGTATTTTGTTCTCTCTTTCCACCCTGTTCTTTTTAGTATCTTATGGTTTTATTCACTCTATCCACTACTTTATCTTCTACCATCCCCATTTTCTTACTTGTTTTCCTAGTCTTTCTGCCCTTCCTTCTATCCTGGCCCTCCTTTTTCTTTTCTTTCTCCTTCAACTTCATTATAGGGTTAGAAAAATTTCTATACCCAACTGAATGAATAACTTAATAAGTTATTTCCTCTTTGAGCCAAAACTGATGAGATCATGATCCAGACAATTCTCATCCTCCTCCCTTCTTTCCTCTGATTGTAATAGGTCTTTTACACCTCTTCATGTGATCTAATTTGTCCCATTATATCTCTTCTTTCCTCTTCTTTCAATGCAGATATTTTCCCACCCCTTAATATTTTTGTCTTTGATAATATCACATTAATTTCCATTTACAACCACATCTTTAGGCTATGTAATGCCCCCCTCTGTCTGCCCTAGTAAAAGATACGATTATTAAGAATGATAAATATCATTTTGCTATCAAGGGTTGTAAACAGTTTAACCTTTAAATTATATATATATACATATATGTATGTATATATAATTAATATATTATTATATATTAATTATGTTATTAAATATTGACATAATTATATTAATTATATATTAATATATTATATGATAATATATAATGGTAAAATATATAATTAATGATTATATGTTATATATTAATAAAAACTTCTGAGTCTTTCTGAGTCTCTTGAGTCCTATGTTTGTAGATTAAATTTTCTGTTTATTTCTGTTTTGTTTTGTTTTTTTTCCAAATAAAATGATTGAAAGTCTCTTACTTCATTGAAGTTCCATCTCCTCCCCTGAAACATTATGCTCAGTTGTGCTGGATAATTAAGATTATATTTTTGGAGTTTTGCAACAATGCTCCTTGGGGCTTTCCTTTCAGGGTGGCTTTCTGAAGGTGATTAGTAGTCTCTTTCAATGAGTATTTCCCCTTGTTTCTAGAATATTGGGGCTGTTTTACTTGATGATCTCTTTAAGAATGATATTCATGATCTTTTATTGGTCATAGCCTTCAGGTAGGCCAATAATTTTCAAATTGCCTCTTCTGGATCTATTTTCTAAGTTAGCTAGAATACCTAATAAGGTATTTCACATTTTCTTCCACTCTTTCATTCTTTTTAATTTCTTTGATTCTTCTTGTCTTATACGGTCATTAGCTTCCATTTGTCCCATTAAAGTTTTTAATGTGTGATTTCATTCGCTTAGCTTTTTGTACATCTTCTTCCATTTGATTAATTCTACTTTTGAAGGTGTTGTCAGTTTTTTGTTTTTGTTTTTGTTTGTTTGTTTGTTTATTTTTCATTGGCCAAGTGTATTTTTTTCCAACCTGTTGACTCTTTCTGCTTCATACTCATTTTCTTTCTTTTTCTTTTGGTTATTCCCCTCTTTTTTTTTAACTTTTATGTTCAAGCACTACTCCTGGGATAGAGTGGGCACTGTCCTAACCTTCCTGTGCAGCTCTGAGCCCAGGGCCCTTTGTGTTTGCAGGGGGAAGCTTTATCTACTCTTTTCAGGAAATAGTCTGGTTTCCCAGAGTTTGTATTTTGAGCTGGAACTAGAAGGTACCTCATTCATGTGTTTCTCTACTGAGCAAGGATCAAGGATCTTAATTGCTGTATTTCCTGTAATTAAGATCCTCTCACTAGCTTTCCCAGAGTCTGTCTAAGCTAAAATGAACACCCTTTTCAACACAGTGAGACTGACATTTCTTGGGGGGAAGACTGAATATAAATCAACACATGCTATGTTCACTTCTCTATTTTTCTGTTTTTTTGTGTTTTTTTTTTAATCTCTCCTGTGGTTTTTCCATTTTGTTCTGATTTTTCTCTCCCAATATGATTAATAAAGCAATGTGTATTCAAATTAAGGATCTATCTGGATGGCAGCAAATCTAACAATCTAACTGAAATAGATGAATATTTACAAAAATATAGATTGTCCTGATTAACAGAAGATGAAATAAATTACTTTAAAATTCTCATTTTAGAAAATGAAATTGAATATGCCATTAATTAACCCTCTAAGAAAAATCTCCAAGGCCACATGGAGTCTACAAAACATTTAAAGAACAATTAATTGTATTAATATGCAAACTATTTGGAAAATTAGATAAAGAAGGAGTAAGTGCCAAATTTCTTCTAGGACACACATATATTACTGATACCTAAACCAGGAAGAGCCAAAGCAGAGAAAGAAAATTACAGACAAATCTCTCTAATGAATTTTGATATGCAAAAATTTAAATGAAATATTAGTAAAAAGATAACAGCAATTTATCAGCAAGATAATGCACTATGACCAAGTGGAATTTACACCAGGAATGCAGGGCTGGTTCAATATCAGGAAAACCATTGCCATAATTGACCATATCAATAATAAAACCAACAGATATCATATGATAATTTCAATAGATGCAGAAAAAGCCTTTGACAAAATACAGCACCCATTTTTATTAAAAACACAAGAGAGCATGGGGATAAGAGGAACTTTCATTAAAATAATAAGCAGTATCTATTAAAACCAACAGCAAGCATTATTTGTAATGGAGAGAAGCTTGGTACATTCTCAATAAGATCAGGGACAAAACAAGAATACTCATTATCACTACATTATTCAGCATTGTAATAGAAATATTGGCTTTAGTAATAACAAAATAAAAAGAAATTAAAGGAATTAGAATATGCAATGAGAAAAAAAACTATCACTCTTTGCAGATGATACGATGACATATTTAAACAATGCTAGAAAATCCTTCAAAAAGCTACTCAAACAATTAGCAACTTTAGCAAAGTTGCAGAATATAAAATAAACCCACACAAAATCATCAGCATTTCTATGTATTACCGACAAAGCCCATCATCAAGAGAGAAATTATGTTTAAAAAAAAGTAGATAAAATAATATATTTGCATGTGTATTTTCTAACCAAACACAAAAACTATTTGAACACAATTACAAAATGATTCTCACACAAATAAAGTTAAATCTAAACAACTTGAAAAATATCAATTGCTCATGGGTAAGGCTTAGCTAATATAATAAAAATGACAATTTTGCCTAAATTGATCTACTTCTTTAGTGCTATCTATACCAACCAAACTGCCAAAAAAATTTTTATAGAACTAGAAAGAATAATAATAAAATTTATCTGGAAGAACAAAAAGTCAAGAATATCAAGGGAATTAATAAAAAAATAATAATATAAAGGATGGTAGCTTAGTAGTACCAAACCTAAAACTATATTATAAAGCAGCAGTCATCAACTTCATTTTGTACTGGCTAAGAAATAGAGTAGTGGCTCAGTGATAGATTAGATACAGGCAACACAATAATCCCGGCCTATAGTAATCTATCATTTGATAAACCCACAGACTCCAGGCTCTGCAATAAGAACTCACTCTTTGTGAAAATAGCAAGTAGGTGGTGCAGTGGATAGAGCACCATCCCTGAAGTCAAGAGGACCTGAGTTTAAATCTGGTCTCAGATATTTAATACTTCCTAGCTGTGTGACCCTGGGCAAGTCATTTAATCCCAATTGCTTCAGAGAAAAAAAAATTGCTGGGAAAACTGGAAAATAATAGGTTAAAAACCGGGCAGAGACCTACATCTTCCACCTCATACCAAAAGAAGTTCAAAATAGGTATATTATTTGAGCTTAAAGGATGATAGCATAAACCAATTAGGAGAGCAAGGCATCATTTAACTATCAGATCTTTGGAGAAGGGAGGAATTTATGACCAATGAAAAACTAGACAACATTATGAAAGGAAAAATGGACAACTTTGATTACATTAAACTAAAAAAGGTTTTGCACAAATAAAACCAACAGAAACAAGAACAAAAGGGAAGTACAAAGCTGGGGGGGAAATCTTTACATCCAGTGTTTCTTATAAAAATGAGTTTTCTAAAATATATAAAGAAGTGTGTCAAATTTATAACTGTACAAGTCATTCCCCAACTGATGAATGGTCAAAAGATAGGAACAGACTATTTTTAGACGATGTAATTAAAGCCATCTATAGCTACATGAAAAAATGGTCTATATCACTCTTGATTAGAGAAATACAAATTAAAACAACTCTGAAGTATCACCTCACACCTCTTAAATTGGCTAAGATGACAGGAAAATATAGTGATAAATGTTGGAGGGGATGTGGGAGAATAGGGACAATAATGCATTGTTGGTGGAGTTGTGAAATGCTCCACCATTCTGGAGAGAAATCTGGAACTAATCTGGCCCCAAAGGGCCATAAACTGTGCACACCATTTGACCCAGCATTGCCATTACTGGGTCTATATTCCAAGGAAATCATAAAGAAAGGAAAAGAACCCATATGTGCAGAAATGTTTGTAACAGCCCAATTTGTGGTGACAAGGAAATGAAAAATGAGTAGATGCCCATCAACTGGGGAATGACTGAATAAGTTGTAGTATATGGCAGTATTAGAACATTTTTGTTCTATTAAAAATTATGAACAGAGTGATTTCAAAAAGGCCTGGATATATATTTACATAAAATGAAGCTGAGTGAGACAAGCATAACCAGGAAAACATTGCAAACATCAACAGCAGATTATGTGATGATCAAGTATGAAAAGCATGCTTCTTCTTAGTGGTTCAGTGATCTAAGGAAATCCCAATAAACTTTGGATAGAAACTGACATCAACATCAACAGAGAAAGAATTATGGTTTCGGAATATAGATCAACACATTCTATTTTCACCTTTTATTTATGCTGTTTTTCTTTCCCATGGTTTTTCCCTTTTGTTCTGATTTTTCTCTCCCAACGTGATCCATATAGAAATATGTAGAAAATATATATGTATAATATATGTAGAAAATGTATATGTATAACAAAAAAAGTATTTTTAAAAGCAAATGGGGAAAATAAAAAATAACTTTTAAAATCAATTCATTAATAATATATGTTAAAGATAACTATCATAGAATCTAGAATTGACAAAGACTGCAAAGATCATCTTAGTACAATTAAGTTTAGAGATGAGGAAAGTGAGGTTCAGAGAGAAGTGATTTATTTTCAGTCAGGCAACTACTCAGCCTCAGAAGTATGACAAGAACTTACCTTTGCTCTCCTGATACAACACAAATTTCTCTCTTTTTTATTAATTTTATAATTATAACATTTTTTTGACAGTACATATGCATAGGTAATTTTTTTTTACATTATCCCTTGTACTCCCTTCTGTTCTGAATTTTTCCCCTCCTTCCCTCCACCCCCGCCCCTAGATGGCAGGCATTCCCATACATATTAAATATCTTATAGTACATCCTAGGTACAATATATATGTGCAGAACCAAATTTTGTTGTTGTTGCAAAGGAAGAATTGTATTCAGAAGGTAAAAATAATCTGAGAAGAAAAACAAAAAAATGCTCACAGTTTACACTCATTTCCCAGTGCTCCTTTTCTAGGTGTAGCAGAATACATCCTCATACAGTATCATTGTTGAAATGTATGATGATCTCCTAGTTCTGCTTGTTTCACTCAGCATCAGTTGATGTCTCTCCAAGCCTCTCTGATTTCATCCTGTTGGTCATTTCTAACAGAACAATAATATTCCATAACATTTATATACCATCATTTACCCAACCATTCTCCAATTGATGGACATCCATTCATTTTCCAGTTTCTAGCCACTACAAAAAGGACTGCCACAAACATTTTGGCACATACAGGTCCCTTTCCCTTCTTTAGTATTTCCTTGGGATATAAGCCCAGTAGTAGCACTGCTGGGTCAAAGGGTATGCACAGTTTGATAACTTTTTGGGCATAGTTCCAGATTGCTCTTCAGAATGGTTGGATTCTTTCACAATTCCACAAACAATGCATCAGTGTCCCAGTTTTTCCACATCCCCTCCAACATTCATCATTATTTGTTCCTGTCATCTTAGCCAATCTGACAGGTGTGTAGTGGTATCTCAGAGTTGTCTTAATTTGCATTTCTCTGATCAATAGTGATTTGGAACACTCTTTCATATGAGTAGATATAATTTTAATTTCATCATCTGAAAATTGTCTGTTCATATCTTTTGACCACTTATCAATTGAAGAATGCCTTGATTTCTTATAAATTAAAGTCAAATCTCTGTATATTTTAGAGATGAGGCCTTTATCAGAATCTTTAACTGTAAAAATGTTTTCTCAATTTGTTACTTCCCTTCTAATCTTGTTTGCATTAGTTTTGTTTGTACAAAAGCTTTTAAATTTGATGTAATCAAAATATTTGCTCTTAGATTCAGCCTTCTGGGGCCAAATAGGAAAAAACAAAAACAAAAACAAACAAACCAAAAAAAAACCAAACAAAAAAAAAAAAAAAAAAAAAAAAAACAACTTGATTCTTCTTCTATACAAGTCATTCAAAAGACATGAAAACAATTAAAGAAATATCCACATTAATTATAAAAATAAAACAAAATATCATTTATGAGCAAAAAAAGAAAAAAAAAATGAAAGCAACAACCATGTCCCTATAAGTCTTCTTTTATCAATATCTCTTATCATGTCAATTCTATTATTATCTACTTTTATGAATTAAATACCTTTCTTTGAACAGTCTCTGGACTTGTAAGATCCTTCCTAAAATATAACAGCCAAAGCTAAACACAGTATATCACATGTATTGGAAACAGAGCAAATACAGGAGGACTCTTAATCCTATTCTTGAAAGCTGATTCTTAATTGCATGAGCTTTTTTGTCTGCTGAATCATACTAATGACTCTATTGTATATGTAGAGAGATTTTTACAAGATAAATTGTGGATTAGCCATATCCCTACTCCTTGCATTTAAAAATGTAATGTTTGAACTCAGTTATAATACATTACATTTGTCTCTATTAAATGTCATGTTCTTTTCAATTTGGACCAATGTTATAGTAAAAGAGGTGTCCTGAAAACTTCTAAGTACAATTTAGTCAAATAAAAATGTAATTGAAAAAAAGATGGTGGAGAAGACACATGCGACTTTCTGAGCCTCTCTCATACCCTCACTACCAATTATTAAATTCAGCCTCAAAAACAGAACTTGACTGGTAAAATTCACAAAGATTGGAAGTACAGCAATTTACCAGCTGAAGATAATCTGGAAGATCACCAGAAAAGATTTGTCTTGAGTGTCAGGAGCAGACTAGCCCAAACAGGGAGATAGAACCAGAGACTAGGGTCCAGAATGGACAGGGCAGGAGTGGCCTCCATGGTTAGAAAATTTACAGATGATTATGCCATAGGCATATGAGTGGATATAGTTTTAATTTCATCATCTGAAAATAATTGTCTGTTCATATCCTTTGACCATTTATCAATTGGAGAATGGTTTGATTTTTTATGAATTAGAGTCAGTTCTCTATATATTTTGGAAATGAGGACTTTATCAGAACCTTTAATTGTAAAAATATTTTCCCAATTTTTTACTTCTCTTCTAATCTTGTTTGCATTAGTTTTATTTGTACAAAAGTTTTTTAATTTGATGTAATCAAAATCTTCTATTTTGTGATCAATAATTACCTCTAGTTCTTCTTTGATCATAAATTCCTTCCTCCTCCACAGGTCTGAGAGGTAGACTATCCTCTGTTCCTCTAATCTATTTATGATCTCCCTCTTTTATGCCTAAATCATGGACCCATTTTGATCTTATCTTGGTATATGATGTTAAGTGTGGGTCCATATCTAATTTCTGCCATATTAATTTCCAGTTTTCCCAATAGTTTTTTTTCAAATAATGAATTCTCATCCAAATTTTGGTATCTTTGGGTTTGTCAAACACTAGATTGCTATAGATGTACCCTATTTTGTCCTGTGTACCTAATCTGTTCCACTGATCGACTAGTCTATTTCTTAACCAATACCAAATGGTTTTGGTGACTGCTGTTTTATAATATAGCTTTAGATCAGGTGCAGCTAGACCACCTTCATCTGACTTTTTTTTCATTAATTCCCTTGAAATTCTTAACCTCTTATTCTTTCATATGAATTTTGTTGTTATTTTTCCTAGGTCATTAAAATAGTTTCTTGGGAGTCTGATTTGTATAGCACTAAATAAATAGATTAGTTTGGGGAGTATTGTCATCTTTATTATATTTGCTTGGCCTATCTAAGAACAATTAATGTCTTTCCAATTATTTAAATCCAACTTTATTTTTGTGGCAAGTGTTTTGTAATTTTGCTCATGTAATTCCTGGCTTTTCTTTGGTAGGTGGATTCCCAAATATTTTATACTCTCAACATTTGTTTTGAATGGGATTTCTCTTTGTATCTCTTACTGTTGAATTTTGTTGGTGATATATAAAAATGCTGAGGATTTATGTGGGTTTATTTTGTATCCAGCAACTTTGCTAAAGTTGTGAATTATTTCTAATAACTTTTTATTAGAATCTCTGGGGTTCTCTAAGTATACCATCATATCATCTGCAAAGAGTGATAGTTTGATTTCCTCATTACCTATTCTTATTCTTTTAATCTCTTTCTCCACTCTTATTGCCGAGGCTAGCATTTCTAATACAGTATTGAATAGTAATGGTGATAGTGGGCAACTTTGGTTCACTCCTGATCTTACTGGGAAAGGTTCCAGTTTATCTCCATTACATATTATACTTACTGATGATCTTAAATATATGCTCCTGACTATTTTAAGGAATAGTCCATTTATTCCTATACTCTCAAGTGTTTTTAGTAGGAATGGATGTTGTATTTCATCAAATGCTGTTTCTGCATCTATTGAGATGATCATATGTTTTTTTTTTAATTTGATTATTAATATGGTCAATTATACTAATAGTTTTCCTAATAGGAGATACAGAATCTTAAAGAAGAAAATATTTCTTCAAAAATTACAAGTGGGCAAAGAGAAACCATAAGAGACCAAGAAATAATAAAACAATACAAAGAATCAAAAAATAGAACATAATATGCTTACAACAAAAGTAACAGATCTAGAGAACAGATCAGGAAGATAAAAATATAAGAATAATGGGACTACGTAAAAGCTGTGACAACAAAATGAAATTTGATGCAATAATACAATAAATAATCAAAGAAAATTGTCCTGGGGTGAAGGAACACAAGGAGAAAGTAGAAATATGAAAAAAATCCACCAGTCATGACCTCAAAGAGATACTAAAGGAAAACATATAGAAACATTATCAACAAATTTCAAAATTCCCAAATCAAGTGAAAATTTTGCAAGAAACAAAAAAAATTAAATATGCTAGTTACAATTAGAATTGTATAGCCACAATTAAAGACCTCAGAACCTGGAGTAATATACATCAGCAATCAAAACAAATTGGCCTGCAGCCAAAAATATTTTATTCAGTAAAATTATCCATAATATTAAATGAAAAAAAAAAGGACATTCAACAAACTTGAATATTTTCAGAACTTTTTCTGAATCAAACCCGAAATTTAACATATAAAAGCCAAAATCAAAAATTAATTTCAAAGAACTCAACAGGACAAATTGTTTATGTTTTTTTTAATATGGATATATACCATATGTTTAGGAGTGACATCAGTAATTAGGTAGTTCAAAAGAATGATTGAGGCACAGTTGAATAGGATATGATTTTTAAAAAATAAAAACTGTATAGGAAAAAAGTTAAAAATAATAATTATGTTATAGACATGAAGTGCAGAAGAAAATGCATTAGAGAGGGGAGAAGAACTCAGTTCTGAAAACATACTCAATTTGGAATGAATTAAATAGGAAACACTATATGTATGTACCATGAAAGGCATAGCACCCTCTGAAATCTATAAAGAAATAAGGAGAGAGGAAATAGGATAAAGTGGGATATAGAAGTATTTGTAGATTTATGGCAGTAGGACAAGTAGTGTAGATTAATGAAAAAGGGATAAAAAAGGTGGGGAAAGGGTAACTTAAAATAAGGTGATGTATAGGAGGTTCAATTTAATAAGAGTGGGATAAGATGTATAGAATAATGGGAATGGGGAAAGAGAGAAAGAAATGTAGGGGAAGAAGATAAGAGAGGGTGGGGGGAGATAAAGTTAAAGAGGCAAGTTAAAGAGCAGAATTAAAGTAGAAGAGTTAGCAGGGGTAGGAAAGAATGAGATATACACAAATACTACAATAAGGATTAGGAGTAGAATTTCTTAGAAAAAAAGTAGGGCTATTAATCATTGATTTTTAGATAAAGTCAAACTTGAAGATTAAATCAAGATATAAATACATTATATATTAGCCATATTAATATTGTTTTAGATGTATGTTTACACATAGGAAATACTTATGTTATATATATATGGGAATATACTTGCATAGATGCATGTATTATGTATATAGATATAAGTGGGGGGAGGGTGAATATACATAGACTGTGGGTGTTTGTGTGTGTACAAAAAAATATATCTATGCTTAATTGTAGCCTGCTTGGGAGAAGTGAGGAAGATGAAAGGGGGGAAAAGAATAAAGGAAAAAGTGTGCATCAAAGAACAAAGGAAGCAAAGAAAATATGGACAGAAATAAATATAATCTTTCCTATTACTATATATGCTTTCCTGAAATGGAAATTGATTGCTATATATTTTGAATCCTCCCTTATGTTTTTTCTGGGTACATGACATTTTTTTTTAATTTCCCTTTTCTGGTTTTCTTTTGTTTATTCTACTTTTTTTCCTATTAAGTTCAATAAAAAAGTGGAAAAAAATCACATGTTCCCAGACCTCAAAGAACTCACATTCTAATGGCGGGGTTGTAATAATATAATGTAAAGAATTATACATATACATACATAGTATAAATGATAGATAATCTCAGAGAAAAGACACTCATTGTGGGATGGGGAAGACTCCTGGAGAAGATGGGATTTGAACCGAGTCTTGAAGAAAGCTAGTAAACCTAACTATCAGGAAAGAGGAGAAAAGTAATTGTAGGTAAAGGGGAAATCAGTGAAAAAGCAAAGAATTGGACATGGAGAGTCATGTATGAGAAACAGAAAAAAGGCTAGCATCACAATTACAGAGTATGGATTAAGAAGAAAAAGATGAACAAAAATGAAATTTAGATAGTTCTTACAAGAATAAAAGAAACCTGGAAATCCATAAAGGGAACAGGTTATGAAGGGCTTTAAATAAATACATTTTTAATATTTTATATAATAGGTAATAGAAAGCAATTAGAGTTTACTGAGTATTGGAGTGGTATGATCAGATGTGTAATTTAGAAAAATCACATCAACAGCTGAGTGGAGGATAGATTGGAGGCCCTGAAAATAACTATATATTATTCTTTGAGGTTTAATGAAAGAATAAGATTGAAACAAGAAAGGAAAAAGGATGATGCCCAAGTTGTTAGCCAATAGCACTAGGAAGATGGTAGTCTTCTTAACAGTACCAGAGAAGTTTAGAAGATGGGAGGTCTTGTTGGGGAATGTGAGTCATTTAAGACATAATTAATTTAAAATAACTATAGGATATCCAATTTGAGCTATCCAAAAGGAAGGTGGTGATGAAATACTGGAACTTAAGAAAGAGACTAGGGCTGGATAAACAGAGAAGGAAAGAATCTGTATAGAGATGATCACTGAACTTATGGGAGCTAATGAGATCACAAAGTAAAATAGTATAGAATGAGAAAAGAACATAAGACAGAACCCATCATTAGTGAATATGACCTTTATAAAGATCTGGGAAGGGAAACTGAAAAGGAACAATGAGACAGAAGAACTTAGAGAGAACAATGTCAAAAAAAATCTAGATAGGAGAGAATACTTAAGAGAAGTGAAAATCAGTGTAAATAGAAGCAGAGAGATCAAGAACTGAGGGCTTTGAGGAAAGGTCATTAGATTTGGCAACTTCTAGATCAGAGGTTAAAACTGGATGCCAGCTGCAGCGACAAAATTCAGCAAAATGTCATTTGCTGAGAGCAGGAGAAGCATCTATAATGAGATCAGAAAGACATACTGAAAAATAATGGATGCTGAGCAAATTCATCTGAAGAAAAATAATTTTAGATGACATGATCTTTCCTGAAGGAGAGAACTATTAAATTATTATGAGAAAAATATTTAATTCTTTGGAAAATTCCCTAATTATCAAAAGTGATGCTGAAAAGAAATATGATATAAGGAGCACAATTCTGAATTCAAGTTCAACCACTTGTCACTTTTTAACTGTATGTACTTGCCAAGTCATTTAACTTAATTGGACTATATATATATTTTTTTTCATCTGTAAAATGAGTAAGTTAGAACATATGATCTTAAGTTCTCTTCAAATTCTAGCTCTATGATCAGATGATGCTTCAAACTCTTTTCCCTCCATTCAGTAAGCTTTAATTGCTTGTCTACTTTGTGCCAGTCACTAAAATAAAAAAATAAAACTAAAGATGTTTACTTGATATGATTGCAAGAAGACTATCAGATGTGAATTGGGCACTGGCAGAAGCTTTTATTCATGGCAGCAAGCCATTTTTCAGTTGGCTTAACTGACAGTCTAATTACATATGTAAAGGACTTTTATTTCCTAAGTTTTTATTTCATTCTTTTTTTAGGATATGAAATTCTTATTTTTTTCATGCTATTCCTTACTTTTTATATTCAAAAACACTTTAGAAACATTTATCAATTATCTAATAATATGCTAGTGAAAAATTTGTTGAATTATGTCCTCCTTTAAAATAATTCTATGCTTTATGATTTGATATATGGGTTGAATACTTTTTATTTAATGGTAAAATGTAATGCTAAAATCCTAACTATTTCTATGTACTGCTAAGTGCAGATGATATATATGAGAAAATAATAGAAACCTAACTTTACATATAGAACAATAGAAACCTTACATTCTAGTTGGGAAGATAATACATAAAGGGGAACTGGAAATGTAACATATAGAGTCCAAGACATATAGGTCCAAAAAATGCCAAGTGGGTCGGTGCCCTAACAACAAAGGGTAAAATCTGGCATACATATCTAAGAAACAGGAGATGGAGTCCACATTATGAGTAAAAAAAGAAATGGTGGCTATACTACATGTATGATTGGTGTAGCATACAGTTCAAATAAATTTTCAATTATAAACTATATGTATGAGAAGACTAACCTAGCTAAGTAAAGAGAGATTTACTAGTAGTCATAATCATGAAAGAATGAATTCTTTGATCTTTTTTT